>NC_140705.1:87930000-88272500 GCF_050655825.1 Lonchura striata
CACAATGCCTCAAAATGGAAACGTTAAGCTTATTTTTGGCTTAAATTCAGTATCAGAGCAAACACAGAGAATGTCAGGTTTTCAGCTCTGCTGGGACAGTACAGTATCTGTACCCCCCACATCTCCTTACATTGGCTGTGGCTAGCATGTTCTCTGGGTCAATCAGAGTTCTCAGCAGCCCCATTAACTGAACAGCTCCCCCAAGCTCTGGATCTGTGTCGCAGATCATCTGCTCGATGACCACATTGATGAGGAGGATGTCCTGCAGAAAAATCCCAAAGAAAAACACCACCAAACAATTAGACACAGTTTCAAGAGTGGAAAGTAATTTCCAAAGTCTCTGTAATTTTCTGAAGACAATTTAAAATGAAATTGAAGAATTGAGAGTTGCATTTGTATACAGAAATTCTGGCAAGCACAACCCTCTACACCTACAACCCTTGTTAGTCAGATTTTCAAAACTATAAACTCCTACAACACCAACATGCTCAGAAATGTTTGTATATTAAACCTACTTTTTCCTGTACTTCTAGAGGTTTGTTTTGCTGTTTTGTTTGTTTCCTGCTTGCCCAAAGACTGGTATACTCAACATGTTAACTGCAAACCACTGTAACTTACATCATCACTCTGCTGGGCCTCTTGCATCACAAATTCTCGGACCATGGATGGGCTAAATTCTACTAGATAAGAAAATATATCTGTAGCAGCAGATCTAACTTGCAGATCATCCATTCCCTAATAAAGAGAGAAACTGATTAGCAAGAACAAATTAAGCTGGTATTTATTACCAAGTAAAGTTGAAAGTAATAGGTAGTTTTAAGTTCTGGGAACATCTCATTACCAGAGTTTCTATAAGAAACACAGTAATAGGGTTACAGAAAAACAACAATAAACCAGCAAAATGAATTGCAATGTTCAGGCAGCAACAGCTGCTTCAACCACAGGAGTAAAAGAAATTCTGTTTTCCCACTGCTGGTTAGGACAGATTAATCTGCTAACAACAGGATTACAGGATCTTTTGGGAGGAACCATCCAACAGTTCAAGATTATCTAAAAATACTTCTTGGGCCCTGGGCCAGCAACAACCACAACAACAATCCAGCTGCAGAAAGAGCCTCTGCCAGTTTTTACACCCCCTTGTCCCAAGGACTATGCTGACCACAGGCTCACACAGAGTAAAAACACCCAGAGCAGCCAGGTCAGGCACTTCAGAGCTGGGGGCAGCCTCTGCATTGGGAACGCTCCAATCAACTCCCAGCACAGCAAAACTGACACAGAGGGGCTCAGCAGAGCCAAAACTGCTTCAATGGCTGTAGCTCTTCTACTTGGTTAAAATGAGCTTGAAGTTTCACTCACCATTACAATTTCAAGAGCTGGAAGAATTCCCAACTTTGCCAAAGTTTTGAAAAACGCATCTCTGTTCTGAGGTTGTAACGTCTGTGAAAAGGCGCAAAATTCCTTGAAGAAATTCACCTGTCACACAGGGAAAAAGGGATCAGAGGTGTACTTGGGTCAGAAAACTCTCTGAAAGGATCAAACAGCTACATTTTGTAGCAGAGTTTGTGTGTTGGCTGAGTCTACAGGAATCCCTCATTGACTGCAGAAGAATTTCACTGTTTATACTTCATCCCTCTCACCTAAAGCCTTGGAGGTACCTGAGGGAGCTGGTACTTACCAGTTCACACCGTTTGTCATCATCTGTAGCTTCATCTGTCAATTGTGCAAAAACTTCTGATAAAAACTTCTCGTCTTCCTGTGTAACACACAAAAGGAACACACCTTACACAACGCCTCTGGAAAACAACTTCCATCCCTACAGGATCCAAACCTGCAGAAAGCGCAGCTCTCCATCCAATTTATCCCAAAGAAGACAAATGCCAGAGTACACATCCAGCAGCACCTTTACCAGGGCACTGTTTCAGCAATCCCTCTGAGCAGCAGAAGCAGCTTCAGGAGAGCAGAGCCTGGTAAAGCTGAGCTCAGTGATGGTCCCTAAAACTACAACTCCAAAGTGCCAGACAAGGGACAACTTCGCAGCCATGTCCCCATTACCTTACTCACAATAAAACAACCTCTTCCACTTGCACGTGCTCCACTTTGTCAACCTAGGAAACTTAATGGATTATTACTGGCTTTTCATATTCACATCCTCTGTCACTAAGAAATACTTAAGTATATACAGGAACACCCCATTTGCAAAGCATTTCAGTTACCCCATAAGATCAATAGGTACCCAAAAACCAGGGTGAACATCAGCATCTCTCAAGGGTTTGGGCACATTATGCCCTTTGATCATTATGCACTCTTTCACGTTGAAAATATTGTGTTGGCATTCTGTCAAATTCAAATGTTTCTGTTACCTTTTAAAGACAATATAAATCTGACAGCAAACAGTAACATGGTACAGCTTTACAAAATTTTGCATCACTGTACCAATTCAACTCAATAAACTTGTGCATTGAACAAAAATTAACAGAACAGCAGTATTCCAATAAATACACATGAACATTACATTGAATAACAGAGTGTGCTTACCTCTCTATTTTGCTGTGTGCTGTCACTAAAATCTCTCTGCTTTATTAGAATAACAATACAGATTTTTACAGTTACAGCAATGCTAACCAAAGACGGGCAAATCTTTTCCTGACAATTTTGAGATGTGGGGATAGATGAGCTTTACAAATGATACCTGGAATCAACATCGCAGGTAGTGCAACATACACAGATTTTGTAGTTTATTTTAAGCTTTGCTGGTTTAAACAGCTTAATTAAGCCTGTTACAAGAAAAAAAAAAAAAACCAAAAAAAAACCAAAAAAAAACCCCTCAAACCATACTACAATCAACAGCAGATGTAGTAGAAAATCCCTACTGCAGAGCACCTGAGCACAGAAACACCTCCTGCTTGTCTAAGGCAGCTACTCAGCCCAGTCCTGTGTCCTGAAGCATGGGATAGATGGAGGTTCCATCCCATGTGGCTGTCCTTCCACTGGGACCTAGTGCTCCATGGCACGTAGAAAGGAGCTTTGCTGCTGTGGAAAACACAATCTGCTGCTCCTCTAAACTGCCTTCTCCAAGGGAGCTTTGCCAGTGTATTTAGGGTAACAGGATGCCCCATGTGTTCCCCAAACCCAAAGGAGCTTTGGAGTTCTTGTGGCCAACCAGCTGATGTACACCATAGGCCTGCAAAAGCAGCCCTGGACCTGAGGTCTCCACGACCTCAAGTGGGAATTTTCTTTAAGTGTGCTATAACATCTGCAAGTGTGCTTTCTTCTCAACCTGTAATTCTCAAGGATCAACATTATCTGTAAATCACCACACATCTCAATTACAGGCTTTAGAATAAGCAGGAAAACCTGTGTGCACATACTCCATTTATAATGGCAAAGGCAGCCACAGCAGAACCAGCACAGAACTGTCATAGAATTTCAGAACCTTCTGCAAGGAGTACTTGAGGTAACAGCAAATCAGAGTTCTCTGTTACTGTACAATTAAATATTCAGTACTCTAGAGCCCCAATGGAAAAAAAAAACAAAACACGCAACTCTATAAACTTCAAAATCCCTACTCTAAATGCAAACAGGACTGTGGCCTCAGGAGCTAATACTAAATTTATTTTTTGTTTTTGAAAATATATGCAAAAGAATTTAAAGGAAAATCTTTATTTAACACAAAGCTAATAATTTTGCAAGAGGGATTTAATTTTTTGTTTCTTTCTGCTATTGAGCCACAAAGATAGTAGAAAGAAGCCAAACAGCATATTCATGCAATTCTCTGCAATTACTCAGTTTTATTTTCCAGTCCTCTATTGAACTCTTTACCACATTTCATCCATATCTGAACTCTTTAGTATATTCCATATGGCTATGTTATGTCTCCAGTGCCTCTTTCTTTCCAACATTTTACTCCCTTCCTCTTTTCCTCAACTCTTGGTGCTTCACAGAGGCTCTCCACACTCACCCCAAGAGTATGGGTATGTGATGTATCCTAAACAAATGGACCATTTTTGGACACAAATAAAAATAATAAAGGCATTTGGGTACTCATGAGTTTGCACAACACAGCACCAGTTGAAAACCCCAAAACACCATGAATTCACACAGCTCTTCACTAAGGCTCCTTCCAGGGTCCCAACCACCTCAGAGCCTCTTCTGACTACAAAGTGTGCAGGACAGTTTTTCATAAAGTAACAGCTTGGTTATTTATTTATTATTACTTCTGGATATCAGTATGAAAAAAAAAAAAAAACCAAAACAAAAACCCATCAAAAACCCATCAACTAGTTAGTTAATCTTTAAGACAACAGGAACATTTTAAATTAGTACCATGATGTAACAGTAGTGTAACAAGAATGGTTCTTAACATGCTCTTTAGAATCACAGATTCAGAATTTGTTACAAAAACAGCTCAATGTCTCTAATACAGAATACAGCAAATTGCCTGTTCTCTAAATACCTATGCAAACTTGACCAAAAATGGTATGTTGCTTGGGAATCAAGGAGAAAAATCTTCAGCTTTACAACTCATTAAAAATATTAATATACTCACCTGAAATGTACCTTTTCAAAATACAAAATCAAAGGTATCAGAGAGCAGGGCAAGTATTCAAAACGTTGTGCAAATGATGTGTGTGATTAACCGTAATCCATTTGAAAACTACAGCTACAGATATCGACAAACAATCCATCTAGACCATATGAAGAACCACTTACCTGCAACATACTGACAATCTCAACTTTGTTGAAGAAAATAAATGAAGTGAGGGTAGAAAGAAAATTCTCTTCAAAAACAGATGGTGTCGGCAAGATGATGTCCTGAATATACTGTACCCTGTAAGTCTGGTGGATTTTTTGCCTGAGTTCAGAGTCTGTAATAGGAATAACCTCCTTAAATTTTGCTGTTTTGGTCAAGAATTCCCTGTGCCGTTTTGGCTGAGACAAAGAAGGATCATACTCGAGGCATCCGACTACATCCATAATACACTCGTCAGAGAACATCACCTCAAACAGAGTTGCTTTGTTGAGGAACAAAATCCCTCTAATAATTTCATACAAATGATGCAAGCCTTCAGTGTTCTCTAAATTCTCACAGACTTGGAAAAGCTGTAGCAGTTTTTTAATGTAGCCTTCATTCTCCAAGGCCAGTGCCAGCTTTTCCCTACGGATGGGTGAGGAAAGAACAGAGGTAACTAGGTCAGCAATCTCTTCAAGTTTGTTGAGTTCACAAGTAGGAAGGTCAATCAGAGGACTGGTTTCAGGCATTTCCTCTATGTGCTCCTCTTCTGATTCAATAAGGTCCTGCGTGACTTCCACTGAAGGATCCTTACCCTGAACCTAAGGGAAGAGTGCACACAGTTACTGTCTGATCCTTTGGGATGTTCCCAAACGTTCCCAAAAATGAGTAGGTAAGTAACCGAAATAACAACACATCTCAACTGGCCAGTGTGTCCCAAGGCAGCTGCAATGGGATCTGAGCTCACTGGTTCCTTACAGCACATTTGCAGTTCCACTGCACTCCAATAAGCTGCTTCCTGAGGCCAACTGGGAGAAGGATAATTAAAGCATGGAACTCTGGCAGTCCCTTTCTAATGAACACAATCACACTGCCCCAGAACATCAACCACTTGAGTCTCACCATTACAGTGATTTTTCAAAAGCCCGACATTCAATCATGAGAACAACTGGTGCTCTAAGCAGGAACAATTTAAAACCTTGTACAGAAAATAAAAAATATTTGCTTACTTTACAAGAAGGTTTAAAAAGGATGAACAAATACATCAAGTCACAGAAGACACTAAAACACCTGGAAAAACCAGCATGTTTCAGTTTACTGTACCTGGCAGATTTTTTCCCAAATTTCATCACAGCCAGCTTTTTCTTGAAAACTCAGTGCTAAATCATAGTTCTCTGCTTCTGACCAAACAATCAGGGTGTCCTGTTTGAGATAAAACCAAGAAAGTAATTGTTTCTGAAACAGGTCTGCACTCCATATTAACCTCTATTCCTTTAATGCCAATGTCTAAAGAATAAATAATTTAAATTAAAGTTACACTCGTCAAAAAAAGCATGAACCACTAAGATATTATATCACCTGCTCTGCCATACATCAACTTTCTTTCTTGTTATTTTATGACAACTACCTTACACAAAACATATTTAAAGATACTATTTTTCATATCCAAGCCACTCATGATGGCATTTTACTGCAAGATACATTTCTTGAGCCAACAGTCTTGAAATGGGAATGCACATACTAGATTAAGAACACCTACAATGTAACAGGTTAAGTATTTTCATATTTAGTAAGATAGAAACAAATCCCCTAAGATTTCAGCTTTCCCCTCAGAAAGCATTTAAGACAGCCCTAGCTAAGTGAGATATAATGCCTAGCTAACATTCAAATATTCCTTTCTGAATTAAAAGCCACACAATCTGAATAATACAAAACTCCCAAGTTCTTACTAAAGTTACAACCATCTTGCCAGTTATTTCCATTTGAGCCAGGTTTTTCTTCTCTGTTACTATTGTCTCCAATTTGTACACTTGCAGATCTGGAAGTTTCAATGGAATTTATGAACAGGCTAAAATGGTTTTTGAAGAGGTTTTATTAGGACACTTGCTGCTGTCCTGTAAGGAATGCAAGCCTTCAAATTCAAATACAGAGTAGCTGTGGTTTAACCCAGCTGCCAAAAAAGTACCACACAGCTGCTCACTCATTTCCTCCCACCACTGGGATGGGAAGGAGACTCAGGACAAGGTGAAAGTTCTGTTCTTGTGGTAAGAACTGCTTCAAAAATGAAATAAAATAAAATATACTGAGCAATTATAATAGTTACATTAAAAAAAAAGAAAGAAAAAAAAAAAAAAAAAAAAAAAAAAAGGGGAAGAAAGGAATAAACCCTGACAGAGAAGTGATGCTGAGCACCACCTGAGCAGCCCCTCCCAGCCAACCCCTCCAGTTTATCACGTCTCTGTTATCCCAGGGTATGGAATATCCCTCTGGTCAGGTCAGCTGTCCTGCCCACGTTCCCTCACAGCTCCTTGTGCAGCTCCTCACTGCCAGAGCATGGGGAACTCATCAGTCCTTGACTGAAGGTAAGTACTACTCAGCAACAAATAAAGCATCCCTGTGCCAGCAATGGCATTCTCATCCTAAATCCAACCACAGCACTGCACCAGCTACTGGGAATAAAATTAACTCTGTCCCAGACAAAAGCAGGAGAACAGTTCCTCATCCTGCAGGAAACACATTTTCATATAAAAATACCCGAACTGACCAGTTCTCTGCTAACTCTCCAGTGTATTTGATGAGCTCCAGCAAAACTGTTCAGCATTCCAAGTTTGACTTTCTGAAGTTAGCACAGCTTTTTAAATACTGAAGTGTTTTTAAAACACTAGCAAGATTTTGCGTAATGGTCAGTAAGGTAATTTAATTCCCACATTTATGACATTCAATATTCACCACACAACTCATCAAGGCTGGTCAGGTTTTTAGGCCACTTTTAGTGAACACAAAATATTAAGCTCAGCAAGGAAACCCAAAGAAACACCTGATGATATTCCTTAGGAAGCTTCAGGGGCAGTAAGGTTTAAAAAGACCTTTGTAAATGCAGTTATCTGGGCTTACAGAGGTCAGGGAACACATATCTACTTCCAGGTGTGAGGGGACTGACATTTGGGAAGGACTGCTGGCATAGGACAGTAGGTTCCCTCTTCCATCAGCACTTATTTGAAAAACACACATCTGTCTCAACAAACACAACTCCCCAGCTGCTACAACTATCACTGAAACATGGATGAACATCAGCAGCACTTATACAGCATTAATTCTTCAGTTCATTTCCACAGTAATCCTAATTCCTCAATGTCCATGGAGAGTTGTTTATCTTGAGGGTTTTGTCTTTGCCCTTTTTTTTATTTTGAAAACAAATTTAAGAATAACATCACCATTGACAAATGCCTACCAACAGATCCATTTCCTTCTCCCAAACTAATCACAGGCCACACTAAAAACAATGGAATTTGCACAGACATTTTTTTCCTTTCTTATTAATTTTTACACATTTCTTTAGAGAAACAAAGTTTCCTTGTTGTGAAAAGAACAGAGTTCAATGCACTGTGGTTTCAGCACTGTTGTGAGTTGTTTATTTGTATTACAGTGTCCTATATTACACTTGCACTTTTCTCCTACAGACACAAATATTAATAGGGAGCTTCTCTGCTGTCAGGCTCTGACTCACAACTGGTCCAAGTTCTTAGAGCTGACATGGTTTTCACTCCCAGCTGTCCCTCCTCATCTCCAGCTCAGGACATCTGGATCTGTGTATTTACTGTGTGCCATTTCAGAGTCAACAACTCAACTGGGCTTCAAGAGAAAAATAATAATTATCAACTGCATGCACTGAAAATCCTCATCAGCTCCCTGATCTGGTTCTCATTAAGAGATTAATAAAAAAAAAATTCTTAAGTACAATTTTATGGCTGCTACAGAATTCCAAATCTGAAATGCTTATCTTGAAACATTCCGTGCAAGTACTGATGCCCTGACACACAAAATCAATGTACTCCCAGGTAAGCTGAGCCTCAAAGGTGCTTCACTGAACAAAGAAGGACACATACATTCAGCAGCCCTATTCACAGCCCAGGATGATTCAAATAAGAGAATTAATGCAGTAACTTAAAATTACTCCAGGCACCAAGGGACTGCAGTCAAAAAATTTGTGAAAATTCTCGAGTTACTGAATGGTACTCGTTACAATATGTACTGCCCACGCAAAGCAGAAGTTATATAAGCTTTTCCAAAAGTATTTCAGAAAGACTGAAAGATGGTTTCAACAGAAAATAATTGTCCAAAACCAATATAAGACGTACTCATCTGGCACACACTTCCTGCATGACCTCAGACAACCCACGAAGAGCAGACAGACACCTTCCAGGCCGAGCTCTACCACTCCCACCTGCTTAGAGGCCATGCTGCTCCATCCACAAGCAACAGCAATGTTCCTTAATTCACTCAAGCACCAATAAAGACAAAAAAGATTAATTCTGAACAAAAATTGAAACTCAGAGCAGTTAAAACCCTTCTCCAGTGCTGGTACTGGTCTGCAGTGTCTGCTACTCCACCCTTCCCTGGTCCTGCACTGCACCACGTCCCCATGCCAGCACCAATGTGCTGCACAGGGAAGCAGATGGGGAACACGTGGGGAAAAAATTTAATCCAGCGGGAAGACATGTTTCAACTGACTCAGTTCTACATCCAACCTGCTACTGGCATGAAACAGGAGTGAAGAAGCCCCCTGGCAACTGCTCTGGCTGGCTTTTAACAGCACCCCTGCAAATGTGTTAAATCCTGGCCATCAGGAACTCCTATTCTGCCTCGAGCAAAGCGCTCTGTTGTCACACGAGTGATGGCAATTCTGGGCAAAAGACAGGATTTGCACACGATCTTCATCTCAGAGCTGCAAACAGAGCACAGCCAAAGCAAAGGTAACACCAGAAGGCAGTACACCTAGTGAGGATTTCTGCAGCAGCTCCACATCTTTCAGCCATGGACTCGCTCTTTTGCCAAATCTGCCAGAAAACAGTAACCTCAAGCAGAGGCTGAAACATCAAATGGGTGCAGTGCCAACATTTAAAACTACTCCTGCCAGAGCCTCCAGAACATATCTGACCCTGCCCTCTGGCTAATGTGGGGCATCCAGCAGAGGTGTGGAACTCTCAAAGCCTATGCCCCAAAATCCAGGGGGACCTAAAGCTCTTCAGGCTCTCTTGTCTTTGCATTCATCTAATTTTGCATTGTATGCTGAGCAGTCTGGCACCTATGTCCAACCCATCCAAGCCAAACTTCCCTTGAGAAAGGGAAAGTCGTGATGACAGAGTGCCCAACAACTGGACAGAATGAATTCCCCAGGAACCACAAACACAACTGGAGCACAGAGGTAACAGGCCTATCCTGTTTGGGGTTAGTCAATAGCTACTTGGCACTAACGGTGTAATACTGGAAGTCACAGACTGATGCACTGAAAAATCAGTGCTCAGTTTCCTTATGCAAACCACAATTAAGCGTTAAGTACTCTCTAAGTTTAGTCAAGTCATTTACATGACGACAGATGTGTAGGCAAGGCATGTTTCTACTCCATCAAGATGCACAACCCTGCAGCTTTCCCCAAATCCAAGACCATCAACTCAAAGACAGTGCTCTGTGTCAACTAAAATCTGCACGAGGTTGTACAAACCTTATGGAGCAAACAGTGAAGCAAAAGCATTCTGCCACATGGACACAAAAGCGTTAGAACCAGAAATAAAAGCCAGCCAAAATAAACCTCAGCTTGAGTTTTTCTAAACTATGATCTACCTTTTCCACAAGGAAAATAGTAACAAAAGCTACTTAAGTCACTTGAAACTTTGCTACCACTTAAGTAAAAAAGGCCTACGATTAATCAGTTGTAGTTTCAGGAAACAGGGTGTGAAAGGAAGCATTTTAAAACTTTACAGCAACAAATCTGCATTTGTATTTCACTGTGTATAGGTTTCCTCTAGTAAACAGGAAGCAGTTCAAGACTCTTGGCTTCTGGAGCTCTGCAGAGCTCCTTCTTTAGCATGACCCCCCCCCAGTGAAAGCCTACACCTACCAACCCCTAACAAGTGAACACCAGAAACCACAGCAAACACCCCCCTGGAAAGGCTGGCCCAAAACTCCACCTCATGCCTAACCTAAAATGAGCCAACCAATGTCTACAAGATAAAAAGTCTCTTTCTCAAATTCTTACACTGTAACTTGTCACTATAACAAAATCCTCAGAGATGTGTCCCTCTGTGACTTGGGAAGAACAAAATTACTGTTTTTTACAGTGCTGAAACACTTCTGGATACCATAACGATGAAGAACAAGTATCAAACACTGAAGGAACTGAGACTCTACTGTAGAGCAAAGAAACAGTGAGAAAAAATTCCAGAAAACCCATGAGAACAATGCAGGCAGAGCCATCAAAAATGCATGCTGAAAAAGGGATAACAATAAAAGCAGAAGAGATTCAGTAAGCTGATTTTTTTTCAATAGATGAAACAAAAATAACTTATCAACACAGCTCTCAACTATTTTACTTCATTGTCTTGCAGGAGGTTTACCCCTAGGAAAGGTAACTTTCACCATGGCTTTTGGCCTTACCTAGGACAACAGGAGCTTTCAGGGCTTCAAATAAAAACTAAACAGCAACAACAAAGAAAGAAATCCCACAAAGACAAATTCCTTCATGTTATTTCCAGAAAAATAACTCAATCGATAAATAAATACACTTCAACAGAGCTGGTCAAAGTTTTGCCTCCCTAATTTTAATTATTTCAGATAATTTTAATTATTTCAGGCCTGGCATGGGAGACAAAAGTTATACATACATGTTTCCAACTATCTTTCCTGTAATGATTTCAATGTCTCTTCAAATTGCATATATTATCTTCAAAGTCTGAAGTCCAAAAAGTATTTTTCTAGAAGACACACATATTAATTTCTAGAATGTGAAGTGTTCAGCACCGACAGGCTTCTAAGCAATTTTTTCACCATCAACAATTGCATGTCCTCCTGCTTTTCCTTTTTTCCTGAAAAAATGCAATTACTCTGAGCACAAAACAATTCCTCAGCATCAGCAACCAGAGAAAGTAAAGCCTAGCAATACTTGCCTGCTGTTTTTGATATGCAGTATTTGGATTTATCTTCGATTCTAACAGTAGTGAACCTGAAAAAGGTACGAAGAGAGATTTACTGAATCCAACAAAACAAACATCTCCACACACCTCGCACCAATGCCCACGTGCCAGCCAACAGACTCTCAGCTTAATCCAAATCTCACAGAAAATCCGTAAGAACCACCTCCTTTAAATATAATTTCCTAAAATAAGCCAGATAAGACAAATTTCAACAGGAAGATCCCTATTAAAATACATTTTTCTCTTCTAGTTTATTCCAAAATCCACTGTAGCACTCTTTTCCTTCTGAAATCTGGTGCAAGCACCAGATTTTTTAGTGGTCTTTTAGGCCAACTATGCAAATTCCAGCAGGTAATGTGCTGCCCAGCATAAAAAATGCTTTTGTCCAGAGAAGCCACATGGGCCACTTGCTTTTATTCCCTTCAGCTGCCCTTCAGAGGTAAATCATCCAGCTACTACAAATGCAGGGACTTCATCTTGTGTATGCAAGTAGTGTATGTCTCCTGGCAACAGCTCTAGAGCAATTTATACCAATCTTAGGTGGTTTATTTAGCACATTAGCACCTGTCTGCTGAGAAAGTGGGGAGCATATACCTCCCCGCTCTAAAAAAAGACCTTTTAAGGTGACTTTAAAGTGCAATAAAACACAAGGGATGCCACCCGACTGGAATACAACCAGGGAATTCCTGAGGAGAAAAAGGGCAGCAAAACAACTTCTTCACAGCAGTAAGAAATGGAAGACTAGAACACCTCAAAAGCAAAGGCTATTGCTCTGAAAGAGAACAAAATGTCCTCACATGTCATAGCTTCATCTCTGTTCAGGCTGGGGAGCTGCATGGAGCTGAGTCAGGGAAGGTTTAGGATGGACATCAAGGAAAGGTTCTTCCCCCAGAGGGTGGTCAGGCACTGCCCAGGCTCCCCAGGAAATGGTCCCGAGGCTGCCAGAGCTGCAGAAGCGCCTGAACAACGCTCTCAGGCACAGGGTGGGATTGTTGGGAGGTCTGTGCAGGGCCAGGAGCTGGACTTTGATGATCCTGATGGGTCCCTTCCAGCTCATAATTCTATCAACTGGGAGGGGAAAAGTCTAGGACCACAGTAGCAAACGCTGCTATGGCTTATGTGGTAAGGAAACTTCACGCGAGCTGCAAGACAAGGGAAGGCACGGAGAGTGGAAATAATAACAACAGTAATCCTCGTGCGTGATCCAAGGGAAGGCACTATCAGCCGAGCCCGGCGATGGCGGGCGGCAGCCCCGGCGGTGGGGCCCGAGCCGGGCGGGGGGCGAGGGGAAGCGGCCTGGGCAGCCCCGGCCACGCTCTCACCGTCTGACTCGGCGCGCACCAGCAGCGACATCCCCTTCAGCCGCTCCACGTAGCTGGAGGAGACGTGCCCGGTGCCCCTGTCGTCCCATTGCCGATCCTCGTTGAGCGTGTAGACCTTCACCCGCCGGCGGGTGTCCGACATGGTGCAGCCCCGGGCCCGCTCCGCCTCCGCGGGGGCGATGGAGCGAGGGCGGCGGAGAGCAAGCGGGGCCGCCGGGCCGCTCAGAGGCACCGCGGGGCCTTTAACGCGCCGCTTCCCATGGCGAGTCAGCGCCGCCGCGCCCCGGCCCGGGCCTCGCTGGCGCCGCTCCGCCTCGGCAGCTACTACAGCGCCGCCGCCATCTTGTAACCCGGCTCGGGCCGCCTTTCTCTTCCTCCCCGCCCGGGCACGGGTTCCCCTCGCAGGGGCTACGGCGGCCGCGCGCTGCCGCCGCGCCGCCGACGGGACGGCGGCCACGGGGGCGGGGCCGCGCGCGCTCCTTCAGGCGCCGAGGCGGGAACGGGAGGTGGGGATAAAATGGCGGCTGCCGACCGCCGCAGGGGATATGGGCGCATCACTTGCCTTTTAACGCCCTAAAGGGGGAATTGCTCACATATTCCCCCGAAAAAAACTAATTTTTTAAAAAAATTATTCGTTTTTTTCTTTTTCTTTTTTTTAAGTCTGTCTAAAGGCTGGCGCCACCGCTGACGAAACACGCCTCCCTCCCTCACGCCACAGAAAGTGCCACCCACGGCCGTCACACAAAATGACGGGCGCGCTCCATACCCGACCAGGGTAAATTTAAACAGCACACAGAACTGAAACAGTTTCAATTTTTAGGAACAAAAGGTGTCCCCTGCATCACAAAACGGCAAAAAGTTAGTGAGCAGCAACTCCTTACAGCAGCAGCCATACTGTAACACGCTGTCTGTGCCTGCTTTGTACATCTCCACAGAAGGCTTGAAAGCTAAACTGCTGGGGAATCTTCAAAAATGAGAGAAACGTGCTTAATTAGCTCTTATACACAGCATACAGTTTAACACAGACCACTTGCCAAGCATCGTGGAGTCCGTACCTGTTAAGTTTTTCACACTAAAAACCATCTACACGTTTCCTCTGTACAACAAATAAATAATTACATCTCCGTGCTTGCGTGGGAATAGGGAAAAACGACCCAAAAGTTTTCAAGGAGTAAAGCTGTGTGAAACAGTGAGAAACTGGGGACAAGGGGAAGCTTGAGTGTGTCTCCAAACCAAATTCTTGAAGCTCTGAAGAGGAAGGAGGGAGGACAAGTTCTCCTGAGGGCAGGGTGTGCCTCATTCCCAGACAAAGTCAGACTTTCCTGGCTCTTGCCTCACGGTGAAAGCAGTTACACCGGTATGGCCCTTATTCACACGACTGGCATTTCTATGCTCTCAAATTCAAATGTGGCTCCAAAGCAAGCGAAAGAAAGTGCTTCCCAAACTATGTCCTCAAAGTAACTACCTGCAGCTTTTTCAAACATTCTCTGGGCAGATTAAAAAAACTTAACATCTAAGTAACATTCAAGTCTCAGCTTTTGCTCTGATGTTCATTGTAGCAGTCACCAAGAAAATACAAGATACACCTCTTAGAATTTTAATATACATTTATGTTTAGCTGTATAGGAGCACACCTTGGGACATGTGCATCATTATGGGTAAGTGAGTCAGTAACTATAAAAAGACCGTGTTAAGTGGTTTCAAAATCCTGGACTGAGAGTCACATGAACCAGTTTACAGTCAGGTTGCACACAAGCCTTCCTCACAAGGCATTACAAACTGAGCATATTTCTACCTTGGAGAAAGCTCAATAAAAAGCAAACACACAAATAGGAACACAAACCCCAATGACCACAACATATTTCTGCCTCAGGACATCTGCTGCTCATGAACTCCCTCTCCCCTCTGCATGACTTCTGTGCGTGCTTTTTGGCTCTTCAAATCAAATGCACAAAAATAAAAGCATGACTCCTACTAATGACTAAATGCAGCACTTCTCGGGATATATAAAACAGCAAGAAACCACAGCATAGTATTTTGGAGCAAATTCTTATGGTGAATTACAGAAAGGAGGTATGCGCATCAGAACTAGCATAAAAAACTATTTCTTACACTTCAGCTGTGAAATAAATCTATGATCTCTCCAGGCATGAATTCAATGACTTCTGTGGAAAATATCACTCCAGAAGTCATTGGGATTGTGCTCGCTCAGATGTGGGGCTTCTCTCTACCCAAAACAGCATCCAGGGGGTTGTAAAGCCCAGGATGACCCTGCCATTGGTACCCAGAACCAGCAAGTCAATTCTGGGGGCCTTTCCTGGACAAAACATGCAATACTTGCCCCAACAAATGTTACATACTGCATTTAAACCCAGGCTAAGACCAGGAAAGCATCCAAGCCTCTGCTCTTTAAGACACACAGAAAGCAAAGCAAAGCAACATTTTCCACAGTGCACCTGCCAGCAGCTCATCATCCCCATTACCACCATCAAGTTATCAATGCTGAGAATTCTCTGTTCTTCATCAAAGCAAAGGATTTCGTTAGGGTGGACAGAAGACAGAGCAACTCACAAGTGTCACTACATGAGCTGTGGAATGCCTTTTTTTGTTTTCCCAAGCAAGATGGGCAATTAATTCCTAAATAATTTAAAATTTCTTAGAGTGAAATTAAGAGACTGTATCATTCCCTCTGGCAGGTGATCCCAGAAGTACAATTAGGCCAGCTCTTACATTTTTATGATAGTACTTGTAATATTTATTGTTGACATTTGAAGACAAACCAGCTCCTGACTCTTTGCACTTGCACGAAAATTTCAGACTTGTCAAATAAAAGGCATTTCTGGCCCTCCTGAGCTGTTGCAATTGCTGCGCCTGCCCAGCTTCTCTCCAAGGCAATTTCTCTCAATGGCTCCATTTAAGACAGGTCATTACAGAAGCTAATTATGTTGAGCAGTAAGAAAGAAGAAATAAATCACTGAGCTTGTTCTCTTGAGCACTCTGGACTCACCTGGTTTCTGATCATAGCTGATCCCACCTGAGAGTCAAGCTCCTCCTGCCACGGCCCTGCACCGGCTCTTGGAGAGCCTGGGATGTCCTTCCCTCCAGGAAGGGTCAGAGCAGCACACGCTTACTCAACTCTTGGCTGCCATTGAGCTTCTCTCCTCAGGTAAGAGCAGCTGCTTTCTGCTCCTCCCAGCCAGCTCCCAAGTGTGCTCTTTCCCCCGCCCCTTCCCACAGGGCCTAAAGCTGGTTCCAGATGCAGAAAGTCAGGCTGACTGTACAGGTTCTGCCACAGCAACATTAAAGTAATTTTGCTCCTTTATCATCATCCACCAAACAGACAATGCCCCAGCACTGCAGTAGCTGCTTTACTGAGACCAGCTCCACAACACAGCCTCTCAGAAATTAGTCTACAATAAGGGGAGATAAACCTTGGAAATCCACTTAGATTGGGGAGGTCCATTTCTGGGAAGAGTCACCAGAAATGGCAACATCTGAGTTTCTGTTCAGGGACTTTAACATTGACCTACATAATTTTATTAACACTATTCATATGTAACAATCATGTATCAGTCAACTGTCACAGTAAGAAGTGACATCTGAATTCTTACTAAGAAATAATAAGACACAGCCTTCAAAGAGGAAGAAAAGATTGCCAAAGAAATCTTTCGTCAATCTTTCCAAACTTTTTCTATTTTTCAATCTTACATCATGAAAGACAGGAACAACTACAGAGCAGCATACCAGTAATTTCTTTCTTTAATATTTAAGTTAGAATTAAAAAAGGAGTAATTTTTTACTGTACATTCCCACTTCTCTCCCCCATGCTTTATTTTTTCTTTCAGGTGGTTCAGAGCCCACCTGCCACCAGGTGGGAAGTTGATTTTATTAGTCCTGCATACAAATTGGTGAACATCAGAAGGACCCTGTTTGATTTTCAAAGTCTGTACCTCACAGTAGAAAAACGAGACACTCTCATGAGCCCCTGGGAAATGTTTTGAAGTCTAAAATAAATCAGTGAACTCACTGATGCAATGTAATTAATAGGACTAAGAGATTCTTAATGAGAGTGTTTCAGGGAAAGATTTATCACATAATTGTTCATTCCAAAAAAAGTATTTTAATTTTAATGTTTTAATTATGCATTTTAAAAGTCAGTGCTAATGAACCCAGGTGATAAGGGGTGATGTTTCAGCCAAGTTCTGCTCACATATGCTGAGATATATTCTGCTACAGGTCTGAACATTTTAAGAGTGATGTATTAATCTAAAACAGAGTCCATCATGTTAAAGGTGACACTTCTAAGTCTTTATGACTTGCTCAACATTCTTGTGCACTGAAAAGCCAATAAAACTTTGGCCAAGTGTGACTCTTGACCAAGCATACAGGATAATTCTTTCTCCCACAGAAGAGTTGTTCAGTTCTTACTTCTCATATTCACAGTTTTGAGTGGATAACTCAAAGGAGAATAACCTTTAGCACTGAAATATCTTCTCAGTCTACAGAATTCCATGTTCTTGTATTCTCATCTCAACCTTGCTACACAAGATGAGGGCACTGCTTGCTCCTGGTTTTATTTTCAAGTTTTTAATCAACTTGAAGGCCTTGACGTTCTACATCACCTTTAAGCATAAATAAGTATCTATTTTATAAATATGATTTACTACCATCCACCTTCAGATTCTTGTGAGGACATGTAGAAATTCTAGCAAAGGTCACTTGTATTTTCACCATCACACCTTTTTTCCTGAAAGAAAGAAAACACTTTGTAACCAATTAATTATATCAAGGTATGAGATTCAAAGATGTTCCTTAAAACTGAGATTCAGTGAATTTTCCCTTCTTTTTGTGCTGTCAATCATTCCTAGAAGGTTGCCACAGATTGCCTTGAGTTCCTACTGGTGCACTGTGCATTTGCCAAGCTTGCTAACTGCTCCTGATTTTAACATCAGACACCTTCCTGTTCTAGCAGCTTTCCAAGAACAAGAAAACTCACACAAATTTTGGGAAAAGCTGAGGCATAAGCCCTCTAACAGTCAAATACATGCTGGAAAACTACTTCTAAGGAAGTGCTTTGGCCATTTCATTAATTGACTGAAATCTTCTCTACTGTTGACTTAATCAGGAAAGCAACTTATTTTTTCTTCTCTTCCAATGCCCTCTTTGGGCTTTTTTCTTTAAAAGGTAGAGAAAAAGGATCTTGGAATTGAATAAGTAAGTTTGTTTAGGACAGAGAAGCCTGTCCAGATTGCCAGAGACCATCAAGGCATTTGAACCAATTTTATAATATCAAACCTTCTACAACTACAGTGTGTGAAGGGCTGGTTGTTAAGTCCCAACAAACTCCAACACAGCTGCCAAGTAGTCCC
The DNA here is from genome assembly GCF_050655825.1 of Lonchura striata. Classification (NCBI taxonomy): domain Eukaryota; kingdom Metazoa; phylum Chordata; class Aves; order Passeriformes; family Estrildidae; genus Lonchura; species Lonchura striata. The sequence continues at coordinate 87,948,392 of NC_140705.1, forward strand.
TGCACAGCACTGAGGGGTAACTGCTCAGTACAAACCCAGACTGGCACAATTCTTTAGCAGAGCTGTCAAGTGCAGCCCTGAGTCAGCTGAAGCTGTTCTGCTGGCCTTACCTGTCACTGGGATGAGGTGGATGTCTGTGAAACAGCCCCTCCCAGGACAATGCTGTTTTTTTCTGTCAGGGTTTTCAGGGTGCTGGTGGCTGGGGACTGCAGAATTTTACGTGAAAGCCTCATTCTGCCATCAGTGGGATCACGGCCAAAGTATTTAACCTGGTAAGGAAACAAAGTGCTTTCACACTGAGCAACTTCACAAGCTGGAAATAGCATTTTCCTTAAAAGATGGGGGGTTGGGTTTGAGTTTTTTCAATTTGATGCTAGAAAAGCAATAAATAGGCACCCTTTAGCCTATATTGCTGTCAAATACTGTGGTGCCTAGATAGGAGGAGGATGACATTAAATAAATCTAATTTGAATGATCGGGCCTTTAACTAGCACAGAAAGGGAATCCAATATGGAAAAATATTTTCTTCATAAACACAAAATAAATAATTAGAAAAAATACATCAAGTTTTAAAATACAAACAGCATTTTGTTAGCATTTTAATGTTTAAAAAAAAAAATACCTGAATTTCTTGTCCAACTTCTAATCCCAGGGCACTAGGGTGTTTAATCTGGAACACAGTGTTTTTCAGAAAGAAAATTATCAGAGTTTGTTATAAAAATCCCTTTATTCAGGGCCTCTTCATGCTACACTTCAACCCAATGGCTCAGCACCACCTTAGGAACAATAGGCTTCTGAATATTACATGGAAAAGGGTACTGCAGAGCCAAATAACTTGGTGTAAAAATGACTGCAGGAGTGACACAGTTGATTCTTGGCAGCTTTAAGTATAGGGCAGAAAGAATTAGAACAAAAAAGTGCTGCTAATTAACAGCTTTTAACCTGGAAATGGACTGTGGAACAACAGTAAGTGTGTTGCAGCCATGACAACTGGTTAAAAATAAAATCTAATTGCCCATTTTATACCTGTTAAAGGATGGCTTACCTTTCTTTGATCCAGCTGTGAAATATGAAGTAATACTGGGGTCATGTTTGGGTACAGTTTTACCATCACTCCAGAATCTCTGCAGCAGGAAACAGCACAGTCATTTCAAAGGGCATCAAGAAAAGGCCACATTTCACTCTGTGTATGGTCCCCAAAGCAAGCACTTATAAACATCTCACAAACAAAATTTTACTCATCTCTTTTAAAAAAATCTTTCATCCACCATAACATGCTCTCTCATTTTTCCTTAATTGAAAATGGATGAGAATTTCTTATTTCAGGGCACTATTTCAATAATGGGTACCACCCAAAATGTAATTTTTACAAGACAAGTACTGTGATGAAAAGTGGAAAGCAAATTCATACCATCACTTTCAGATTCAAAGATGAAAAAGGCTTTAAGGTTTATAATTTAGAGACATTCTAAACATTAAACAAACAGCAAAAAAAGCCAGTTTCATCAGGAAACAAAATCATTTCACCAGAAAAAGTACCAGAAATTATTCAGGTGCCAATATCCCCAGCATAAGTTTAGCACTCTTAAAAATACAATTATTTTACATCATAATTAGGTATCAGGAATATAGCTATATAAATAAGTTAATTTCAACTCCAAAGCACTTTTTATACCTTATTTCAGTAATTGTGGCTGTATAAATTGCCCCAAATTCCAAATTAACTTCTTGCTATAGAAGAAAAAAAAAAGAAAAAAGAAACCAGTAAGACACCAAGTCACAAAAAGCAAACTGAAGAAGTTAGAGGCAGAAGTCTGTCCTTACATCATCTTTGCAGATTTCCCCAATGAATTCCCTGGCTTCGTGCATTGCCCCCGGCGTGGGGGCAAACACGGAATATGTCTCTTCATCCAGCTGACTTACAGTCACACCTGAAAAAGGGGATTTAGGACAGCAGTCAGGGGCACATTGCAGAAAAGTGACACCCAGTAAAGACGTGCTCAGAGCAGAATGGTTTTGCACATTCATTAAGACCTCAGACTTCTAATCATTATTTAATTTAGGCATTGAACAACTGCATATGCCCACCCCCTCCTTGCAAATACCTTGAAAAGCTTGAGGGCCATAAAAGACAACAAAATTATTTTTATAATCCTTTAAAGGTAGGAAAAAAAAATCCTGAATAAAATGTTGAGGGTTATGAGTCAATTTCCCAGAGATTTTTAATAATACTTGCACTAATAGCTGAGGGAAATGAAAGTGTTTTGGAGCAGAATGGCAAAATTCTTTGCCCTTCTAGAATTCTGTGGCCAGACCAGACAGGTTTGCAACCAAAGGGAAATAGGATTTTTCCTCCTTTTATCCACCCCAATCCCCTGAGAAGCATTAATCATGTTCACCACAGCATTAAGGGTTTCAGGTCCAAAGCAGAGCATCAACCTGTGCTCTACAGATATAGAATTTTTTCATTTTCAGTTTGCACTGAGCACTGAAACAGTTCAACATACAAGTCTGAAACAAAGGGAACACGTGAGGCTAAATTATCACAGGAATCAAGAATGTCTCACCAGTCTGTGCTTGAAGTTTTTTCAAATTGTAAGCCCCGGGACCAACGAATCTTAATCTTTTTGATAATGGAACATGGATAGTTTCTGAAAGAACATTTAGAAATCCTTTGAAGTGCTAAATAATCTTGAGTTATCACACAAAAGGGCACATTCTTTTAGCTTTTAATCTCTTACAGCTACCTGTGGTATTTGCTGAACAGGGATGTATTTACAGGTAAGAACTGAAATAAATGAAGACACAGAATACACTCTGACTGTATATTAACTTAAGCCAGAGTGATACTCTCATCTACATCAATTCTGATTTTGTGAAAGCTTTATATAAAACTTCACTTAAATTCCAGTTGTGCTTCCTGGTGTACACTGAAATAGGAGTGCTGCCCCATATGGCAATAAAAATCCCATCAAAAAACCAAAAAATAACCAAAATCCCTTCAAAAATTATCCCCACAGGGCAAGGGCAAATATATATAGTAATCAATAATTAAAAAAAAAAAGGTATTTTAAGCAGAAATTTATTGTTAAAAAGGTAATTATGAAAGCTATGAATTCACACAATAACATTACCTACAACTGGTCCACTTTCTTTTCTGTTAGGTCTGGGTTTTGCCAGTGTTTGGTTCATAATGTGTAAAATCTCCCTCTTTGCAGCTAGAGGAAATAATAATAAAAAAACCATATATTTATTTTAATAATATACAAAATTACTGAAGTTTTTGTCATACAGTAGAAAAGCATTCCTTGTCAAAACCTGTCTCCTGCTTAGCTGGAGAATGCCCAGCTGAAAGTTTTCCAACTCACTAAATCCTAATTAAACCATGTAGCTTCATTTTCTCATGTGCTTCAAGAATATGTTAGCTGCACATGTAAGAATCCAGATGGTAGCAAGTTTCACTTGTAAACATAGCTGAATTTATGTGAAATGAGAGGAAGTCTGTTATTATTTTTATAATGTTATCCTGCTGAATTTAAAGAAAGTCATGTAATGTGTGTTAGTCCAAATCATGCACTGGCTGAAGTTACTTTCAAGTTGGTTTGGAGCTTATTAATTAAGCCAAACCCATTTCATAAAACATAGGTTTGTTTTTTCCCACAATGAGAATGAGAAATAAATAGTTTATTGTTTAGTTTCATACAATTCCATCTATCATTTAATATAATAAAATGTGTCTAAGTCCAAGAACAGACCTACCTGTAGCTTGCTGAATAGCTTCCACCACAATTTTTATTGGTATCCCTGGCAGCTTTAGATCAACCTGACATGAGAAGAATGAAGTGCCATCAACATGTCAGGAAAGCTCTTCTAATACTCTCCCTGAGTTTCACTTAAGGAAAATTTCATGTCACAATACCTGCAGTGCTGTTATCCCTTTATTGGTGCCTGCCATCTTGAAATCCATATCTCCATAGTAATCTTCAATTCCCTGCCACCACAGACACACAAAACCAAGTTGGAATAATTTTCTCCCATTATATCAAAAGTACAGAGAAATTTTGAGACTTCCAAGTTCTCTTCAGCTTTATTTTGCTGTTCAGGATTAACACTGTACCTTTCTTGCCTTGGAAATCAAGAGCTTTTGTGGACAAGTTTCTGATCCACAGCAGATCTAGTACTGTCAGTGGCTGTGCATTTTCCTCCCCAGACTCTCTTCCAAGTGCTCATTCTCCACCCATATGTACTCTCTTTCAGTAAATTATTAATCTTTTTCTCCCATGAGGAAAGACAAAATTAATTGGAATGAGAAAGCTTATGAATGCTTAACTAACTAAAAACATGAAAAATAAGAAACATGACTGGACATTTCATATAAATTTTTCAAAATGAGGGAGGAATTTGTGAGGTAAAACAAAAGATGCAACTAATTTTTCCAGGAGTGATGTTCCAGAATTGACTGGGCAAAAGGTTACAGAAGGCCACAAGAGGTATTTTTCAGCAGTAAGCTGAAAATATACAATATTTTCAACAATAACAATATGAGGAGCACTCACCAGGATGTCTGTCAGCAAGCGATAGTCCTCGATATCCCCTTTTCCCTGACTGCACTTGGTAACGAGGCCTATGGCTACACCTGCCACTGCATTTGACACTGGAACTCCTAGAAGTGGCAAAAAAAGCCCCATTTTTGAAGTCTTCAGTCATTTCCAGATCCTCTAGCACATTATCACATGCAGTTTATCCTTGTAAGTGGCCTTATTTTGTACCTGCATCCATTAATGCTAAACTTCCACCGCATGCAGAAGCCATTGAGGAAGACCCTGGAATTGAAATACAGTAAAAAACTAGGGATTAAACACTGAAAAATGGATAGGTTATTTTCCTCATCCTGTAGCATAAAAATGCCCCCAAATACCATTTTATTAAACCAAGAAAGGCCCATTCTTCACTAACATGCTTTTTATTTTAATTATTTCAGGTAAAAGTTACTAAGAACATTTAAACTGAAATCTATTATTTAGCATGCCTATAAATCAAGTTTGTCTAAACAAAGCTTTTTAAGAACCAAATTTAGCCTTCAGCACCAGGTTAAAAACAAGAAAATCCTAATACCATTTGATTCTAAGACTTCAGAAGTAACTCGGATTGTGAATGGGAAATCCTGGGGTATAACTGGTTTCAAAGCTCGTTCTGCCAGTGCACCTGTTTTAAAAAAACCCAAAACAACCACTAAGTGATCCATCAATAAAAATGAGATAAAATACTGGAACTTTCAGCATAGGATTTCTCTAGTCTGGACTTACCATGTCCAAGCTCTCTTCTGTTTATCCCAGTAACTTTGCCAATTTCATTGGTTGCATAAGGTGGAAACTATGAAGGAAAAAAATGTGTACACAGACAATTAACCTGCTTTTCTTTTCCATTTTAAAACATATACTTAAAAAAACCCATCTTTGAAGTGTTGGTGCATCTCAAGATAAATATACATTAAAAATAAAATAACCAAACCACCACGTGACTTCTATCAGTCACTCGGTTTGCAAACCAGGACCAGTTTACGTAATGTTTAGTAAACGTTTTACTTCCACAGGACAAAAGAGAATAAACCAGTAGTAAGGTACCTAAGAGAGAACACAAGAAGCTTCCTCCAAACAAACTTGTCAAACAATCTAGCAGAAATGTTATTTCTGCCACAGAAATAATCCCAAGATCTGCCTGTAGGAAATACTTTGGGTAAGCTCCAAAGGCTGAGAGAGATGCAAGAAGTAAAAGCACTTATTTACGATTGCTGTGTCACATCAGCTGAACATATCAATAGAGTTTATTAAAAATAATAGCACAGGTTAATCCTGCTTTCAGTAAGAACCTGTTCCGAAGGAGCTCACCTAATGTTATGGCATTTAAAAGCCTGTATACAATGCCAATTTACAAATTACCTACTGCTTTTCAGGAAACCAGTACTTCTGCTGATATAAATTCATGCATGAATTAGCACAAATACATTTTGGCAAATCTAGAGCTAATTTATAACCTTGGAAGTGATCAACTGCACCTTTAAAAGCAAGACATGAAGCCCTTCTGTGAATCATGCAGAAAGCTGTAACACAGGAAAAGTCTCACCTCATAATGCAGCATGAAGTTTTTATCTTTAATTCCACTATTAATTAAAAACAAGACCATGTCAAAACAGGAGCAACCAAACATGTTTTACACACAACAGGCAATTCAAACTAATATTGTTATGCTTACAAATGGACCCAGCTAAAACCAACAAATCAATGTATTTGCTGATCACCCACAGTTACCAAAATTAGAAAATGTGGACAAGCTCTTCTGGGGTAACAAAGATTTAGCTACAGTAAATCTGAGACATTAAAATGTAAAAGCTCCCACACTGGGATGAAATCATTGGGGTGACATCACTGAAGTGTGGCTTTAAAGGGAATGAGTTTCACTTCAGCAATAAAGTGTTCAAAGCACAAGGACCAGCTTGCTACATCCTAAGTTAAATTTTCCACAAATATTTTAAATACCTAAATCAGACTGGATGTTACTTGGAACACTCTCCACTTTCAAATGTGTATTCTGGAATTAATGTCACCCTAACACAAACTCACTGCCATGATCTCTGGAAAACAGGTCATTGCAAAGTCTAATTTTACACATTCTTCAGTCCTAAAAAAGTATCTACATGGAAGTTCAAGAGAATTTTATCAAATGTGCTTAAATGCTCTCCCTCTTGTTACTACTGCCAGAGCACCAAGACATACATACCTCACTGCTGTGGAGATAACATCTGACTTTACACTCGATTCTAAAGAGTCAAATGTAACTGTACACAGAACCTAAAATGAAAATGAGCTAAAATAAAAAACAAACCCCCCTTAAGCTGTTCCAGCCTTCACAAATTTTACTGTTTATGAAGAATCAAAAAGAGTGAGTTCAGCAGCAAATGAGATGCCACCAGTACCACTTGTAGAACCTTTTTCTCTCCATCACACAAACTTACTCAATCTGCAAAGATCATACATTCTTATAAGCAATCCCATTTAAAAATACTAATTTACTAATTAAAATACTAATAATACTAATTTAATGCTCCTTAAGCAGGAGGCAAGAGCAGTTTGCTCCCTAAGAAACATTTAAGAGACAGGGCCAGCTGCAGCCACAATGTTATTTGTGCCTGTTTCCCACACGGACTTGCAGTGGGTGTTATTTTTAGTGGGATAAGAGGGGACAACACTGAGGAGTAAATCACTGTCTGCAACTGCCATCCTAACTCAGATCAATAGCTGACAGTCTTCTAGCAAAAGGAGCTATGAAAGTACAGAAGATCAAATCTCGAGTACGATGTTAATTCCATCCACCCAACAGCTGACACTTTTGGCAAAGAAGAGAAAAAAAATCACCTCATTATTTCAATTTTTTGGGTAAAATTTCCTTAGTTGGTTCAGGTTGTATATGAAGTTGCTTTTAAAAGATTTCTCATGATGTGCCCAATTTAGCAGTGACCTACAACACACCAATGTACTTACCAACCTACACACCACTTCTGCTTATTACTATTTAAATGTGAAGAAAAAGAAAACCTGGCATTTAAATGAAAGACCCAAATCTTTCAGCTTTTGATAATTCATTGATAATTTCTGATGTTGAAGTGACACTACCTGTGTTTGACCTCTTTGAAATAAGGCTGATCCATGAAGCATTCTGAACATGTTCACTTCACATTTAATGTCTCTGAGGGAAGTCAAATCTCTCCCATCACACCTAAGTGACAAAGAGAAATTAAGAGATCAGTTAAACTACAGTATTGGATTAAAAGCTGACAGAAATCTTATCAGTAGGAGTTTGATACACCCACCTTCTATATTCATTTAGCACTAGATTTCTAAAAATATCCTTTGAAACCACATTGAAAGATTCCATGATTTCATAAGGCTCAGCCTCCGGAAATTTTTCTAGATATAGAAAAAAAAATTGCATCTGAAGTTGGGAAATTAATCTTATAGAACTTTTACTAAAATAGCTTCCAACAAAGAGGATACTCTAACTCCAAGCAGTGCTACCTCCATTGAAGCATTCTCAAAATATTAACAAAAATAATACCTTTCAGCTGTTCTTCTGTTTCAAGCCTTATTTTGTTGATTGCCTCATCTCTTGAAATCTAGAACACAGGATTTGCAACCAGTTAACTCTACAGGGCAGAACAACAACAGAGGTTTGGGGCTGTTTGGTTTAAAGACCGGCAAAAATTTAAGGAATAAGAAACAGAAGTATCACAAAAATTCAAAAACCAATAATGAGGCTGGAAGAGACCTCAAGGGTTGTGTGGTCCAATCCTTCCTAGCAAAAGCAGTCTAGACAAGATGGCCCCACACCCTCCCCATCTGAATCCTAAAAATGTCCCACATTGGGCAATCCACCACTTCCCTGGGAAGATTATCTCAGTGACTGATAATTTTTCCAAAGGACAACATTGCTCTTGTGCCCAACCAGAACCTTTCAAGAGTAACCTGCACCCACTTCCCCCTCATCCTTTTCATGAGACTCCTTGGGAAAAGGGAGTTTCCACCTCCACATAATACAAGCAAATATTCTGGTCAGGTTAAGAACTTAGAGAACAATTTATTATTACAAATAGATGCAGGGAAGGAGGCAAGGTTAAATTACAGTATCACTGAGGTTAGAAAAGACCCCTGACATCAATAAGTCCAACCTATGATCACCATCTTGTCCACCAGACCATCCAGTCTTTCCTTATAAAGGAAAAAAGCTTAAAAAGCTTAAAGAATTCTATCCTACTACAGTTTCATTATTATTTTAATTTAAAAAATAATTGTATCACAACTGATTACTTACTTTATCATGGCTTGAATCTGTGAACACTGCATAGATCTTGTTAGAAGCAAGTCTTTAGGGAGAAAAGGAAGAATTTTTGAAAACACAGCTTAAAAAACACTTTTATAATTAGGAGGTTTTTTGAGGACTAAATATTTGAAAAATATTTGGTGAAATACTAGTCTGGTGAAAGTATCAGACTCATAAACATTCCTAGAACTGCATTATTTGTTCTGAACTTACTTCTTTGCAAGTTCCACAATCTCTTCAGGAGCAATAAATAATTTCTGAACAGTTCTCTTGACCACACCCTGCTCTTTCACCAGCTGCTGAATGGCCTGGATGATCTGCTGGGTCTGCTTCACCCCCACTTTGATGGCATGGCAGAAGTCTTGCTGCAAGATGTTCTCAGCAGTTGCTTCCAACATAACTGGCAATGGAAAGATAAAAATTCAGTGAATTCCTGTTTTATTGTTCAATAGCAATCTAACATTAAACTGCATAAATATGAGAAAATTTACTTAACCAAAAATTACTTATCACTGTTGTTTGCTCCCACTATTGTATAAAAACCCACATTTCAAAGATAAGGTAAACATCTGCAAAGATTTCCAAGCCCTCAACAGACAACAATTAACCTACTTACCAACTTGACTGTGTGGAGCTCCAGCAACAACTAAATTTAGAGCACTAGAAGACATCTCTTTCCGAGTTGGATTGATAACAGTCTCTCCATCCACCAGCCCTACCCTCACTGCACCTGCAAAGAAACTCCAGAAAGTCATTTATTATTATAATAAGGAAGCTCTTTAAGGCATCACTTTACTTTGAAAGTTAAACAGCTAATAACAATATTTAAAGCTACAGACTAATTTTAAAATATCAGCATGTTGACTAGATATTAAGAACAAATCTAGAAGACAAGACTACCCATTCTAAGAATGGGCACTTTTGAGTACTATTACTGGATAGGGCAAATAATGCCAGTATTACACACAATGCTGTGAGTTTAATGGGAGTATTTGTCATTTCAGCACATGTTTTCTAGAAAAAAACAGGCAGCTAAAAGGAAGATACTCGTTCAATATTTGTTCTGGGGCAGATCTTTTCTCTTCCCAGAAAATACTCACAATAAAATAGATCTCTTTCTGAGTTCCTTGAGGAAAAGTATTCTGAACCAGCTATTTTCCAAATTATGCTTTTCAATAAATATGTTTCTCTTAAGAGAAAATTAATTTATTGGTTTCTATAGTACATTATTTCTATATTGTATTTCCTCTCAGAAGAGCATTTTGTAAAGAAAAAAGTAATCCCTTGAAGTGCAATAATCCTATCCATTGCAAAATTATTTCCAGGGCTTGAAATTTAATGTTTAGATTCAGCTTCTGCTTTAAAAAACAAAGTACCACTTGTGGTCTAAGTGTTCCATTACATTAAAATTACACATCATTTCAAAATGTTTACTTACCAATAGGACCATTCCAGGGGATATCAGACAAGGCAAGCGCTGCAGAAGCTGAAAAGAAGATAAATACCTGGATTAGAAAAAAACTGATCTCATTAAGTCCCACCAAAGCACCAATTTCTCACAGCCTTCTTACCTCCATTAATTGCCAGAATATCAGGATCATTGACACCATCTACTGCTAAAAGATTACAAAGGATCTGGCATAAGATAAAAGACAATGAATAATTTTGACCTATACATTTTTATTAACTGTCAATACAAAGCTAAGGACACTAAAAAACCCCATGAATCTACACAAGTCTATGTTTCACATGGAAATTTTTTTCAGGTATTTAATATAGAAAGCTGAAAATAAAGCCCCATTAATGGATACTATTGTATCACATCACAAATAAAATATTTACTGTTAGCATCTTTCCCCTGTTGTACAGAGATTTTAATTTTGCTCCTGCATATTGACAACAAAATTTGGAAAGTAGGATGAAATAATATTGTAAGACAAGAAGATAAAACAGATTAAAAGCAACATTACACTTGTTTGTGAAGTACAAACCCCTCCTTGATGTCAATAAAAATAGTTTTTCTTCAAACAGGGCCTGGGTAATGAAATTTTCCTTGGCCATATTCAAGTTTTCTGTTTTGAAGGTAGCATGACCTACCTGTGTATCATAAAAGTAGCCTGCAGGGAAGAGTGGTCTGATTGACCGATCTGCAAAGAAAATAATCAAACTTTTAATAAAAAGTTCATAAGAATTTGGTTTCAGTAGTTAATAATCAGTTTGTACTGCAATGACCCCACAAGAAACTGACAAAAATGGAAAAAAAAAAGAGACAATACTATAGAAAATGTATTTAGCATGACACATGTAACCTTAAAATTTCAATCACATTGATAAATAAATTACATGTTTGTTTCTGACACATTATAAATGGCTGTATTTTCAAACAAGCACAAGAAAATGACAACATTTTTGAAGTACATTGTAAATAAAAGGTTTCAGCCTACCTATTACTCTGCTTGTAAGAATTTCTTTATCAGTGGAACCAAGCTCTCTTCTGAGATAGTTTGTAGGAATTCTTCCTGCTGCAGCAGCTTTCTGACGGTAGTCAACCTTCCAAAGAAAATTCAGGGATTATTAATGACAACTGATTATTTACTGCAGAGCCACAGAAACCCCCACAAGGGACCCTTGGGATCATCCAGTTCTAACCCCAATTATCTACTTCCCACCCTTAACAATCACAGCCCTTTGAGCCTCACAATCCAACCAGCTTTCCACACAACCAAACCCAGATACCAGAGCTTGGATGATACGGCAAAGTTCGCAAGGGCTTTGAAGACAGCCTTACTAAATCCAAGGCAGGCAACAGCCAGGGCTCATCCCTCACCCACACAAGGATCCTGGATTTTATCATCAACTGCATATCTCAAGTCCAGGGTCTGTCGTCTACTGTTTGCATTCCTCACTCTCCCCAGCATCCTGAACTCCACTGTTTAAGGACCATGACTGCTAAATTGATCACTGATTAGCACAAAACTAATTCTGTCATTAGTACTTACCACTAATGGCATAAACTGAGATGGAGAAGGCTTGGTTTTGCTGACTGCTGTGACCATCACTGCTGTGTCACCTAGCTGTGTTAAGAAAAACAGGTGAAAACTGAAGTTACCAGAAAAGAAAATAACTTCCAATGTTCTAAACTTAATTCACAAAATAGTAATTCTTAAGAATTATACCTTGCAGAAAACCACTGCATAAATCCACACTTCACACTGCTGTCTTTGCTTTTCAAACAATTTTTCCTATACAATACAGCTGTCCCTTTGTTAGGGATGAAATTGCCACTTGAGGCTCTATATCCCACAGGCTCTGATGCCCACACAATGACTTTCAAGTTTCAGAAATTTTGAAGCTGGACAAATCTTGACTTTTTTTTGGTTTTTTACCTGAACAACAGCAGAGCCATCAGCAAACTTAGCAAGTTTTCCAGAAGACAGCTCCATCTTTCTAAAGGAAAGAAACCATCTGTTACATAAGCTTATAGTGAATCCATCTACATTTCCCAGCAATTTCTGCATTCACCTGTAGCCTCAACTGCGCAGAATAAAGGCTATGCTTCACAAGAGATATAAAAATTCTTCATAGATATAAAAATTGAAACTCTTCGAGCAAAAATGAACAAACCCACTTAAATTTCAACTGCTTTAGTCTCAAGTGTCCTGCTTCAGACTTAAGTATCCTGTTTCCTTTACTTTGAAGCAAAGCCTTGGAGCACATCAGCTATCTCTATCACAAAGGTGAATCATCACCTGTTCCAGCTGGGGTTTAGCCACTGGAAAACACCCTCAAGGGCAAGGGGAGCTGCTTGCACACATCCCACCACATCTGCAGAATACTCCTTCCTTTGTGGCAGAGGATGGAGGGCAACAAGGCAATGAGGGCACACTCGAGAGTGAGATATGGATTATTTATTCTAGGGCTGTGCTGGGTGCTATTGCACAAGCCCCACACACCCTCCTAACTTTCCATACTTTTATTTATACACAGAAATGCAGAGCTGGTCCCTTCCCAAGCACAGCCCCTCTATTATGATTAGTTAGTAGTTTCTATACAAGTTATCCCAGGTAACTTGTTCACATGCTCAGGAGAACACCTGGGCAAGGCCGTTATGACTTGTAGGTGTGATTTTCACTGTTATAATGAACACAGTTCAGCTACAGAATCACAGAACACTTTGGGTGGGAAGGGACCCTGAAGATCACCGAGTTCCACACCTCCACCATCTCAGGTTGTTCCAAGCCCCATCCAACCTGGCTTTAAACACATCCAGGGATGGGGCAGCCACAGCTTCTCCAGGCAGGAGAGCTCAGAGGGACCTCACAGGGAAGATTTTTCCCCTAATGTCTCATCTAAACTTACTACCTTTCATTTTTAACCCGTTCTCCCTTGTCCTGTCACTGCACACCCTCACAAATAGTCTCTTCATCTTTCTAGGCAGCTCCCTTCAGGTCCTGGAAGGCCATAATTAGGTCACCCGAAAGCTTTTTTTCTCCAGGCGGAACAATCCCCATTCTCTGAGTCTTTCCTCACCCGATAGGTCTCCATCCCTCTGATCAACTTGGTGGCCTGGAATATTTTGCTAAGTTGGCAATGTACACATAGACATCCATCAGCAACTTGATTTATTACATCCGTAGGGCTCCTCAGAGCCTGATGTCCCTGACTCAGCGACGACAAGGCTGATTCCACTGCTCCGAGCTCCCTTCTTGCTGATTAGGCTTGCCAGCACACCAAGATCCGATATCAAAGAACGTCCTGATTGAGAATAACCTCAACACGTGCCTCAACGCACTTTACACCAGTTTTTCCTCGCGTTTGCCTTACTCTCCAGCCGGGACGGCGCTCTGCCCTGCCGCCCCCCCACACCCCTCAGAGCCGCTCACCTGCCGCCCACCTCCACCGTCACGGCCCGCCCGGGCTTGGGCCCCGCCGAGGCGCCGCGGGCGGGCACCCAGGGCAGGACAGGGCGGCCCGGGGGCAGGACCCGCCGCCACCGCGCCGCGGCCCCGCCGCCATCCCGGGACAGCGCGCCCAGCGCGGCGCGGCCGCAGCTCCTGGCGGCCGCCATAGCGCCCCAGGCAGGAAAGGGCGGCCCCGCGATTGGCTCGGGGGAGTGGCGCCGCGCAGTAAGAGCGGAGCGGATTGGCTGAGGCGTCGCCGCGCCGGTTTCGGTTCCGTACGGGCGCTATAGTGGCTGAGGAGGGTCAGGCAGCGCAGAGCGCGCGAATGCGGCTGCTCCGCCACTCTCGAATTCTGGGGTAAAAGGCGGCAGATAAAGGTCCGTGGCGTCGCTTGTGGCGGCCTTGGAGCCACCTCGGTCTGGAATCTGAGGAGAACCCGCTCGAACAGGGGCTTGGAGCGAGGAAGAGGACAGGGGCACCGGGCTGCCGTCTCTTCCCGCCCTGGCGCCTCAGGAGGCCGGGTGGCGCCTGCCGGGCTGGCCCCGACCCTGTTTGGGGACAGGCCCGAAAGCCACCTTCAGTTCAGGAAGAGAAAAATATGGGCCTTTGCAATTAATTTATTCCGCAGACCTTGTTCTGTAACACAGCCACCAAAATTAAAAAAAAACAAAACCAAAACCCCAACAACAGAACCCAAAAAACGAAGAAAAAAAATACCACCAAAAACCCCCGACCAACAACAACGACAAAAAAAAAAAAAAAACCAAAAAAAAACCAACCCAAAAAACCCCATAAAAACCAAAACCAACCAACCAACCACACACAATAAACCCCCCCAAAATAACCCCTAATACCAACAAACAAACCCCCAAAACCCCAAATAAACAACCAAAAACCAACCAAAACATAATTTTAAACCAGGAATACCAAAATAATCTGTACTGTGCAAGAAGAATAGAACACAGATATTGCTTATCACAAACTTCATGTGCTCTTACATGCTCAGAGTGCATCAGAATGTCACTCGGGACAGTGGTTTTGTTACTTTATTAATTATTCCTCAGTGTAATGCAAAATAGATTAGTAATTAGTGTTACTTACGTCAATGAGGTGAGCAAACAATAATGTGATTATGGAGATCTGATCGCATCAAAAATGAGATAGTTTATATTCATTGAATCCCACATGTATCTGTCACGCATCACCTTAAACTCATCTGCAATCTGGATTTAACAGTTTAAATTTAGCAACTAATTATTAAAAATCTTAATAATTTACTACTATTTTATTTCTAAAGCTATTTTGATGTTTGTTTACTTAACTGGAGTTTTCTGCCCAAGCTGCTTTTATTGGAAACAGATTCAAGACTGGGAGAATAGTCCAAGCAATAATTTTTCTTTTGTGCCAACATGTTTTTTATCTTTTTGGCAAGACACAAAAGAAAGAAGTAAAATGATCTGAACTTGGGATTTGGCCTGGGCAAAAGGACTGTTAACTTTATCCAGATTTACTACTTATTGGTACAGTTTTTTTGGTACGAGAATGTATCAGCTGGCAAAGCAGAAATGTCCCCCATAGTCTCTTGAATTCACATTCACTTTGCTGCTGACAAACAGACAATTATTTGGAATGTTTTTTGTGTAATTATTACGATTGCTATTCTCATACCAAGATGGTAAGGGAATATTTCATCACTGTCATGGACTAACAAACTATGGCCATATCACTGTCATAGGAAAAAGATACCAGAGCTTGGATTTCATTCAAGATACTAGGCAGCAAACAAAATTAATGTTTAACATCATGAAAGAAACCAAAACTATGGTTCATCTATTAAGAAAGATTTGCACTTCATTTCCCTCTTCATTACCTCTGTTTGTTTTTTGTTTTTGTTTTTGTTTTTGTTTTTTGGTTTTTTTTTTTTTTTTTTTTTTAATTCCACTGTTGAAAATTCAAACAAAAACCCCCAGACAAGGCACAAAATCGGATCATGATTAAAGCTTTTTGGAGAGCAGCATTAATTTTTGAGCCTTTTCTAGCAGCCTCTGCCACACTGAAACATGTTTAATACCACCCTGTGACATTATTTCATGGTTTTATGCTGTATGGGCCCTACTGATTGCTAATAAAAGTAGGGGTTTTATTTAGGAGCAGCTTAAGCAGCTCCCTTTTGGCCACTTTGTCTGTGCCCCCTCCTGTCCAGCTCACTGGGTGTGCTGGTGCAGCAGAGAGCTCTTCTGCATTGAAGTTTTCCAAGTTCCTTGAGGGAATTAGTTATCATCCACATAGTCTCAAGCCACTTCTTTATTTTGCCATTTATTAAGCCATTTATTTATTTGGTCAGGGTCCATCTGTAGCTGATTATCCAATTCTATCCATCCCCATCCTGCAGCTCAGTAAATCTCTTGCTTCAAGTGCTACAGACACTTGTTAAAAAATGATGTGTGGCTATTTTAAGGAACAGTAAACATGCAACCAACTGCCCTAGGAAAAGACATTTTCCATGCACTCCTCCACTGGATGGCTTCTCATGGCTCTATTTTTTCCTGGGCTCATAAACAAGATTAAATTGAGCCCCTTACATATTTTGTCATAAAGCTCTACACTTTTATTATTTGATTTATTAGATTTTTTTTTTAAAGAGACAGCCATTGTACAGACCTAGCCCTATAAAAGCAGCTCAATATAGAATTTAAATTAAAAACAAACCCAACAAACAGCCTGACAGTGATTTATTTCCTCCTTTTTTCCATCATTGCCAACAAAGACAATGCTGATAAGAAATTGTATCTACAGCTGTTCCAGGAAAGATTCCTAGTGGTGTTCCAGCCATTCCACCATGCCCAGGTGGGGCATCCTATTCTGGATTTATTGCAAACTGTGAAGAACAATTATGGTATCATTAAATATTCCTGAAAACCCTGGATGCTGCACCTGAGCAAGTAAGTTCTTTGGAGCTGATAAAAATGTTTTAGCAGGATACAGATCTCTCATCCTAACTTTCTAAAGAAGCCTTAGGAGAATCCACTGAAATTGCATTACTTTAAAGCGACTTGTTTTCACTTGGCTTTCTCTCCTTATTCTTGTTCTGTTTAGCTCTACTTTGATTTAATTTCCTGCTGTATCTCTTGTGATGGCTTTCAGATGCCACTAGATTTCCTTAGCTGGTATAACTCCAGTGTCTCAGTGTTCTTCAGAAAACTCAGGTGGATGAACTTTGCAATCAAAATGTCTGGTCTGTGTCTCATCCTATTTTAGAGCAGCACCACCCCTCCTTCCTTTCTCTCCCAAGTTCCTGAGGGCTCTGTGCTGCTCTGCTCCCTGAGCAGATGTGAAATTGCAGTATTCCCTGGGAATGGAAGGTGGATTTAAGCAGAAGGTGTAGGTGAGTAAACTGAAGCCTGTGCTCATCCCAAGCTGTGCTGCCCTAGCAAGCAAGTTGGAGATGTCTACAACCATTTGTCTTATGGGACTGCTTGAACACATGTGAAAGAGATGAAAATGCAAATTCCCTTTCCCAAATCAGTGCTGTGTTTTCTAAAGTGATCTGGTGTGTTGGGGTTATTTTATGTTTTATTTTTGCACTCTATAAGGAGCAAGTAAGGTAGAGGGTTGAATAATTGTCAGAGCAAACTTTTATTTTCCAGAAGATTTATTTGGATGTGTCAGTAGTCAAAGTGCATGTGTATATAAAGCCTGTGTTTCATGCCCACAGTGTAATAGATACATAAGGTGTCATCTTTTTTTTTTTGCTTCAGCAGCAAACTTTGAAACCATTTGAGTCCTAATTTTTATTGCTGTGCAGCCTAAACTTAGTGAAGGACTTCAGGAAAGTGGTTGCTTTTTTTTTTTTCCTCCTTGTGGTAGGAGACCACAGAAGTATAACACTAAAGAAAATATGAGCTCCTTACTTGAACTTGTAGAGTCAACTCCTTCATGTTTTTTTGACTTCTCTTTTGTCCTATTTATTATCTTAAATTGAGAGTTAAAGCATCTTATAAATCAATAAACTGGGTTAAACGAAGCCTTCCTGCTGGTGTATGGGATGTAATGTGTCTCCATAGGCCAGATTTTAGGGGTTTCACATGAAGGAAAAACCTAGACCAGGGCAATTGGAACTTTTGGCAGGTCAAAACAGGCTCAGCAGATGCAAAGGGTGGGAGCAGCCTCTGAAACTGAGGGGTTGTAGTGGGAACTTCTGTATTCAGCTGCAGGGACCTTGTAGCTGTGCTGGGGATTTGACTCAAACCTGTTCTGTGAGCTGGCAAGGGCAATTCTACAGGGTAGTGGGTAGCAGTTTTATAGTCTAACTGGAACCCCCCCATATTACTCAGATACACAGCCTCTATATTGTTCTTCTTTCCAGGAGTTTTAAGTGTCCTTGACCACATACTCTGTTTTCTGGGAGCTGTGGATTTGGGTTCTTTGACAATTACAACCACTTGAATTCCCTTGCTCAGTCTGGATTGTGCTGAAATAATTATGTACATGTGCTGCAAGATTGTATTAATGTGTATTTCTATCTAATGAAAGGCAAACTCTTCCCTCTAACAAACTCAGTCCTTTTAAAGGTGTTACCTTTGAATTTGATACCTCTTTATTGAGCTGCTTTCTCTTTCACCAACTCCCCAGGAACCAGGAATGTTCCAAGTCAGCTACCATGTGGATGTTCTGCTTGTATATATTTACTTGTTAAATACATAGACCTGTTTGTTGTAATCTGTGAGATTCTGCAAGTATTTTTTATTTGCAGCATGTTTTTGAAATAAATGCTTTATTTGAAGTGGTTAATATACTTTGGCAGTGGGTGTTGAGCTGGAGGTCAGGTGTGTGCTGGGGGCTGCTCCTGGCATTGGACAGAGGGAAGAAATTAGCAGATGGGCCTGGAACACTGGCTTCACCAGAAAATCAGAGGGATGAGCAACCACAGTGAGAGTTACTTTTTTTTTTTTTTTTTCCAGCCAATTCACAGAAAAACAAGTGTTCAAGGCAGTGTTAAACACACATTTTAATTCTCCCCTTTTCTCGGGGGGTCTTCACCATGCCCTGGCTTTTCTGTAGTACAGAAATTGAGAATACCGTGCCCACGTTGTTGCCAGGACGCTCTCTGGGCAGAGTAAAACCTTAAAATGTGTGATTTGGTGTGTCTTTATTGAAAATAAGCCTGTGCCATACGGTGGCACTGGTGAGCTGAGCCCGGGCTGTGCTGCGCCCGCCGCGGTCCCGGCTTCGTTCTGGCTGTTTCCTGGTGGTGCCTGCAGGGCGCAGCTTCTGCCCACGCAACTCCTCCGTGGCTCGCTTGGAAACTTCCAAGGTTACCCTGAATATTGAGGGAGTAATAGAAAACAACGGTTTGGTTTTCATGTCAATTCTTAATTTGCATGGGCGAGTGACCGGCACAGAACTAAAGAGACAGAAGCAAAGAGACAGATCTACAGAAATAGTAAAAATGTACAGAATTTACTATGGTCAGTGCTCTTCCTTTTTGTCTGCAATGAGAGTGGAGAGTGAAGAGACCCTAAATTAATGAATTAAAGAGGAGCACCTAGAGGTGCGATTTTTAAGCCTTTTTAAGCATTTCTGTGAACACTGATCATTCAATGCTGTGCCTTTAACAAAGGAGTTGAGCAAAGCTAGATGCAAGAACACTCTGTATGTGTGGGGTAATGTTCAGATTCCTCTATTCTAAACTAAATTAGCACCACTTCTAACACTACAAATGACTTTGACTTGTAGTGTAAAAACTATGAGTGAACATCATGTGTAATGCACAAAACTTCCTGATGTGTGTGCTTGTTTTCTGTCAAATCAGTTTTTGGGTGCCCTAGTTAAAATGATTTGCAGTCTAGAAAACACTCCAAAAATCCATTTGAGGGCTCAGCACTGCTCCAGGCTCCTCTCTGTGTCACCCTGATCTTTGTTGGCTGTGAAGAGACAGAGCTCCATTAAATGCATATGATGGGAATTATGACAAATACCAAGGAATATAAGAAGGTCTGAAATGACCAAAGGCCCTGAATTCCTTGAGTGATTGAAGGGCAAAGTGTGATTGATCTGTGGTGTGTGTTGGGTGATGGCACAAAATCAGTCCAAAAAGGTGAATTTGGGGCTCTTCAAACCCCAAGTTGAAAAGTTGTGATTATTTACCTGTGAATGCAACATTTTGAAATTTAGTGGTTGCTTGGGCTTTTTTTTTCAACTTAGTGTGTTAATTTTAAGAGGCATTTTCAAGTAAGAGAAGCAAAAGCAAGACACTGATTCACAGAGCCTCTCTAACAAAGAACAAAGCTCTGGAAACCACCAAGTTGCTGGAGGTGCCAAGCAGAAAGGTCCAGATAGTGGAGAAAAACAGGAGAGGTTTATTTGACCACAACTTGTCCATAGTTAAAGCATCATCTCAGCCACTGAAATTTTTTTTTGTTTGTTTGTTTGGTTGGTTGGTTGGGTTTTTTTTGTTTTTGTTTTTAATTGCAGCAGTGCAGAGTGTGGTGGACAGCACACTTGAAATAATGCAGCAGCCTTGTAGCTCTGAGTCCTGTGGATCATGGCTGTTCCCCTTTGGCATGGTGCTTTGCATTTTTGTCCTCAATTCAAAGCAAAACTATAAATAGAAGTTGGGAACTGTGTGGATGTGGTGATTGATATGGGGTTTTTTTTGCTGTTCTCACTCACTTGTAAAGGAGGTCTAAACTTAAATTAAGAGGCAATGATGAAGCAGTTTGTTAACCCATGTTCCATTTCCAGTGTGTTTGGCTCCATTCTCTTGCTATGACAAATGTCACTGGCTTCACCAGGGCTGGGTCAAGCTCTTTGTATGGAGGCTTGACATTTTACCATGAATGCAAATAATTATTTCCTCAAAATGACTCCTTGGAATCCCTAAATGTTGGCATTAATTTCTTTTTCCTTGGGGAAAAAAAATCTGTATTATTTTTTGGGGTATGAAATAAGAGCTACACCTTAATATAGGTCCTCCTGATGAGAGGAGATATGACATATAAAATGAAGGATGAAAACAGCAATAAAAGGTTTTTGAGGATGATAAAAATATGATTTATAGTCAGGACCTAGTTTTAAATCTCATCAGCACTTACTAGAGCTATACTTACATATTGCTACGTTGTTGAAAGAAAAGTTGGTAAAGAATTCAGATTGTGGTGTTTAATTCACACAGTTACCTGCACAAGTTGCAACTGGCTTGAAAAATGCCAGTGTTAGTAAAAGTAAGAGAAGAGTGGTAATTGTTTATATTAATGGGGTAGCTGCCTTTTAAAACTGTAGTCAACCCTGTTTTGGGGTCTGAAATGTGCAGAACATATAAAATTTTATAGGGTAGTAGCAGCTGCTCCCAGTAACAGGTATTTGCTTCACAGCTTGTAACAGTTCAGTGATTCAGCTGCAACCTTTGATTTATTTTATTGTCTCATAACTTCATACTGTGTGTTTGGCCTTGATCTTGTTTCAGATGTTGTCTTCAGAGCATCCCAAACCTGATCTTTATAAACTGTTTGTAAGTGTTTGTGTGGAAAAAACATCTGAAGGAAATCAGGAGTTTGCCAGTACTACACCCTGCTCTTTAGCTATGTCACTGGAATGATCTTTATCAACAACCCCCAGCATATTATTCCCAAGACAGGTGATACTTTATCCTTCTGGCTTCAGAGGTTCCAACACAGTTCTGAAAAAAATCCTTTTAATAAATGATTTTTTGTTATTGGTGTTTTCAGGTTATTAAAAATGGTTCTGTGTACAGGCAAATAGAAACACAAAACCAGGGCAGCAATATCCAGGGAATCATCAACTATGAGCTCTTTGCTGAATCTTCCCTCAGTGACATTTTTCCTTTAGGATTGTACCTATTTTCCAATTCCAAGCAATTGTTGAGTAGTTTCTACTTGCAAAATCCTCAAACAGATGTAATTCTCTGCCTGCCATGGGCAGAAAAAAAATCTCACATCTGTAAATCTTGTATTTTCTTCCTGACCCTGATACTTTTGAGAGCAGTGGCACGTGGCTGGACTTGCACAGCAATTTCTACTGTAACAGGGGTGCAGTGCAAGATGCTGACGGGCACCAGCAAATTCATAACCTCTAAAGAGGTTGTGCAAAAAAAAAAGCAATACCAAGAAAATCCTCTCTTCACTTGCCATGCCACAAAATTTTGAGGCCAGGGCTGATTTTTTAACCCTGGGAAGAATTTGAAGCCTCTGAGGTTTGGGAGCCTCTGAGGTTTGGGAGCTTCTGGCCCTGAGTGGTTGAGCTGGAATAAAACCCAATTTCTTGGCTGACTCTGCAAGGTTTGGGGTTTGTTGGCTTCTGCATTGGGATCCCTGGCCAGGGTTGGCCCTGAGCACCAGTAGCCTTGGTTACATGCAAGAGGGAATATGCTTTTGAGGATTGCAGTGAAATACTGCTGAGGGTGCTTTTGTGGCAATTTGGGGTCTGTTCAGCACCTGGGTAGGAGTTAATTGATGCTTCCTGAAGGGGCTTTCCCTTCTATAACCTGCCCATGGTACCTCCTAGGCTGAGCCTTGGAGCTTGGCGTGGCTGTGCTGCAATCCCTGAATTCCTGAGGAGCCTGCCTGTGTCCCCTGGCCCGTGCTGCTGCTGGCAGGAGGGGCTGGGACACCCTGTGTGCTAGCTTGGGCTGCTTTTGCCTGTGGCAGAGTGGGCTTAACACTAAGCAAATGTCAGAGCAAAGCCTTGCACAGATTTATTCTCATTCACGGAAATGTGCAAATCTTGGCTACAAATTTAGGAGCACAAATATTTGAGGGAAGGAAAATGAAGGATTAGTGCACACTCATATCATAACTGTGCCTCCAAATAGAGTTAATTATGGATATGCTTCCTCAGCCCTCCTGCTCCCCACAGGTTTTCCTTGACTAAATGAATTGTGAATCCTGTTCCTGTTGTCCGAGTTAAGTAGAGTGAAACCTGCCCTAAGTAATACTGGGAGGAAGTTTCAGTTGTGATTTTTTTATGATGAGCTTTGCCATTTAACATCATTAAACTCAGTTACCACAATTAAGTTTGCTCTAGGGCTTTTCTTGGTGCTTTTTTTGGATGTTTATTTAGTTGATTTATTTCAGTTCCTGAATATATAGAGCTTTAATGTTCCTGGTTTTGTCAACCTTCTAAAAAAATTCAGCTTTAAAAAAATTTATTTCTGAGAGCTTCCCAGATCAGAGAAACAACACTCTTGATTTCAGCATGAAGAGTCTGGAGTTGTTAGTGATTAAACTAATGAGCTGTATAATTATAACACAGAATGAGGTGCAGAGGTTTTGCAAACCATCCTTGCCCAGTTGCTGTAAAGCCAGTGCTTTCTGCCCTGCTGTTCCAGAGACTCTTTCCATGCAGGAATTGATTACATTTGCAAAATTTTCTTGTAAAATCTTTTTCCTTGTAAATATATTCTTTCCACACATCCAATGCTGATTCAGTTAGAAATGGGTTTGCATTTAGAGGAAACTTTTTCCCTTGTTCCGGGTAGAGCCTTTCTTACAGGTCCCAGACTGGATCTGGTAGGCAAAACCTGTGTATAACTATTGCCATCGTCATGATTCCTGGTCTCCAACCCTTGTTGTCTCTGGATCATGGCAAACAGATGGTGCTCAAGTTTTATTTGAATATCCGACTGCATTGGAAATGAGGCAAGATGAATTCAGCCATCACTAATAGTAACAATGCCAAACCCTCAGGAAGTTTCTTTCCTCTTCTGCTTTTCCATGGTCTTCTTTATAACTGTTACACAACTGTTTCATCTGTTTTTGGAGGTGCATCTGTAAAATTTTCTGGTGTTTTGTGAGCTGAATCAAGATGATCAGGGTTCCTGTGCACACAAGTGTCCCTTTAGGTCTGTTCATCTTGTTGCTGTGTACAGAAATTGGATTTAATGCTGAAAAAAAAAAAATAATCTCCATAAAGTTGAGTTACTGTTCTAGCAAGGTAAATGCAGCATTTTAATTGCATTTATAATTTGAGCCCAACCACTTGTGTATTAATAACTGTTTTCCTCACAGAGGTAACCAGCAAAAACCACAGGCATTGAGCTTTGATCTAATTTTTGGAAAAATTGTTTAGCAATCACTGCTAATAGCTGGCTGATACTTGCATAGCATCCAAGTTCAACTGTACATTTGCCTTTCACAGGGCAGACTTGCAAATATGATCTGGCACCCAAACAGGCCTGTGCTAGACTAAAACTATTCATGTGTAGTTGGATAAATAAACAAATAAGGAATTTGGAGACTTTCAAGATTATTGAATATTTTTAATTGGGTATCTGGCTTTTTAACTAAGAACCACTCAGAATGGTCTTGAAACCAAGCTTTTAGGCTTCAAAAAGAATTTATTTGTTTCTAGATTTGGTATTTGTGATTAATTAATGGATTTCATGAGCTCTGAACAGTCTTAAGAGGGGGAAACTCTTCTCCAGGATGACGGATATATCCAAATGAACAGGTCTGTACTCTTTACTGTCAGGTTGATGCCCCTGAAGTGATGATCTCACTGATGGTTCTGTCCTGCTCTTCAGAAAAATGTTATTCCCTTGATGTCTGAAAATCACAGAAAAGGTGTGTGAGCCCTTAAATGGGAGTAAGTGCTTTTGCGAAGGGTGACATGAGGTGAAAAAGGGAAGTGGCAGCACAGGGGCTGTGCCGGCTCCTGAGCTGCAGAGCATAGGAAATGCTCCAAATATCAGATGTGTAAATTGAAATGGCCTCAAGGCAGCTTAATCTTATAGGGGAGAAATTGGCATGGTGCATAAACCAAGCAGAAATGGGCCTTGGCAGCTGCAGAGCAGCAGCAGCAGCAGCTCCGGGACAAGCTGTTCTGAACACTTTATTGCTCGTGGGCTCATGCTTGCTGCACTTCTGACCTGGGCAACATCTCCTGGTTTGATCTCGGCCTGATACCCCCCTCAACCAGGCCATCTGTGCCTTATCCCAGCCTGAGCCAGCTTTCCAGGGAATTCCTCCTTGCTGCCTGTGATTTGCAGTGCTAGGGAGCGCTGCAAAACCACCCCAGGGTGGTGCAGGAGGTGGCTGAAGCAACCTTAGAGCTGAAGAAGGGAAGAAAACAGTGTCATGGAAATAATGCTTTCCCAAATACAGGCCATTCCCTGCCTTTTTTTGGGGATGGAGTGGGCAGGTTACCCAGCACCTCTATGTTCAAATCTACTTGGGCGGTTTGGTGCCATAGGACTCGTTTCTGCTCTGCCATTGCTCTGTTCTGAGACAGTGTGGAGGGGTCATTGGGGCAGAATTAAAAGCTTTTTTGTTGCTCTTCTGCATGGTTTTTGGCACTGGGAAAACCTGTAGCTCTTGCAAAGCGTTCAGCATCCCTGAGCCTAAATACTATCGTAACATCAGACCTCACTGGATTTTGGCTTGAGGCTTGCATCCGGAAGTATTAAAATGCTTGTGTTAGACAGGAATGTTACCCTCGATATAAATTTCCATATAAAAACCTCGACTTGTCGTTTCTCCACATATTCCCCCTGATTGTCTCACTCTGATTTCTTTTTAATGCTGTTTCTGCTTGGCAAACACCACTGTGGTCCTAGCTGCATATCAGCCTTCGAGGGAGCTCCTACAGGGC
Source organism: Lonchura striata (assembly GCF_050655825.1). Lineage (NCBI taxonomy): Eukaryota > Metazoa > Chordata > Aves > Passeriformes > Estrildidae > Lonchura > Lonchura striata. The sequence continues at coordinate 87,973,774 of NC_140705.1, forward strand.
AATGAGGCTTTAAAAATAAACAAAAATTAATATTTTTGGGGTTACCATGTGCTGTTTAAGGCTTGTACCTGGTGAAGGAAATATGCGAGCAATGAGTCGAGGGTGATGTGGGGGAACCCTACAGACTTCTCCCAGTGCCTGGGTGGCCACAGCTGTGGGCTTTCCCTGTGGGATGGGGCACCCTGTCCCTATCCCTGCGTTCTCCTGGTGCTGCTGTGCTGGGCAGGATGGCATTTACACCTCTAAAGCCTCCTGAGCTCTGCACTGGCAAAGGGCTGTGTGGTTGTTGGCTCCAGCCTCGGTGCTGCAGGGCATGATTTCAACCATGTCTATGGAGACCAATTTTCAACATCAAAACAAACCAGCGTAAGTGGAATTTATATTACCTTTTAAAAACACGAGTCAACAGAGCTGAGGGCTCTGCATCGAGGAAACCTCTTGGGTTTGTTGGGAGAATCACTACAAATATTTTACGTCCTTTTGGGAACTCCAGGCAACCTCAGGAAGCTTCTGACGAGGATACCTGTTGAAATACCCCAGGTTAAATAGCTGGTCAGAGGGGGCTTGGGGCCTGTGGTGTGAGGCAGCACCCCCTCATCACCAAATATGTTCCACTGCTCGAAAGCACTGTCTAATTTTCAAGGCCAGGCTGATCATTCTAAATTTCTAGAAAGTATTTTCCCCCCCTGAGGCACAGTATTTTCATTTTGGGTGATGGTGGTCAGGAGCAATCAGACCAAAAGCCTTGATCCCAAGTGTCTGAGTGTGTGCAAATCTGGGTGATCCCAGGGGGTGAAGAAATAGTCTGCTGTGCAGAGCTTAAAAATATCCCTGCAGCAGTATAACAGCAATGGAAGGGTTGCATTCAAATAAGAATATGCTGTAGTTGAGGATGTGTTGTGATGCTGCCCAAAGTCCATTGAAGAAGCAGAGTAAAGTAGGGCTGGGGGTGTTCCACCCTTCTCCAAAATGTACTTGAACACTCAGTGCTCAAATTCAAAATAATCTTGTAAATTCAGTAATAGAGGCTAAAAACCAGAATCTCGAAATTTTATGAGTATGTTTTATTTTTCTTCCTGAGCTGGTTAATGCTTATCCCAGTCTGGGGAAGGGAAACATACCAAGCTACTGGACTTAACATTTGCAAATAGCCTTGTTTAGGGATTTTGGCCTAAGTACAAGCATCAAATTATGACAAGATGAATAGTGACTTAAGTGCTTTCTTTTGTGCCAACAAGCTGCCAGCTTAGAGACATGTTTCCATTACCTGGGTACCTGCAGGTAGGTGGATTTGGATGGGATGTTGGTACTGAGTGGATCTTCATTTCTTTATGTATCCTACAACTGTAGCAGGTAGAGCTTTATCTGCATCTTTGATTGCTGTGATGTGAGTGTGGTGCCTCTCCAGCTTTTCTTTACTCTGGTATGCAAACAGCCTTTGTGCAAAGCACAGAGTGAAGCTTCACAGGAATGGCACAGTGGCCTGTTAAGTTCTGTCACCCCAGAGAATGCAGGTAATTTTTTTTTTAAAACAAGTAAGGAAACATATTCCTGCAAAATGTTTACTTGTGTTAGAACTGAGTAGCTTTCAGGCTGGTATGATTGATTGTCCATGAAATTCAGTTCTTTATTGGACATGTTCACTGTGCAATTCAAATCTTTCCTCCTCAGCATACCAGAGCAGAGGCAGAAATCTCCTGACCCCATTAAAGTTTCATGTTACTATTTTGATCCTTGTGGTTCAGTTTTTAGTACAAAATCACAGGTCTTGCAGAGAATTCTTGGCATGTTGGTTCATGTTCCTCTGCCTACCTACCTCTGCCAACTTGTAGAGCTCTCCTGAAACAAAACAGCCCTACTAAATATTGGGGTGCAGTCTATGGACTGATCCTGGGTTGCAAAATTTTCTGAAACCAGGTTTATTTTGGGAGAGAAAGCAGCAAATGCAAATTTCTGTTTTAATCACTCCAAGGATCAATTCGTGCTTAATTAGTGTGTGCAGAAACAGCTTTCTTGGAAACACCATTGTCTGCAGTGCTCTGGTTCCTGCTGCCTTCCCCCCAGGCATGCCTTTAAACTGGGCAGAAGTGTAATTTTTCTCCCTTGAAGGTGACTTTTTTTACAAACATTTGCTGCTGGCTGAGTTGGCTTTGATGCAGTTGTTGCCACTGCTGAGCTGGGTGTGATATTTGGGCACCGAACCTGGTGCTGGCAGCAACTATACAAAAACCTCACTAATGCAGGGGATGAAGGCAGCACCAACATGCTCTGTGCAGGCTGCTCCCTTCTTCTTTTGGTGGGATTTTCAGGTTTTGGGCATTTGGCACCATAAGAGCTGGTGCTGACGGCAGAGCTCCTGGCAAGGGTGTGCAACAGCTCCGGAGCTGCCGATGGCAAACTGGAAATGTTTCCCCTGTGCCTGCGGGTGCCAGGGGAATGGCTCCTGTCCAGGACAGCCACGTATTTAATGATCTTGGGAGGCTTTGCTGTGAATGTGTGCAGTTAAATCTCAGCCTGGTCTGGGCTTTAACATTCCCAGCATCTTGCTGTAACAGGGGGACAGGACCCAAACTCCAAGCTGTGTTTATGCTGTAGTGCATCTGCACAAGTGTGCAAAGGTTCAGCTTCATTCCCTGCTCTGATCCTCAGTTATTCCCAATGCTGGATTAGCTTTGTGGAGTTGTGGTTTCCTCTTTGCATGGTCTGCCATAACCCTGATGCTCTCCTGGGAGGTAGTGGTCAGTCCAGAGGCCTTTGCTGTTCAAATAAGCTGGGATAACTTCCTGCATGTGCATCACTTTGCATTTATCCCCTTTGGTTTTATTTGGCATTTCCTGCTCAATATTCAGAGCACTATAGGGGCTCTGTTTTCCAGAGGATGCTCATCTTTACCTGAACAACTGGATACCATTAGCAAAGTTTACTGTTCCCTGTCTTTTATCCACTTCTTACTCTGGGGCAGGTCCTTTGATACGTTGCCTGTAAGAGCAGCTCTGGCACAGTGCTGTTGAGCCAAATTCCTCCTCCAGGCACGCAACAGAAAATTTCACTTCATTTTTTTCACCACGGCATTATTGTTTCTTGCTTGTCTCCCTGATGTGTGGGTCCCCTTTGGCCCCATCAGCCTCCTGGGATGTTGCTTTTGCTGTGATTGTGAGAATTTTGATTTGCCAGTGCAGGCATTTGCAAGCTGCTCCTTTGGCCTGCCGTGTTTGTTTTCACCCGTGACCTTCCAGAGCTCAGGAACATTTCCATTTGCTGTGTTCATGTAAAGCCTCAGCTTCTCAGAGAATGACTTATTGATTTTAATAATGCCTTTTACCCTGCTGCTTTGGTATGTTGGCTTCCCCTCTGCAGCCCTTGCTCCGAGCTTCCAAAATTTGTTTGTTTTCCTAGTTTCCATGCCGCCTGCAGGAATTTTGCTCTTTTGACTTCCCACTTGGGTGTTTGTTGTATATATTCTGTATAGGAAACATTCCTGTATGTTACACAGAGATACTTCAGAAACACTCCAGTGCAAGAAGAAAATGTGACCCTCCAGAGGAGGTGGTCTCAGGTTCAGATGTTTCTCGAGTGGCACTGGTAGGATTTAAACCTTGAGGTGCCTGTGTAACTTCCATGGCTGTGGTTTCAGAGTTTAACAGCATAAATATATTGCTTTTGTCAACCCAGCTGGCAGGCTGCTCCATTTGAAAGCCTTTCTGTGTGCTTGTTCAGGTGTATGGATGGGGGTGGGCCATGTCTTTGCTTTGGGAGATTTTGTGGACCTGCAGAAGCTTTAGTGGGTGTCTTAAGTGTTGAGGGGAGAGGAAAAATTAATGTTTTTTTACAGCAATGCAATGAAATGCAGCAGAGTGTGTTTGCAGGGCAGGGGCTGCTGGAGTGCTTAGCAGAGAGCTGCACCTTTTGAATGTTTATGCTGTTTGAATATAAATGTACTTTCTGGTTAGGTAGAAGTTACAAAAATATGATTAATATTTAAAAATAATTATCCAAATGCATTTCTATGAAGGGGCAGGGATGCAGAGTGCTGGGACCACTGGGATTCTGGATCAGAAAGCAAAATAATTTATCTCATGAGAAAGCATGTGACTGACAGAGTGGATGCGTTTGCAAACAAAACCTGGAGTTCACCTGATTCCAGTATTTTGGTCTGCAGGAATTGTTGCTGTGTATCTTGGTCCCTCAGCCAGTATCAAGGTGCTTGCTGAGATAGCAGAGAATAAATCAGGGGGTGCCTTTAATGCTGCCTCGTTGTATTTCTGTGACATGATATTTGCTGCTTTTTCTGCTGAGAAAATACACACAGTAATTGTAAGACTTTAAGGAGTTAACTTGGAGGTCACTTACTTAAAAAAAAAAAATAACTTGTTCTATGCACATAATCAATATCAATATAAAGCAGGATTTCATATCTTTTCCCATGCAAAAATTACAAAAGCTGTTGTACTGCCCTGCAAATTTGCTTTGGCAACTCTAACCCAACCCTGTTTTATTAAACAGCTCTCTTTCCTCCTAATATATACAGAAATGTTTGATGTATAAACATCTTAACTAGACATCTGCTTTTCCCCAGATATAGAGCACAGTTAACTTTTTGCCCTATTCACTGAGGCTGAGCACTTTTTTCTGCTGGCCAGATGAAATAAAATTGGGTTTTGTAGCAGATGCAGCCCAGTTCAGTTTTGTATGACGCAGGTGTTCCCCCAGCTGGGAAGTGTGGAATTGTGCCATTTTGCTGAGATGATGGGGAGGTTTAGATATGTGAGGGCGTTAAAAATAATTCTCTGTGTTAACAGTGGGCTTTGTCCCTGGTGGGCTCCATATGCTCAACAGCTGACTGGGGCAGCAGCTGTTCTATATTTTATTAGGAGACTTATAAAGTTAGAAACACGGATGATCATTCAAAACACAAGCAACTCTTTGCAGTCATGGAAACGGGATTCAACAACAAACTTGCATTTGTGAGCCTTCCAAGCAAAATAATCCCACTGCACTGTGTTCAGGTGGTCCTGGGAAAGTGAATGAACTTGCATTTTGATTTCCTTAAGTTCTGTTTACTCAGTCCCATTTTTTCCCTCTATTTTCTCCCTCTTTTCTGTTTCTGAGAAGATAGTAAACTTTGCATGTGATCCCGATTTAGACTCTTCTCCAACATTGACAGATTTATATGAGAATCCTTCCAGGAGTGTGCTCTTGGTAATGGTCATGGCAGTGGGATACAGAGAAGGCTGAGAAAACACAATGCTATCATATAATTTCTTGGGATTTTAGTGTCCCTTATAATCCAAGTAGCTCTTCAAACTCTTGTTGCATGTTTGCTGCACTTGCATACAATTTGTAGGGAACAGGTGAAGCTCTACTTGCCTGGAGAACTGGAGGACCTATAGGTTTCCCTCCTGAAAATATGAAGGTTTTTGGTATGCAAAAGCTCTCATTCAGGCTCTGAACCATCTTCTGTGGGCTCCTTTCAGGCTCAGTCATGTACCCCACCCCTACCCAAAACAAAACCAACCACCCCCTGCCAGTTTCTGCAGAGCTCAGCTCTGCTCCTGTTTTGGTTTGGAGGGGCTGCTGTTATTCCAGCTCCTGGCTCTCATGGAAGTGCTGCCCACACCCAGTGACACGTTCAGGCTCAACCAGCCTGCAGAATAGTAACTCAGGGCTGGATAGGCACTCCTGAGCTCTGTGACAACCGTGACTTGGCCACTTTGGGCTCTCAGTGGTCTGCTGGACACCTGAATATTGCAAACAGACAGGGAGCAGGGCAGCTGTGTGTAAATAAAGTGGATTGAGCCAAGTATCCTGCACAGTGAGGTGCATCCTCTGAAGGCTGAGGATGACTTGGGCATGTGTGTGAGGTACAAGTGCCTCTGTTGCTTCTGCTGTTTGAGAGGTGTATAAATATTTTTATATATAATGACCAGTTTTGGGTTCCCGTCAGATGAGCAGAGTTTTAATAGGAAGGCTTAAAAGTGCTGTTGGTGAAACTGATATAAAAACTGGTTGAGTAAATCCTTGGGGCAGAGCCTGGCAGCTTGGGACTTCAGGGATGATTTGTGGTTCTTTAATTTGTCCCAGGGACCAGCATGGTGGCCTTCAAGTATGGGGTCTTAAGGAAACAAAGCCACTTGAGCCTCTTCTGGGTACCTCTTAAAGAAAGAATTGCCCATTTTAAACTTAAAAGTACCAAAACAGATTTTCTTGGAGTGGGCAATGCTGAGTTGCACAATATGGAAGTTAAAAGTTGGTGTAAAAGAACAGTGCTGATATTGGGGGTGGAGGGGGGTGCCTGAGGGGAAGCACAGCTTGTGAGGATAGCCTACATCAAGAGACAAAGCTAATGAAAGGACATGTAGAGGTGAGTATGTACCGTTTGCCACGGGAATTACATGGAGGAGCAGGAGGCTGGAGGCATCTTGTTCAGTGCTTGTGTGGAACGAGGAGTTGCCTTTCAGACTGAGTGGGACTTGTAGGGATGAATGGGGAGGAAGGAGCTCCCTACAAGCCACTCTGTAGCAGAGATTTTCACCACGGCAAACCCCAGTTAAATCTCAATATAGAGCACCTGGGTGTGTCCTGGTGAGCCCCTCCCTGCTGGGAGAGATGAGGAGCGCTGGGGGTCTCACCCCACTGCTTCAGGCCCCAGGCAAAGATAATGTGACCCAGCCCCAGCACGATTTCCTGGCCTGTGCTGCAGCCACGTGCTCTGAGCCTTTGGCAGATGAAGTGTTTGTTTAAAGCCACAAATGACTTCCTGAAGGAATGATCATTGGATAATGGGGTCCTGCTCTGCAGTCTGCCCGGGCAGGGGGATGTGTTGCCCTCAACCACAGTGGCTGTGGCCTGTTCCAAGTTTTGTTTTGGAGTGAACCATTGCTGTCACTAAATCTTAATCTCAGTAGGCATCAGGCTTGTTCTTCTACAAAGGAATTGTGTTTTGAGTCGTCCAAGAACTCATCCTGTACAGGCTGAGATCTGACTGTTCAGACTTCAACATGGCTTTGCCAACTCCCACAGTATGTGACAATAACAGCAGTAGTAACAAACTACCTCAGAATAGACCAAATACAATATGGTAAGAGATCTTTATTAAGAATTTTGTACATCAAAGGATTAACTACTACATTTTAAACAAGAAATAAGATTTTACATATTACAAAAGATGTTATTAGTTCTTGAATTAGAAATAAATTTTATGAACACTGTACATGATACATCTGAGCTGTAAGAGCAAGAACAGGACTGAGTGCCTGAAAATGATATAACTTAATAAGAAAATGCACTCAATGCTTAGTATACAAAATAATATTTCTGGAAAATGTTAACTTCAGTCTGAAAATGCTGCCTCCTTCTGAGCAGTAACTACCAACAGTGTTCTCATGGACATTTGTGCCCTGTCTGGTGACTTCCCATTTGGAGTTTCTTTCTTTGTTGGAGACATTTTCTTTCTACAATCGATTTTTCTTGGAGAGAGCATAATGTTATTTCATGGTTATGGTTAACAAAATCTGCATACAAAAACTATTTCTCACAATGTCACTTTACCTCCAACCCAGATTAGAAAAACCAACCAACTGTGATAGGACATAAATGTCTACAGAAATAGATTTTTATTTACTGTTACCTTTTGTTACAAAGTAGTTAAAAATAAGAAATATATTTTAGCTTATCAGATAACCGTTACTTTGTGTATCATTTGTACTACATAATTTTTTTTCTTTTTTGAGATTCAGTGTAGCTGCATTAAAATTTAAAATAAAAACAAACAGAAGATCACTTTTAAATTGCATGACCTATTTGGCTAGGAAGGATGTGTGAAGCTTTACAGGATAGAATGAATATACAGTTCTCATATAAAAGCATAGTATGTATCTAGTCCAAGGAAGGTAATAAAAAAAGATTTAAATCTTTATACAGAAAGTGACAATGCCCATGTTATACTATGGAACACATCTACTAATTTGGAATTACAGGTGTAATGTGTGAATAAGAGAGATCAACTTACTAAACAAATTCTTTTAAAAAAGAGAGCAAAATCTATAAATAAAAATAGTAAGTGCTTTCTTTCTAATAATATTCTTTGGCTGCAGCGAGTGCCAGTGGAGGCTTGTTGCAAACACTAAAAGGCGTAAGGTCCCACGATGATCGTTAACCGCAGCACCGAGCTCGTGCGGTAGTTCAGGCTGTTCACTGTCAGCATCTCCAGGTCCACGATGTGCTCCCTGGGGCCCGACAGCGACTTCACCAGCACCAGCATCGCGCTCACCGCGCTGGTTTGCTGCAACAACAGCAACACGACAAAGCCCAGCTCAGTCCAACCCACAGCAATTCCCAGCGGCATCCCTGCTGCTGTGTCACTGCTCTGCCTCAAAGCATGCTTTTAACACTTCCAAAGGGCCGTGACTAATCTCACACCTGGCTGTGCTGCAGGGAAAACTCCACCTGACTGAGGCCCACAGGAATAAACTGTGCTGCAAAATCTGTTCCTGGTTACGCTGACTCCCCCAGAGGATGTGGGAAGTGGTAATCTATCCCAAGATGGTCTTTGTTTAAACTCCATCTACCAGGTTTTAAAATAGAGAGAGAACAAGTAAAACAAGAGCCTTTATGTCTTTAACAGTGAGGGAGTTTGTTCAGTGGAGGGAAGCTCAAAAGTCTGTATTGTGGCTCATGCTCCAGAAGTTATGTTGTCCTTATAAATGCTGGGAGTTTTTGTTACTGGTGTGTGCCTATTGCTATCCCCATCTTGTTTTGCTTCAAAGCACTTTTCTCAATCTGGGGTTATGCTGCTGGTTTGTCAAACAGTTTTGTCTTTTCCAGATGATGATAAAAGGGTCAGCTCCATCTCTCTCTTCACCTACTACAAATATTTTCTCCCCTTGTCACAAGTGTTGGGTGCATAGATGAATCCAGTCCATCTGCTGCATCCAGGAGCCAGCTCAGCATTTTACTACAACAGTAGGAATAACTTCTAAGTACATTTTTGTTTACCACAGTCCCCTGGCAGGAATAAACACGTGCTTCCTTATTTAGGGCCTTATTTCTTGTTGGGTGGCAACAGGAGGTGGGAATTGTTACTCCAAGGACCAGTCTGAAGGCCACACTGGAGTCTAACCCAACTGGGACCTGTAGTGATCTTGTTTTTATTTTAAGCAAGTAGCTGTTTGTATTTTGGGGGTAGTTAGGGGATTTTGATGTGTAACCTGTAATCAGTGTTTTCTCCTGGATTTGTCATGTCACAATGAATGATATATGGATGAGTAATCCCCTGTTCCCACCTTGGGTAAACATGATGTGAATGGCAATACGGCAGCTTGGTACACTTATTGTACTATCAAAAGCTCATAATCTCCCAATTTGAAGGAAAATAATTAAACATGAAAACTTTCCAATTACTGTATTTCTGATAGAAAATTTTTGTGCTGAATCTGTTTTACTGAATGTAAAGCCATATATGAAGGGAAAAGGATTTCCTGGGAATTTGTAAATATTGTAGGGGTTCAAGAAAATGAGATTTCTTCCCAAGAAAACCCTTAAAAAGCAGATGTTCTAGACACTCCTATTTATGTGTATCTACTTGAATGTATCCCACTAACAGGAAATACTGCTATCCCAAGTATTTTGAACTTCCTTGGCTTTTACTATGGGAAATAAAGATTTAATTATGTCTCAACAGCACTGTAAGTTGGCCTGAGCTTAGCTTGGGATGGGGCACAGATTTCTAGAATGCTGTTATTGATTTCTTCTTTTGCAAAATGACAAATGTAATTAATGTAATTGTGCAAGGAGTCTTTCTATAATTATGTCTTAAACAGATTTATCTGAAGTGTTGGTACAGAGAGAGGAAGGCAGGGAGTTAGTCTATGTGACTCTGACATGGGTGACCCAGGATTGCTAAATATTCCTGAGTTGAAAGAAACAGTTGGAGTCACAGTTTAGGGTTTTCAAGCAGTAAAGTAAAAGGCTTGTTAAAAACTGGAAACCAAGTACACTTGGTAAGGAAGCATCAAAAAGCCATTGAACTTGTACTTACCCTCAGGTAGAACTCCCCGTTCTCGTTGCCAGACTTGATCCTGAAGGTGTTGATGGTATTGGGGTAGATGGTGGTGGCCTGGATCTGGAAGATGTCGGAGGGCACGGTCCTGTCGGAGCGGATGCTCATGTACTTGTACACCACCGAGTAGGGCAGCTCCCGGCAAATGGCGTTGGACACCGGGCACACACAGCGGCTGCCACACAAATGGGAAGAGCAGAGGAAAAGATATTAAAGTACAATGTTCTGGTTCATTCCATCATGTCCCTTCTTGAGGATGAGCCTATAACACAAGATTTAATTTTTAATTTTTCCCTTACTTCTCCGAGGTAAGGACATAGGGCTCTTGACAAGGATTTCTGGGGTAACAACGGAACCCTCCATGGTAATTCCAGCAGATTTCATCCTCTCTGCATTCATTAGTGGTCTCACACTCATTTATATCTAGGAGGAAGGAGGAGGGACTGTGTCAAAGAAGATGGAAACAGGGTTGCTACAAATGTACTACACAAAAACCTGCTTATCTGTTGAAACCCATCAGCTTTCCATGTCCTTGTTCTTGTTTTCTGGGACTTGGCTATAAAGGGTTTCTCTGTGCAGAAGTGGAATAAACTTGCTTATTGGATGTTAAGACTGAATGCTTTTAGCTAACTGGAGATGCACATTAATCATATATAATGCAATTGTGGAAATGCTGTCAAGTTTATAATTAGCAAAGAATGATTGTACAGCTGAAAGCGTCCTGGAGACAGAGGAAAAAGGTCTCAAGGAAGAATTGTGATTACCTGCCTTTTGCAGCTTCTCAGTTGTTATAACCTGGATTTCGTGGTCTAAAGTGCTTCATTAATGGCTACATTTTCATCAAAATAGCTTTAGAAGGAATAGTGCAAACTTGTTTATCGTGCAAAGTAGAGCTTCTTTTGCCTGAGAAAAGAACCCTGAAGGGAGGTGGAGACTGTGAGCCTTGAACTGTATTAATGCTCTATTTCCTGTTAATGCCAGAGCCCCACTGTCTACCCACACGGTCTCCTAAATTTCATTCAGGCACAGAAAGGCTTTATCCAAAAGGAATCTCTTGGAAGGCACAAACAGGTTTTTAGATGCTTTAATCAACCATCCCGCAGTGCTCACTGTCAGCTGCTGTTGTTCAGAAGGGAAAGAAGTTAATCAGGATTTTGTAAGACAAAATACTGATAAAGAAGAGGTATTTTCTCATGTTTTCTGGCCCTAATTATCACACCTCTTTATTTCTAAAAATATGTTCTGTTCAATCTGGTTCTGCATTACAGAAACAATAGTTCTTGCACTTAATATATTGTTCTGCAATATTCTCTAATAAGATGCAGAGACTTTTAGCACCACTGAGAAAAAACCACAAACTTGAAAATCCTGGCATTTGGTGGCATCTGGCCAGAATACTTATTTTTCTACACATGAATTATCTAAGCTGCTGAAGGCTTGCATTTTTTCCTCCTTTATCAGAAGAAGCATATCTTTAATTTTTACTGTGACAGGATTTAGGAATCTCTCTGAAAAGAAACATAATATAAAGACATGTTTCATGTAGTTAAAAAATGACCTGGATTTATTCAGAGATGTTGATCTCAAATTCAGAGCCACTACCTTGACATCCAAGACAAGTTTTACCCGAGGGCTGCAAAAACTGAAATTTTATCCTAGGAATCCAAAGGACTTGGAGTTTGAGCTGAAGGATTCAAATGAGATTAGAAGATATTTATTGAATCATCAAATGCTTTATCAACATATCTTCTGCTCTCAGCACAGTAATCCTGTCATGCAATACAACCATTTAGCTAGCAATCACGCTTAGCCTGAAGTGGTGTAAATAATGCAGGGCTGAACCTGCCAAGGGGCAGGCACTTACCTTGGCATGTTCTGCCTCCTACTACCTGGTATCCTTCAGGGCACACACAGGAGAATTTCCCTGGCTCGTTGACACACTGGTACTGACATATGTAACTTGAGGTTCTGCATTCGTCAGTGTCTGCAGAGAGCAAAAGAGCTTTGTGTCATTAGCTTTTAAAATTTGCCTAGTATCAGAACTAAATAAAATAGCTAAATGCTTGGGGGAAAAAGAATCTTAAAAGAGCTATCCAAAACCTGAAATGTGCTGTTTATCACCTTGAGAATGGAAGGATGAGCTCTGCTGGGATTTTGTTAGTAATCCTCCAAAAGAATAATTTTGGATTTGAGGAAGCAGAAGCTGAATTAGACTTCAGAGCAGGTTTGGGAAAATAACTCTTGAAATTGTGTATACTTGCAAAATTCCAAAATGTGATGACTTGGAAGAAAAAACCCACAGCTGTGAGATTAGTTAGTAAGGCAAAAATGTTGCCTTTGTACTTGTGCCCTACACTCATGGAGTAGCTCTCTGGGAAAGAGGGAAAGGTCTTTTTTTGCCTTCTAATAATAATCAGTGGATAGCATTCTCCTACCTCTTTATCCCTGTGTATCCATCAGTCCCTCATGAGGGCAGCCTGGTGTGAAACAGAACTGAACAGTGTATGCCATCAACAGGAAATGAATTTAAACCCATCAAGAGGAGGGGTTGGCTAGGGAAGCATAGATCTCCCTCCTCCTACCTCTGAGCTGAGCCCAGCTCTTGGGCTGGGGTCAGGGATGTCCTTGGAGGCTGCATGCTTGCTGTTCCCTGTTCTGTTCAAATAGGATTAGGTTAAGCAGCTTGGTTTAGCAGAGGGAGCATCTGTACCAGCTCTCCCAGCTCATTGGGGAGGGCAGTGCTGAAGCAGGGACCTCTCTGCCTTCAAGGCTGGTAGAAAGGATGGGGCTCCAAGGGTGAGGTCATCATGTGTCCAAAAGGAGATTAGGGCACCCCTGTGGAGCCTCTGGCAGAGGAAATAAAGTGTTGATTGTATAATCGTACAGGAGGCATGCTGTTTGTGTACACAGGCTGCAAAGTACCTCAAAAGCACACTTGTCACTCCCTTAAAATCAGGAATTGGAGGTTTTGTTTTCAGAGGAGCCTAACAACACACAAAATTTCCCTTGTTTTTGGTTTGCATTCCTTTCCAATTCATTTAATGATCATCAGTATTAGACCACCCACAATTCCAGGGAGTTTGTGCAGTCAGGGCTCAGAAACCTCTTTGTTCCCACTTAATATCTGAAGTGCAGCAATCTCTGTCCTGTTTTGCATTTCCTATAGAGACACCCATTCTTACCTGTATCTGAAATACCAGCAGCTACTCAGGTGTGAATTAGCCTCCTTTGTACCATAAAAAAATAAATATCTTAAGGGCTTTGGCTACAAACTCTACCCACAGAGTGTCTCTGATTCTGTCCCTTAGTTCACAGAAAGGCTTCAGGGCAAACAAAAACAAAGAAAAAAATTGATTTTCCAAGACAAAAAAAAGTCTTACCTTCACAGTTGATTCTGTCACTGCTTAGCTCAAAGCCTGGATTACACTGACAAATGAAAGAACCCAGGATATTGTAGCACTGCTGTGCACATGGGTTGTTGGCATCACATTCATTTATGTCTGAAAGGAAAAATGAGATCTTTTTATTGTGTAGGTGGTAATTAGGCTTGGTGGATGAGTCCTTAGGCTGGGCCTGTTGCTCAGCAGAAGCTTAGCTGGCTCTACCAATGTAGATCTGCAGACACTGGAGCAATATTAGATCTGTGCTTTATATTCCATGTAAAAACCAGTATTTTTCCAGGAATGAGGGTTATTCCAATGTGTGACGATTTCTCTCAAAAATGTTTAATGTGGCTATTAAGCTCCACATTCCAGCGCCTTTTTTGCAGGTATGAAATGCCAAGTCTCTATAAATAATTGATATAAGGAACACATACTGATAAGGCCTCTCAGCATGCAGTGGTTAAGATTTATTTGAGCTATTTATTACTCTGAAAATTTGTTCTTTTAAATTCCATTGCAATTATAACATGAGCCTTTGAGGCCAGTAGAGTTCTGCAGAGCTCTAAGGCCTAGACCATATTGGGGGAAGGTATTTTTCTGTGCTACATTTTCCATGGTGTTGCCCATCCCAAGAACATTTTGAGGACACTGGTATGACAAGAGAAACAATTTTTAATGGGAAGTTTATATAAGTCTAATCACCTCTGGAATCTATAGCCCTCGTTTGGCACAGACTGTTGATTAACTGCTGCTCCTGTCAGTCTGTAGATTTAGTGGTTTTCCCTGTGTTTCCCTCCTGCATGTTTTCAATTCGTGTTTGTGTTTATCAGATATCTCCATCAGTAGAAAGCTGTGCTTGGAAAAAAACCTTTGAGTTCATGGCTTATAAATGTCAGCAACACTGTAATTTTACAAATGCATGTAAAAACTGACAAAGATGAGGTACTCAAAAATGAAGCAAATGAAGAGGATATGAATTCTCTGCATTCCTCCTAGTCCTGAAAAAATGAATGATAATAGGGGAAAACTCATCATATAGTCTTTTTCTTCCCCTGAGTTCCCTTCTGGCAACAGTGCATAGGATGTACATCATTCCTTCTCCAATACTACCAGGAGAAATAAATCTGGTGGCCAAAGCCCCAGTTCTGTTCATTTTCCAAGAAATATTGACCGATTTTCAATACAGGCAGAAGTCGTGACACAAATTTAATAGCTACAGCTGTCAAGTGCTGCTGTGGCAGATGTGACAGTTTGTCTTGATGCAGCAACCATCCATTCATAAATCTTCTCCTTAAGCTTTCCTCCCCTTTACCTGGTAGAAATGTGCCTGATGAGGCTGGGAGGCTGGAAAGCCAGGGAAGGGGTATTTGGTGAAGTGCTGAAAGAACTCACCTTCCATTTGAGCCATGGAAAGAGACAAATAAGTGACTTTTGTCACATGGGCATGGGCAATTTTTAAAATACTATGATTTGGTGGGAACCAAGCAATTCCTTTCTCAGTGCAGAGCTTGCAGGGTGCTTGGTGAGGGTTGGCAATACTTGGAAGGGATGGTGAAAGTGGAAAACACAGCCTCGTTTTTCTATGTATATAATATAGATTTTATATACACAAATTACACCTATAATAAGCTGACTATCTCCATCACCAGTCTCTTGATTTTACAGTCATTCTCTCTGTGCTTCTGCAGACAGTTACCTTTTATTATTACTCTCATCCTTCTAGAACAGATGTTATAATTTCAAACTGGACATCAGTCTTTAAGTTTTACTGTGCAGCTTCCCTTAGTGTTGTATTTCTAAGGCAAACATCACAGCTGAAAGATGACTCTTAGTGAACCTTGTTTCAATTTTTAACTTTTTCTAGATATTCAAATGTGGTCTAAAGACTTTCTTTACCATGTGCTGAGGGTAATTGCTCTTAATTGCAGAGGTATAGTATTGATTGCTTTGATTCCCAGTTCTGGCCTGTGTGATGTGAACTGGGAATAATATCAGGAAAGCCAAAAAAAAGCAGAACTGAAAGAATAATTAAATCTAGGATTAAATACTGAATATAAGGCTTTAGATGTTCCTTGGAAATCTGCTATGTCAACAAAATAACAGACATTCAAGAAAGCTCTAAATTTGTCTCCAACCCTCCTGTAACTCTCAGCTCACTAGGAGAGGAGCCTCTCAGTACAGTCTTTTCCCTGTTGGTGTTGATTTCCTTTCAGTGTGTCTGTGGCAGTTGTGTGCTGGTGTCTGTGTGTCCGGGGGGCTGCTGAGAGCGCTTACCTACGCAGGTGTGGTTGTTGGAGGCCAGCTGGAAGCCAGCGTTGCACTGGCAGTAGTAGGAGCCGGGCGTGTTCACACAGCGGTGGTGGCAGTACGGGGGCAGGGTGCACTCATCGATGTCTGGGGCACCAAAAACACCAGTTAGTTCACATGGAACCACAGCACTTCCCTGCTGTTCTTGTGTCTGAGAGAAGTTAATTGCACTTGATTAAAAGCAGAAGAGCTTGTGTGAGCTGGGCACTGCTTCCATGGATATTACAAGATACCCTTTATCTTTTCCTGTGACTGTTTTGTAACAAGTTTTTATGTTCCTTCTCTTCACTGTGCATTCCAACTTTATTTTATTGACTCAGTCCTGCAGTAGTGCTTGGTCTGGTTTATTTTGTGCAGGTAAAACTGAGTGTTTTGTTCAGCTTTCCCTGATCCCTCAGGATCAGACACGGTGCTGACCAACACAGCCAATGGGGCTTGGAGCTCATTTTCCCAAAAACTCGTACGCGACACTCCTGGCACATACTAAATCTTTTCAGCTCCATTAGGAACAGTCCAATTTTCTGTGCAAGTACAGGGGAATGGCAAGGATGGAGAATTAATGGGCCTGAAAAGGAAACAGGTGGTTGTGCTTCCACAGGGATCCCCAGACCCTGCCTTGCTCTTCAAGGGTTTTCCATTGCTCCCATTCCCCTGGCTGCCTGTCCTGGATACCTTCCCACCTAGCAGCACCACACCTGGCTGTGCATCTCTGGCACTGAGAGCCTTGCACAGCCTCTCCTTGCAGGTGAGCCCTGCTTTTGAGGTGGAGCAGTCTGCCTTTCCAAGAGTCAGCATTCCTGGTGTGCATCGGAGCAGAACTTTCACCTGCCTGCCACACAAAACATTCAGCACCCCATTCCCTTACCACTTTTGCATTTTAAAAGACTTCCCTGCATTCTGGAGGAGATAGTGGCTCTGGCTTTGCCTGGAAAACATGTTTTATTATTGCATTATCGTGTGTGTGCGTGTGTGCGCAGTGGCTGCCTTGAGCCGTGGCGGCTTGGAGCTCGGTGAAGAAATCCAAGGCTGTGCTCTGGGCTTGTACACAATGGGACATTTCAAAGGATCAACACTCACACAAATCAGAGCGGCATTCACTGGAACAAAGAAAGGCACTTCCCACATCCATGCCAGATCTTGCATTTCCTACCTCCAGCTGTTTCCACCATAGATGTGTTTAAGAAGAGGCCAAGATTTTTTTTTTTTTTTTATAATGAGGAAAGTGTTTGTTTTAATATCAAGTGAAAAAATAATCTCTAGAAGTTAACCCTTTCTTTGTCAAATTTAGGGCTGAACTTAGTGGAGTGTTTTGGATGTTTCTGAATGAAAAGGCTTATGCTGGAAAATTCCTGGCTATCCATACAGTAGCAATTGTCACTGTAACTCTTGTTGCAGAGAGAAATTTGGAAGTGGAAAAGGAATAAATTAAGGAGGCACAGTAGATTTCCATCCTTGACTTTTACAGGCCTAAGCTCGTATAAGTAACTTTAAAAAAATAGGATTATACATATGAGCAATGCTTTGGTACATTTATACACATAAATGCTTTCAGGATCTGGCTCTTATTCGGTGGGAATTTTCCCTGTGGGATTAGGCACATCAGCTGTGGGCAGATCTAAAGGCTGAGATTCATCTGATCAATTGGACCAAATTTGTTTGAAAACAATTAATTCTCCCTGCAGTCATGCATTTCAGAAAAGACTCATTTGGCAATATGTGAACAAGCAAATTAAAAAAAAAAACAAAACAAACTAGAAAAAAAGTCAGAAATTGTTAGTGAATTTAGATTAAAATCGACCAATTGTTAAAACCATGTCTCTTTTTCTCCTTCTACCTTCAAGCCAAAATAGTCTGGAAAAATTTCTTTCAAATTTGAGAAACATTTCCTCCCATATGGAGAAACTCTATCAAGATCTGGCCCCAAGAACATTTTCTGGCTAAGCTGTTACAAAATCCCTAAAGACAGGCTTTATTCTGAAATGCTGACAGTACTAACTGTTGGGATGTACTTGTAATTTAGGTCAGTGTGTAATATGTAATACAGGTGTTATTCTTGGTTTTGACCTAAATAGGAGAAGGGAAATTTCACTTTCCAGACCTTTTCATAGATATATTTAGATGCATAAATGTGTTCACATTTAGGTATAAGGGTCTATCACCCTTCTCACTTCTGTCCTGTTTCCACTGAGACTTTCATTTAGGACCATGAGTCTTGATATCAGAAGTGCTGTTGTATGGCAGTAATATAATTTACCTGCTATATAAAAAATCCATATAAACACTAGATATTAAAAAAAAAAAAATGCATGACCTTCCAAAACTATGAATCTACCTACATTTCAAATTAGTCATCCTACTCCTGCACAGAGAACTGAGAAAAATCAGATACACCTGTGTTTACAGCAATTTTACAGTTCGAGGCCTGATCTGTGTCTCTTAGGAAAGAGATAAGAATTTTTATTCTTACTATTTCTACAGCCCTTAGATTGGAATCCTGAAGAATGAGCTATGTCCAGAAATTGAAGTTATTCTAGGTGTGTACTAAAATCTTCTCAGTTTCTTACCTGTGGCCTTAGCAAGAAGAGATGAGATTAAGAATAAAAATTTAAAAAATATATTTTTGAAATTCTTATACACTTTGAAATGCAGGATCCCTGAAAGAGGAAAAACCCCCAACCACAAACACTTTTCTCCTAAGCTGCATACAACCAGTGCAGTGTCTTAGAAGAGGCTGTCTTGAATGTCACCTCCTGATGCCTAGATGTGACTCTTCCTTCATAGTCTGACAAACCCTAGGCTTATGGCTGGAGTGCCTCTAGAAGCAATTTATCCATTGAAATGGTAATTAAAGAGGAGTCAAATGCAGGCTGAAGGAGCAGGGGGATGGCACTTTGGCATAATGTCCCCACCTGAGGATGGGACAAAGAGAAGTGGTGTTTGCCCTGCACTTGAATTTAAATCCATGCTATGCTTGCATGGCTCCCAAGGGTGCCAATAGCTTATCCTGGCACGGAGAATAAAGCCTGGTGGGTTTTAGAGGGTGCAGCTCACCTGTACCTGCATTCAGAATTTCCATCTCTCTCATTTGTGTTCAGAAAGCTGAGTCCTGGAGCAGGGCTGGGGGCTGGGGGAGGTGGGGCTTATTCCATGGACCTGGAGCTGAATCTCTGGGGAATGGTGTGCTTTGCTGCCATCCAGAACTCGTGGCAATCTCTGGGACACTGGGCAATGCCCCAACACAAACAATCACACAATGGGAACTATTAGCAGAACTCAGCTTGTGAACTCCAAGTGTTGATTGTCCTTAAAATAGCTCCTCATCCCATGTTTTAGTGATTAATTATTGTGGTAAAGTGACTATTCCATTGCATTCCAAAGTGAAACAGATGTTTCACACCACACATACTCATCTGCTTTATGACCAATATGAAGTTTGCAATGGTAGATAATGAATGAAAACCATTGGATGGAAAGCAACACTTACCAACACACTGCTCCCCTCGTTTCTGGTAGCCTGGAAGGCACTGGCAGCTGAAGGACCCTCTTAAATTGACACATACTTGGTCAGCTCTACAACTGTGGGTTCCAGTTGCACATTCATCTATATCTTTATAACAAAGAAAACAAGTGCAATATTAGTAGTTACATTTACTTAAAGTATTTAGCCTGTGGAAACGCTTTACACATCTTCAAGCTACCTATAAGTGCAAGCAGAAAAGTTCAGATGCACTCCCAAGATGTCATCTCAACACTTGCAGCTATCAGAAATCTGGTAATGTTTTAATTCTCATACACTGCCTTTGTAGCTATTTTCAGATATGGTTATTTTAAACACTTGTTTGTTAAATACCATTAATATTTTGTACTTGTCAGTCTAGAATTTTCTGTAAACTTTTTGCAGCTTCATCATATTTGAATCATTTGCTTGTTTTGTTTTGCTTTGGTTTTTTTTCCCACGCTGGTTGGATGTTTCATGCTGAACTACTCCAGAAAATTTCAGCAAATGTAGTTCAGCTCTTTCTCAAGAAGGAGAGGAGTTAGAAATATGTTGTTCTGCTGGTACTAAAAGGACTCTGCTGATCTCTTGCATGGTTCCTGTGCTCCATGCTTTGGACAGGGACTTGGAACTTGGTAGGCGGTAGGTGGAACCTCTCATCAGGAAGAAATCTGCCTCTTGTCATTCCCATGAAAATTCTCCTAATTCAGTCAATCTGTTCAAGCCTCTGGAACCAGTTTATGCATGTTTGTATTCGCACAGTAGAGCTAAAACTGCAAGTTCTAGTCCGATACTTTTCAGAGTAATTCAGGCAGCTTTTAGTTTGCAGTCAATGCAGGTTTATTCAAGTATTAAAACAGCATTTTCATTTAGCCTGCTCCATTATGACTGCTGGATGTACTTAATTATAATTAAACTGCATGTGCTGACAAATGAATTACAATTTGCTTTCTCATCTGAACATCCAAAATGTTGGAGAGTTTTTTATTGTAACATGACACAGTACAGTGAGATGACTTCTTAAGCTTGGCATAGTACACAATTTGGAGACTCTAGGCTGAATAAACAAATTCCTTAAAACTTATGATCTCTAGTTTACAAATCTCAGCTGACCTCTCTATTTGTATAGGCACTGGGGATGTTAGAACATCACCAGTGGCAGATTCTGGGTGGTGCTTTGGAAAAAATGATGGATTCTTTCTCATAACAAATGAAAATAATTTCAACCACAAGATTCAATAAAAAATAAACCATCAACAGTTTGAATTAGTTCTCAACGTTTGCCCTCTCCCCAAATGTCCAAATATTTTACATACATCTTCCCTTTCTTCGACAGAGAAGCTAAAGGCCTCTTATGTTAGGCTGTTCTTTGCATTTCTGCACAGTGTAAGTCCTGAAGCTGCTTTGCCGAGCTCACTGTTGTGTCCTGACACTGAAAAGCACATTCCCAGGTGTGAAGAAGACTTTTGGGGACTACAATTGACTACCTCCTGCCACCCCAATGTCAGGCAGCTCAAGGCAAGTCATTGCAGGGACCTCATGAGCTTTGTAGTCCCCGTTCCTACAAAAGCTGGAAATAAGATACTTGTACAATTCCAATCCTTTTTGTTGCAGACTGTGCTGGAGCAAAGAAAATTTATTTGATCTTTAGGAGCTTCATATATGAGTAAACACGAATTTGCCTTTTAAGATGGATGAAAATACATTGAATAACAAGTTACTCTAGCTAAAATGATTCATCGATTTACTTATGTATTCATGTTTTTTGGCTGTTCTTGATGGTAAGTTCAGCTGGACAGAAAAACAATTATTGCCAGCTTGCTGCTTCCCCATCTGGAAACCTTTGGAGGGTTTTGATGTTCTGGCCAAGATCTGGGTTTGTAAAAGTTGTGGGAAGTGAGGCAGCCTCCTGCCTTCCCTAGGAAAGGGTGATACTTGGAGTGGGTCTGCTCCCACCTGTGCAGGGAAATCCATGCTGGTGGAGCAAGGCTGATGGCCTAAAGGTTGTGTCTGAGGGAAATAGGGCAGGAGGAGAACAGCAGGCACCTGAAAAGGTTTCAGTGCTGGCATCTCCAGTATTGCAGTAGTTACAGATACGTCCTACAGCTGTGACTGATACGGGGTGAGGAAGAGAGTGAGCATTTATGTGCTGAAAGCAGTGCCAAATTCTGGTGCAATCCCAGAGCAGCCCAGCTCTTGTGGACTATGGGAAGGAGCACTGGTGGATTTAACAGTGATGCTGCAGCTCTGCCTGTGAGCGAGGCCAGAGAGGACACTCCAGCTCTTGGCACTCAGTGTGACCCAGATCACTGTCCATTACAGAAATAGTCTGTTTCCTAACTGTCCAGAGAGTTACTGGAGAACTAGAGGTGTGGGAGTCATTAGAAGGAAGCAACAGCAACGCTGGAGTTTCCTTGGCATGTGGCAGAGCGGCTTCATTTCTCTCTGAGGTGGTAGAGGCAGAGTTATTTACTTACCAGTGCACACCTACTTCTCTGTCCATGGGAAATGGCCCCATCCCACACTGGGGATTAATTTGGGATTCCCACAATGTGTTTGTGGCTCTTGAATGAGTTTGTTGTCTATCTGCAGTTCCTCAGGGTCTGACCAAACTCAAATTTCCAGATTGTTTTCCCAGTTATGTCTGCCCTGTAGGGAAATCATTCACTCCCAGGTCTTCATTCCATTGTTGAAATCAGACTTTTTTAATCCATGAAATTCCTAGATTTACCATGACTCTCACAGTGCCTCTGACCTGACAATGCTTTTGAGGTTCCATCAAATCCTGCTTTTAGTCTGTATCAAATATGGGAATAAGACTGGGGATTATACAAAGCACATATTCTTCCCTAAATTCTACCACCTTATTCAATTTGATGTTTCTTGACAAAATCCTGGGCTGAAGTGAGAACAGTAAATGTGGCATTGGGAATCCAAACTTTTGGTTTCTGCCTGGTGCAGACACCCATGGCCATGATTTAGTCTCTGAGAAGACACTGCAGTCTGGGGCAAGGGTGTGATACAGGAACATCACAAAGCTCACCAGCTCTAATCCTGAGAGCAAGAGAAGTTTATCTGACCTTTCCTCTCTAGCACAAATGTTTAATAATGTGTTACGTGCATGTGTATTTATAATAATTAAAAAAAAAATTAAAACAAGGCTCTCCACTGCACACACTTGTCCCTCTGGGGAGAGGGTGAGAGAACAAACATGTGACAGATGTTTGTCATGTTGCTTAATGCACTACTGGAAAGCACTCAAGATACCACAGTGATGAGTGCAGTGTAAGAAACAGATCTAGAAAGAAAATATGGGGCTTTTACAAGCTCATTCTTGAGCATCTTTCCTCTACATCCTCTTTTCCAAATTTAGTGTCATCATGATAAAGTTCATCTCCAGAACTGTTTCAGCACCTCATTCCATAGCTGAGGCTTCTGCCTTAAACAACTATCTTGCCTGATAAGAAAACACTCCCAAATCATTCCCCATCAACTTTGTTTAAATTTCATTTCTAGAAATTTCTAAATTTCTAAATGCAAAACAAGCATTTGTTTGTCTAGGTAAGCCATATAAATTACACCAGTAACTAGTAATAAAAATTATCTGATCTTTCTTTTTTTTTTTTTTCTTTATCTTTTCTAATCTCAGCTAACATTTCTAAAGGTTGTGCTGTTCACTAGACATAAACACAGGCTGCAAGTTTGTATTAGTTAGTTAAAAAACCTGAATGGTGTTTGATTATTGATGCATGCAACCTGTGAAATACAGGTTAGTTCTTAAACTCATTGTATCTCTGAGTCTGATTGATGACATTCTCAGATTTTTATTCCCAGTTTTCCTCTGGACAGTTACATCCTGTGTAGGTAGAAAAATTCCTTTGAAATAGTCTGGGTGTCTTTAACAAACCTTTTGCAGATCAATCTTAATTAAAAATGGAGCTGGGTTACCGTCAGTGTCTTGATCACTGTAATAACTGAACTGAGGGAATTGTGTAGTCTTTCATTAGGCCACTTAAAATCAAACTTATTAAGGGATTTATTTGTACTTTGGTTAGAAAAGCTATTTGCAAAATGGGTTCAGATTGAGTACTTTAATTTCTGTCTGTTGCTTGTGTTACATCCAGAATACTGCACTGAAAGGATGTGACATTTCTGAAGGATTTGCAAAGCACAGCATTCAGGTTCTCTGAACACTTCGAATTCAGATTCATAAAGCATCATAACGGAGTCTTTAATCTCACTCTGTTTTTCCTGCAGGCTTGTGCTTGGTCAAACCTTGCTGTGCCCAGAATGGGTTGGGTGGTGTGGGCCTTTATCAAGTTGCTGTATAAAATCCTTAAAATAAAGTCAGGGTCAGTCTAAGGAGAAGTGGGGCAGAAACACAACAATTAAGGACACCATGGCTCAGTTAAATGACATGTGAGCTGCACTGCTCCTCCAGAAATGTGAACATAAGTCCTCAACTGTGCTGTGGCAAAGAGGGCTTTCAGACCCCAGTGACTCACCCTGATGTAAATACTGCCTTTTGCAGCAATTTCCAGGGCTTTTCTAGAAATTCCTTTTGGAAGTCTTTGCCATCCCTAATTCTCCGTGAGTTAAAAGAACGCTCTGAGTTGCACAGGCAAGTGTCTGAAGTTTGCAGGGTGCTACAGCCATGGTGTGAGAACCATGGAGGGCAGCAGAGCTCGCTCCTGTATTCCTTCAAAATATAAACCAACTCGCATTTCATAGTTTTAATTCCACAAGCCTCACTAATGGCTATACCTAGTGATTCCCTCATTTTCCAAAAATGTGCCCACACTGCCTCTTGAAGTGATTTGCACAATTCTGTCCCTCCACTGCTGACTTTGGCAGCCTGCTCCATATTTCAACCACCACTTGTGTACAGAAACAGCCTGACCTGCTTTTAAGCTATAGCTTTCCCTAAAGCTTTCCCTAAACTTCATGTATGGCTCCCTCTTTTAGAGATAGTTTTTCTGCTTCTCTCCAGCACTCTATTCTCTCAGGGTCTTATCTAGATCCTTAAAATTTTCTTGCTAGTCTCTCTTTCTCAGCTCCAGCCCTGGCTCTGTTCCCTTCCCGCTGTGACTCACTTTTCCCAAACCCCCTGACTCATGCTGCTTGCTCACTTATGCAACAGTTTAATCTCTGCAATTTGCTTCGTATCATTAGAAGCAGCACATAAAACCAGGAGATGCATTTCACTAGGGCTTTGGACTTTTAGAGAAAAAATGCTATCCACATCCACCTTCATCTTATTTAGGCCACTTGAAGCTTTTCTCCTCCTTTCCAGCACATACCTGTATGTTCTGCTCAGAGTTGGAGAAATGTTTTCTTAACTAACTCAAGTGTGTCTTGCTCCTGTGACTAAAGTGTTCAGCTTCTTGCTGCTTGCTGGCTCTCAAAATATTGCAATAAGTTACAGCACCCTCTTGCTCTCTGTGTACTTCCTCCTCTGTCCAAACAAAATGTTTTCAGGTTGCTTTTCTCTATCCTGGTCCATAGCAATATGAATATTCCACCACATAAAAAAAGAAAGCTCTTGAAATATTTTATGGGATTGAAATTCTTATTTCTGTCCTGACTGAGGAGCACCAGTGTAGCAGCTCCTGAATGGTTCATAGAAATCCAAATCTGTGATGGTCCCACCGATGTCATTGTTGCAATTGTCATGGATTGCAGTGAACCTGTTCTCAATTTGTTTTGAATGTAAACCATAAATATTTTACTTAATGGGTTTAAATTTTTTGAGTTCTCAGTGTGAGTGAGGCCAGAAAATGACTTGGTCTATTTTTCTAATGGATTCATCTGAAGAGCAAACATCAGCTCCCACGTCAGCAATGGCACCAGACAGTCTGATATCAGACACGCAGTGATCTGCACGGGGATGCAGCATCACTGACAATTTACTTAACCTCAGGGTTCTGTCAAAACTTTCCCTTTCTGCCTACTTCATTAACTTCTAATCTGTCTGTAAGATATTTTATACTGTCATCTTTCAGAAAGAACCACCTGAAGATAACATACTTGGAGAAATTAAACCTCTATAGTTCATCCATGAGTATGGGCTTATTTTATTTGACCAAATGAAGTATTCTGGCCCTTATTTATGTTTCTTATATTGTTCTTGCAATTGAAGCCAGGCTCACCACTATGTCGTTTCCTGGATCCTTCCTGATCCTTTCTTACACATAGGAACAACATAAGCAACCTCCAAATTCCCTGGTTCCCTCCCCAGCCTTAGCAAGCTATCAACAATTTCTGTCACAGGCTTTTCTATTTCCCTTGCTACTTCCTTCAACATTTGCGATGTTATTCATCTGGGCTGGATGCCCAGACAGCTTTTAACTCATTAGTGTTGGGAGGTTGTGCTTTGTGGTGGTGGAGCCCAGCATAAGATCTGTTACATAACATTGGGACAGGAGGCAGCAGGAGATGAAATATCTTGAGAAATTTCCAATTCCTGGAATGGCAAACCCTGCTAATGCAGAGAGACCTTCACTCCAATTGTTGTCACTGTCCAGTGGTGTCACGAGGGACCCTCTCAAATTCTGCACAACTCTGCAGCAGCCCAAAACCTTCCCCCTTTTTTACTGTTTTTTCCCTTTTAAATTTTCCTTTGCCCTTTCATGTGAGGTATATTGGCCTGATTGCCCTGGTAACAAGTTTTCACAGTTGAGCGAAGGTAACCTGCACAAATACTGGTTTGCACAGGAAAGAGATGTGAGAGCCAAGACCTACATTTAAGCAAATAGGTGAGGTAGAATGTTTAAATTAATGAGATTTTCCTGAAAAACTGTGCTCCATTTGGTGTGCTGAAATGTTTCCCCTCTCCCATTTGAGAGTGCAGCAAAGCAAGTTCCTTGTGGATTTATATCTTCCTGCTCCTGGATGTCATGGCAGAGCACAAGAGAAGCAAAGCAAAGCACTGATGTGGTGAATGTGCAAAAAGAGAATTGAATGCACAATTCATTGTGTGATTTTTGTATTTGGACTGCAAACGTGTGAGCAACCTCTGTGGATTTGGGCAAGTTACTCAAGCACAATGATTCCAGGAATAGAAACGTACTGGAAAAGCATCCTTCTATTAACAGACCAGAGTTAACAAGCTGTTGTAAGTGAGCCTGCCCTGCAGTTTTCTGTCACAATTATCTATTGTCTCTGGTATGTCCAAAGGAAATTGACTTATCACCCAGAACAGCTCAATAAAGGAGTGAACCGTGGCTTTCAGCACTAGAACATCTCCCACATGCTTGTGAGAGGCAGGCAGCTGAGAAGGGAGAAAAAAAAAAATGAATGAAGTGATGAACTGATGCATTTGAAAATGTTTTTCTTCCTTTCTCCTGCTCCTTCCCTCTGTGTGAGATGCTCCTTCCCTCTCCAGCACACACCAAGCACTCTGGGAGGTGCATTGCACATGGGAAATGGCTCCTAATTCCAAGATCCTTTGGAATTAGATGGATACCTCATTATCCAGCCACAGCCACAGTGAATTAAATTAATGTGACACATAAAACATTGATAACACATTAAAATGATCACTGCAAGTGAGAGTGGTATGGCTGATATGGTATTAGTCTGAGGCTACAAAGCCACAAACTGCTCCAAAAAGTATTTCCTATCCAATGTGTATTGTTAAAATAAGAACGTGAACAATAACGTGTCCTTGCGTTTAAAGTTTCTCAAAGGGAAGAGCAATTTAATCCTCCATTAGAAGACCATATTGATAACTATTAATCTTTCCACTCATATAAAAGAAAAGTATTCCATGCTTTTGATGGATCTAGATTAATTTAAAAATTGTATTATTTGCTTTATTTTTGCTGGAGCCATAAATGGAGTCATTACAATCCACTAATTCAGAGCAATGTATCTGTGAGTCTCTGAATGCTTCAAAACATGAGTTGTCATAATGGAGAGCTTTTTGATTTACATTTTGCAATAGCTTATTTTTACTTTCAGTAGAGTATTTCCTGCTGTTGCTTTCTTGTGATTTTATGCTAGAGGTCTAACAACTTGTGCTTTTTGGTTCATGCCTGCCCAAGTGGGGATCACCCACCCATGATGACCAATACACTTGGACTGTGCTCAAAAACAACAAGGGTGGATTAAACTATTCCATTATTGCAGATGAAAGAGTTCTCCCCGACATCTGGCATATCATCTTCAAAACTGATATGGAACATTTCCATAAATTCAGCTTAACATTGTTTTTGTGAGTGTTCCAAAGTATTTTTAACATGAAGAAATAGCATGCAAACTAATTTCCTATTTGAAAGTAAATGTCTTATTCTTATTCCTAATTCACACAGTTATTAAAAAAGTAAAAAATAAAAAAGGATGTTCACTTAACTTGAAACATACTGGTTTGTTTACTTAAGTTAATGGAAAAGCTAGTCAGTGTTTGATGTAAAGCTGTCCCCTTGCTTGAAAGAAAACCAAACAACTGCTTTTGAATTATGAATATCTCCTAATACTTTCCAGAATTATCTGAAGGATGTATTTTTTTCTTAATTACATACACTTGAAAGTTCCAAGTTCCCTCTTCATTTCCATTTTGTTTATTTCTCTCCTTGGAAACCTCGTAAGCATTTTCCTTTAGCTAGGCTTGACTGAACAAAATATCACTGCTACAACCTGCAATACTGGGGAAATCAAGGCCTGAAAGCTGATTGTGGTTTTTAATTAGGAAGTTGAAGCTCATTAAAGCTTTGCAAGCATTTTCACAGCACTTACACTGGCAGCTGCTGGATCCCTGCAAAAGAAAATATAAATATCTACCCAAAAAGTGAGTTGAGGGCACACTTCAAAAACCAACATTTATTCTGAGAAAGCTCAGAAAACAGCTCCTGCAAAAAATGTTGCTTATCTTGTATGCTGGCATGTCTTCCACTGGTTTAGTCCCAATCAGAAGTAGAGGAACCTGATTTTGGGGCTTTTCGTAGTGGATGTGTTGCTGATCAGAGCAGCTCTGCTGACACAAGAAAAAAGGGACCTTTAGAAGGAACTTCAGATGTAAGACAAGTGACTTAGAATATTTGATATGAGCCCAATTTTATCAATACCATCTCATTCCCCTTCAGCTTTTGCAGCCTGAATGAGCCTTTTTAGGAATTCCAGTTTCCAAGCTGAGAACATTTAAGTTCAAGCTGAGTTCAATAGCAACTCTCCAAAGGAGAGGGCTTATCTAAATGATGGTATTGTTTTTAGCACTAATCATCCTATCTGTTGGCAGTACCAACATGCTGCAATCTCCACAGCTCCCCACATAAATAAGCAGATTCCTGATGCAGTTCCAGCTTCAGAAATGCCTTTGAAGGCATTATTTAGTCCTGAATTTTTTTAATGTGGTTATGTGATACTTTTAGCATGTGGCTGGATGTACCCACAGATGCCTTGTTTTGAAGAAACATATCTAAAATATATTTGAAGTGTTATTGGCAGGCACTGGGCTGTGAAATAGAAATGGTTAAAAGAAATTCTTATTTTCACGCCTCCTACAACTTCTGAATGATGGAAGAATAAAAGCAAATTATGGAAATAGTACTTTAAAAAGACACATCAGTTGATTTGGTCCAAAATATACTCTAGGGATGGGAGGGGACTGGAAGAGCTGGGATAGAAAAACAGAATGTTCAGGTTGCACAGTTCAAGTGAAGTGAAAGGGTGTGCAGAAGGTTTCTGTGGCAATATAAATTTGACTATGCCAAAAACAAGCAGTGTTAGACAGTTTTGTTCTAACAAAACCATAAGGAACTGGATCTTATAAATTTTTGTTTGTCTGTTTTGAGCTAAGAATTCTTAATAACTGCTTCCTTCTTAGAATTTAAGTGGAAAATTCAATTTTCCATGTAATTCTTCACATGAAGAGGGCTTAAAATGTAATTTGGAGTTTTAAAAATTCTTTTTTTGTAAGAGAATGGATACAAGAGGTGAAGCTAGGCAGGATCAAAATTTAGGCAGAGGTATCAGGGGAAAAGAAATCAATCCTTTGAAGGTAAAATTAAAAAAAAAAAAAACCAAAGAAAAAGCAGTATGGATACTAATGAAGAAAGGAAAAGGAACATGGGAAAAGCAAGACAGGAGTCCAGGGGAGATTGTGGAAAAGGGGAGATGGATGAGAGGGGCAATGAAATAAGCTGAGGGTGTGCAGTCCACTGAAGTTAGTAAGTTGGTTCTTGGGAAGTATATGTTGTTCTTTCAAAAACCTGACAAAAAAATTCTGAAAACTGAAAATTATTATTATTTTTGGCCCCACTCCAAGGTTTTTCTGGGGTTTAGCCACTTTTTTTTTTTTGTTGTTGTTTTTGTTTGGGAACAAAGAAAAAGAAAAAAAAAAGACACAAAAAATACTTTGTTCTTTCAATGAGTCAGTAATAAATACAAACGAACATTCTAAAAACCAGAAGTTTCCTTGGGAAGAGAAAGCTATTTTTTCTTCCAAATTTCCTTTGCCTTAAAATTGGGATGAGCTCTGCTCTCAGGCTGAAGATGTGCCTTCCCAGCTGCCTTTAAGCAATCAAGTAGAAGTAGCAATTGGGACAGTTTTGCTCCTTTCTTTTTTTTTTTTTTTCCCTGGTGTTTGGCTGGGAAGTTGCATGGGTTTGCCTCAGAATAGATGCTGTGCTACCATAATCCTGGCACTTTTCATTGCACATGAGATTTCAGCAGTGTTTCCTAGAGTAAGTGGAGAACTCCTGAAGCATTCTGAACATCCAGCTGCAGGGCTGGTGGGAGGGGGAAGTGCAGCAACCTGCTTTGTTTGCCTGAGCATGTGATTTTTTTCTTTTTCATTTTTTTTTCTTAAATACCTTGTGATCTTCACAGACTCCTGGCGAAGCTTAAAAGGTTAGTTTGAGTAGGGAGTGGCTATCATTTGTTTAGAAAATAAATAGCAAAAAGTAGGCCAAATACCAGTAAAGTTCCAGTTTTAAAATATTAAACTAACATACAACATTGCTGACCTGGAAAGGTCACATGAAGTGGGAGAAAGGATGTATTTAGAGTGATCGCCAGGCAGGACGTGGGATCTCTCACTGACTTGGCAATAGATACTTCAGCTCTATTTGCTGTTTCTAATGCTCCTTATTTGCCAAGTTCTTAAGTTTGACAAGATCCATGCTTTATTTGTCAGTATTTACATGGTATTAAGCAAGTGTGTAAATCCATTCAGAGGGTAACCAAAGCCTACCCCACCTGCTTTTTCTACTTCATCTTTGGATATAGACAGGATGATCAGAAACCCGGGAAAAGGGAAGCTTGGAGGGGGTTTTCCTTTGGGGACTGCTATCAGATAACAAGGTTATTTGTGACAAGTTTAAACTTGCTAAATCTGGATAGATTCAGTGCTTTCAAATCTATCACCCTGAGAATGAGAAAAGAAACAACTGCTGAAATGACAATAGAGCTGTTAGAATTCCTTCAGAAGAGGCAGGAAGATTTAATGGAAATGTAAAGATGTCAGCATGCCTCTCTATGGCCTGACTTTAGGGCTCTTGGCAAGCGTGGAGAAGAAAACCCAACACAGCAGATAAATAATTGCTGCCACATCATCCCAGCACATCATCATCACGGCTGGATGAGATGAAAGGTATTTACAAACCAGAGGCTGCCAGCAGAACACAGGCAGCCCCAGATTGATCCAGCTCCAGCTGTAATCAATAGGAGCCTTCAGCAAACTGGAGCCTGAAGAACAAACTGAGTGCTTTCTGAAATGCCTTACACAGTCAGCTCTGTAAAGCAAAGCTCAGCAGGAGCAGGGCATGAAGGATGCAGTGGAGTTTTGCTCCACACATTGTTTGGTGGGCTTCAAAATTATACTTTCCACTGACAACTGAAGCCCCATTTTTTGTTCTCCCCCTTAAATCTTCCACTCTTCTGTTTTTCTTTCTCTGTTCCTTTGGGTTCTGCCCTTCTAATTTTTCAAGGCAGAGGATGTGCCTTTGTTTGTGAACAGCAAGGTGAGTTTATGCCACCCTGTTAATGATATTTATGAATCATATATAACTGAATTTTTCCCATAGCCCAAAGGTGGCCAATTGCCCAAAGGCACTGCTCCTAATGCCTGTGTTTTCTATTTATAAGGTGTATTTTAGTTTACATCAGCAGCTGAGGGAAAGACTTCTGCTTGATATCACTTCTGCCAAATGAAACCCACAGAGAAACCAAGGCCAAAGGAATTCTGTACAAAAGTTGTCCGGGCTTTGTAATTTTGTTCACATGGGTACATAGTCGTATACACTAACTGCCAATAAAAACACTCTAAAATAGATACAGCACTATCTCCAGATGATCTTAAAATCTACAGGACACAGGTAAGGGAGCATGGAGAGACAACTAGGCTTTGAAAGGACACAGCCTGATGAGAAAATCAGCTTTTGCAAAGTGGTTGTGAGAGGAAAAGGAGCTCCTCCAACAATCCCCTCTACTCCCTGTAAGTTGATAAAATTCCTGAAAGAGCACTTTAGAACCAAATTAAATAAAATTGTTGCTTTTGAAGCCATTTGTGGTTCTGACCAAGTGTGGGTGCTCCTCAGAACATGTTGATGCTCTGTGAGCAGCAGAGCCAAGGACAGGCTCCAAGGAGGGAACACTGGTCTGGGCCATTGCTCTACGTCAGGAGAGTCCTGGCTCACTGGCAGAGGCTGAACAGCTCCAGCAGCACAGAGCCCAGGACACAGGGAGAAGATCTGTGGGACAATCATTAGCACCAATGCCCATCCAAACCAAGCTTTCTGCCTCCGGAGAACAGCAGGAATAAAAGGAACTGGCTTTGCAGCTACCGAGGGGCAGGGAAGGAACAAGTCTTGACAGACCTCCAGATACACTGGACGAGTTTTTTGAATACTTTGTGGCTTGAGATGCTTCTCTTGCTTCTGCTCCCAGGAAGAAAGGTGAGTGGGAAGCTTTAGCACCATAGAATGGCTGGGGTTGGAAGGAGTCTTAAAACTCATCCAATTCCAACCCTATGTCATGGGCAGGGACATCTTCTACTATCTCATGTTGCTGCAAACCCTGTCCAACCTGGCCTTGAACACTTCCAGGGATGGGGCAGCCACAACTTCTCTGTACAATCTGTGCCTGGGCCTCACCTCACAGTCAAGAATTTTTTTCCTGATATCTAATGTAAATCTACTCTCTCAATGCAAAGAAATAAATTGCAAAAAGTCCCTCTACGTCTTTCTTGTAGCCATCCTTCTGAAAATGCACTGAGGACCTTTCTTGTCCTTTTTTTTGTTTCCCCCCACAGGTTTTTTGCTCGGTTCTCTGTGTGTTCCATCCCCTTCTTTAAAAGGCATGACATCTCACATCTTTCTGCTCTTGCAAATGGAATGTATAAGCCAAGTGCCAGGGATGCCTGTCTGCATCCTGGCACATCTGAGGGATGCCCAGGACATTGTCAGTACATTATTTGGCACTGCCTGGCTGTCTGGAACTTTAAGTAGACAGCCGTGAATGTGTGATGAATATCGACTGCAGAGGTTAATGGCTGGGCAGGATCCACAGGGAAACATGAGGGCCTTAGATGCTGCTGAACATAGGCCAGTGGTGGTAGGTCAAAAGAAATTCTGCTCATAAATTCTTGCAGTATGGGAGAAGAGATTTCTCAATTTAGACTTTCATCAAAGCTATTGGAAAAAGCAGTCAATCGCAGCTGGATTCTCAGAGATGCCTGCCTGCCTCAAATGCCTTCCAGATGGATTTCATTCCAGTGCATTGACTGTCCACTCAGCTTTGCAGTGGAGCAGGTAAAGGCAAGTCCATATTATCCTCATTGAGCTGCTGGATGTCAACAAAATTGGTGGCTCTTTCCTCATGGAAGTGCTATTCCAGGAACTGATGAGGCAAGAGGTAAACTGGCAAAAGATTAATCCTAGGGGAGGCTAATTATATCTAAGTAATTAATGCCAAGAGCAAAGAATAGAATGAAAAGGTGAAGGAAGGAGAGATGTAACTGAGTATTAGGAAGATAGTCTATTTATAGATGGAGAAAGAATAAGTATCTATGAGCACATTCATTTCTTACCTACAGGATAAAGGAGGGGATCACTTAAAATTCTAAAGTTGAAGTCTTTTAAAGTAATTAAAAAATAATTTACTATTATTTATGCAATTACAGTTGTTAACTGGAATGTGTGCAACATTAAGCCCTCTTGCAAGCTAATCAACCTCAAATTCATTGTGTACGTTTGGGAGATCCAACCTGGATTTCTCTCTGCTCTTTGGTTTCAGAAGCTCTGGCTGTGGAGAAGGATTCCCTTGTTGTGCTGCTCCAAACCTTGAACCAAAACCCCATGAGGATGATGTTCAAGCAGCAAACAGAGAGGACAGAAGGGGGCACTTCAGAGGACAGGAAGAAATAGGTAATGAAAGTAGTGGGTTGTAAAGATTTTTTTTTTTTAACAGGTTTTTCAAGATACAAGGTTTCCAGACAGGGACTACTGAAGAGGAGGAGAAGTTTTTAGCAGACTGAAAACATGTGGGCTTCAGTAGCTTGAAGACTTTCATAGATAGCATTTAACCAACTGCCCTGATTTAGAGGCTGGGTTTAATTAATCAGATGCTACCAATAAATATGCAAAACACTAGCAGAAGACTAATGCCAAGATTGGTTTCTAGCAGTTAATTGAACATCCTCTGTAGTGAGATCTGTATCTAAATTTATTTAGGAACTCACAGACTGTTAGTTTGCTTTGGAGATTTCATGGAAAGGCAAAAAAATCAGCATGAAAGAAAAAATGTCTCAGCTAATAACCACAGGGTCTTCTAAAGGGATTTCAGAGGTTCAAAAACACCTCTGAAAAAAGAAATCCAAGTCATGAAGGTTCTTGTACCCTGTTATTTTCTTGACTCGGAAGTGTTCAGTGTGTTTTAGGATCAAGTCCAAATAGTTTTTAAGGACTTAGGCCTTGTTTTCAATGAAAGGAAAATAAAAAGGAAGCAAAGTATAATAGATAAGTAAGGCTACATACATATTGAAAACAAAAATCTTTTCAAATCAAAGAACAATGATCTCTTATCTAGAGAAGGTTCAGCAAACAGGTTAATTCTTCATATCGCCATTAAACTCTTGGGCTTGATTTATTTCCCCTTATTTGTGCAGGAATTTTTATTTACCCCACAAGGCTTCACACTTTTTACATGTACATGTACTTGCCCAAAATGTCCAGTGGCGGAGAACAAGGTCCCTTGAGTCAGAAAAGCAATCTGAGAGGTTCCTAGAAAGATCTCTGTGGATGCAGTTACGTGTCATTCTGTCCTAAACCAGCCCCTGCATCCATCTGCTCCTCAGAAGGGATAAACTGATCTGGTTTGTAGATCATCAACAAGTTGGAAATTCAACTGCCACAAGAGATAAGATTTTACAGAGAAGATACTGAGGAATTGGTTCTTGTAACCAAGCCAGGCCTCATTTCCTAGAGAAGTGGCACAACATATTTAGTGAGTAGAAGTGACAGCATGGCTTCATCTGGCACTGCGAATTCACAGTCCTGTTTGGAGTCACCATAAGTCATCAACTGTAAAGTGTCTGGTTTCCTAAAGGAGCAGCTTTATTTCATTAACATTTTGAAAGTGACGTTGCTAATTGTACCATAATTTATCCAGGACCACAGTGTGAACTGCTGTTTTCAGTCAGGTTTTGGCCCTCGTTGCCAAGAGTTTAATAAAGAAAAGAGGAGGGGAGAGTAAGGAATTAAAGAGAAACAAGAATTGAAGGGTATCTAAAAGGGGCAGCATTGGTAGATGTGAGACAAGCTGGGATATTCAGCAGAGGGATTTGAAAACTGTCCCAGCAATGGAACTGCAAGCTGAGTAAACAGCCAATTCCTCCAGATCAAGGCTACTCCCTCTGATACTCTCAAGCATTTCCTACCCACCCATGAGTAGGATCAGCGTGTGCCTGGTATTGCAGGCTTGCTCTGGCAAGTTTTTTAGTGAGGGGTTTTAAAATAAAAGTTCCTAGCAACAACCTGATTTAGGCTAGCAGTGAGAGTTGTGAAAACTGAGGCATGTGCAAAGGTGTCAGGTAAAATACTGGGATCTAAACATGTGCTTTACATGCTGGAATGCAACTGAAGGTGTTTTAATACGACACTTCAAAGTACAAACAGTGGTTTTATTTATTGAAATCAGTCTTGATATTCTCTCTTCACCTTGAGAAGCTTGGTGGGTGCTAGCTATGAAAATATCTGTAGTTATTCAGAGTTCAAGTAAGCACAGTCATGGATCAGTGAAACTTCCCTTCTTTCCCTGTTTGTGGATACACATTAATTTTTTTTTTTAAACTGTAAATTAAAAAGCTGCAGAGATTCATTTGTAGCAGGAGTTGGGTCATGGGAGGCTGGGAATGACATTCATCCAGTCTGTTCCTCAGGAAAATGTTTTCATTCAAACCTAGGGCTGCCCAGAATTGTTACCTCTCCTTATGGAGAAGACTTTTTCACATACACATTTGTAAGAAAACAAACCTGTTCTTCCCCCAAATCTGCATTTTTAGCACATCTCTTTTGTGTGAGTCAATCCAGGGTGACTTGTAAGAAGGGATTCTAGGTATAGGGGAAAACTTTTTTCACCACTAGGGCAGTCAAGGTGTGGAACAGGTGCCCAGAAAAATTCTGTGCTCTACTTCCATGGGGTTTTTCAAGCCCTGACTGGATAAATCTCCCAGGCCTGATCTCAGAGCAGAGCAGGATGTCAGGCTGGAGACCTTCCAAGGATCCTTCTCACCTGAATCGGGCTGCTGTAAACATACTCTAAGCTATTAACCAGAATGGAGAACTTTACTACCTTTCTTTCCTCTGACTTTTTATAGTGTTCTTCAGGCAGGAATTGAGTGCAGTGAGGTTTCTGACTAAATCATGTGAAGACTGTCACACAACTTTTTTTTAATGCAACCTAAGTAAGTAAATAAGTTCAAACCCAGAAAGTAAGTTCAGCCCAGTTGTGAATTAAGAGAAGAACTGTAAGGAAACTGGTTGGTCACCACTGGGCTAAACTGTGAAATTACTGCTAAGAATAGTTAACAATGGGACATAAGCATTTAATTTTTCAAATTAAGGACAAATTATAGGAATGGAAAAACCTGCATATTATCATTCCAGTTTTTAAGGGCTGTTGTCTGTGCAGCCCATCCCAAGTGCATCCCAGTGGGACAGTAATGCTGTCTTGAAGCTGGCTTTGTGTGACAAAGGCAGCTCTGGAACTCTGGGCCGTACAGCCGAGTGTGTGATGGTGCGTTCCACGGGGATGGGCTCCATCCAGGCACATCCCACAGCTGTCCTGCTCAGAATGTTACAGCCCGATGAAAAACTCTTTTTTGGTTCCTGCTGCCTTTTTGCTGTTTTTCCTGTTCTTACACACTTGGGGTTTTTCTTGCTGGCTGAACCTCCCAATGGCCATTGAGTATGTGGAAATCCCAACCAGTCCCTTCGGTGTCTTTAAGTCTTTACTTCCAGCTTCCTGCTCGGGGCTGTAGCAGGAGTGGGACCCCACCCTGAGGACCAGGCTGTGCAGTGGCTCCTCAGCCCCTGCTTGGTCACACATGAGGCATGTAAATGGAGCCCCTGGGGCTCCCTCAGCCTCCACCAGCCAGAATGCGCAGTGGCCACTTTTTGGCTGGCTTGGACATGACAGATACTAAAACAAAGAATCAAATGCAAGGAATGATATAAGCTGCTCCTGCTGCTGCTTTTGTCCCGAATGCACCACTGAACACAGCAACTGTGGGGCGTGATGTGCTGGTTAAGTCACACATCATGGAATATTTGGAGTTGAAAGGGGTCATCAAGTCCAACCCTTAATGTACGGAAGTGCATGCCCCATGAGGCTGTTTTTAGTGAAGGACAGTTCTTTCTCCATGCACATGTTGTTCAGGAGAATGAGACCTTGGAGGGCTCCTGGAAGCTGTGCCAGTACTCAGTGTCACTGAATTTCAGTATTGGTTGCTCTGCTCCACAATAACAAACCTGATTCCTTCAATGACAATGTTCTTTTTGATATAGAAATTGCATTTGACAGCTAACAATCAGATTATTTACACACCACTTTGCCAGAATTAAAGAAACTTTAATCTGAATTTCCTAATGCTCTTAATTTAAAAAGAAACCTACACTGGTCTGTGCTCTCCCAAAAATGGCTCAACCTTCTGCAGCCTGTAGGGCCAGGAGTGGTTCCATTATGGCACTGAACATCTGATGTCCACCAGACTGATTAGCCAGAGCTTTGGGGAATTGGCTTTGTGCTCAACCCACAGATAACAGCCACCAAATCCAGCAAGGTGGAAAACATACTGACTCTGCTGTCTAAAACTGGGCACTGTGAGATACCTCAGAAAATTGCAGGTATCGCCAATATGCTCTTCAGCAATCAACCTCATCCTGACATTCATTCAGAATTGAGGATTGCCCTAAGCATAAATTAGGTTTGTTAACCTTTTCAAAAGTTGCTCCTTTTTAACTACTGCTCTTGCTGTATAAAATGTCCAGACCTTTGTTTGATCAAGTCTCTAAACTGTTGGCCTCACTCCTATCCCATGGCAGAGATTTCAGGAAGCGTTTCCTTTGGGGGCTTCCCTAACCATGCCACCTTCCAGCATCATAGATACTCAAACTGTGAATTTCAAAGTGGGAAAAAGCAGCTACAAACCTTTGATTATTTCTGTATGGTTTTGCTATGCTTTGATCTACTGTTAGAACCTCTCTTCATCCCCAAGCTGCTGCTTTCTGCTGCTGCTCCTGTTTTTCAGTATCCCCCTGTCCCAGTCTCTGCAAACAGCTGCCCTGCTCCTGAGCTGTTTCAGAGGGAAGGAAACCAAGCAAGTGAACTAATTCCTGCATCCCAAACAGCCCCTGCATGGCTCTGGAGCTGGGGAATCCCCCAGGAAGCTTTTAGGAGGGTGGAGAAAGCAGAGACAAGATCAAGACCAGCGCTCTAAAGCTGTGCTTAGGGGAAGAGCTGAGGGTGTTCGAGGGTGTTGCTGGGTGGATCTCCTTGGCTGGTTTTGGGGTTTGGCTCCTTTACATGGCTATGCTTTCAATTTATTTCAAAGGTGCCTGGAGCCTTATAAATCTGCATACATAGTAAGGAAGAGATTCTCCTCACAGTGGATACTGAACTCTGAGTGTAACCAGAATGAAGAGAATGTTTTGATTTAAATACATAATGAAGCAATATTTTCATAAAAATATCTTGTCTAGAAATGGGAAATTTTCTTTTTTAAAGGCATAGAGAGACACAGTTTCTAACAGAGGAATACTCTGGCTTGGAATACACACAAAAAAGATCCCCCTTCCCCAGAATCATTCTTTTTCACATGCTGATCAACAGATTAAAATCTATGAATATGATTTCTGGATTTTTAAATAATGGTCAGTGTTTTCAATGGGGAAAATGGGTGGGTGTTTTTCCTTCACCCAACTTTTCCTTCACAAATGCTCTCAGGAGTGTGGTTCTAACTCTCTTCCACCTCAGGTTAATTCAAGCTGGAAAGTTCTGCTGCTCCTGCAAACACCAGAAACCCAAGAGGTGCTCAGTGGTGTTAAGTCAATAATTTTTATCTGCTTGTACAGTGCTTTCTGCTCCAGAGAAAAAGTGCTGGAAATCTCAGCAATATCTCTGGGTATCGTAACCATCCCCAAATTATTTTCTAATCCGGTAGCACACAAGGAGAAAGTGGGAAAGAAAATTTGTCTTGATGCTTCAAGTTAAGCCACATAAGACTGAGGAAGGTCTGGATGCAGAGTACATACAGACGGGATGATGTCAGAGAAGAACATGTTTTTTTCTTTCCCCTTGAGAAGTGGGAATGACTTTTGGATTCTGCAAAAGTCTCTCCTGATTTAGACTCCAACAACTTCTGGGAGGAGTAAAGTCAGGTGTCATCCACAGCCCACAGGGGCAGAGCAGGGGTTGCTCCAAAGCCCTGCTTATTTCTGACGTGATTCTGTGCTCACTGCCCTGTGAGATATTCCTATATTCCTGCTTTTAACTCACCCCAGGCGTGACACCCAAGTCCTTGTTTTACCTAGTCCTTGTTTTATCATCTCCAAGTTCTGTGGAGAACTGGCTCCTGATAAGAAAGTCCCTTGAGAGCAAATTAATTTATGAAGAAAGTGCTTTAAAAACTACAAGCAAGTATTTGCTGCTTCTGAAAGTGTATTTAATTCTACCTACTCTGAATCCCATGCACTTAAAATTCTCCCCAGAGTAAGTTTAGACAGGAGAGAGATTGTTTCTCCTGGATTCTATTTTTATAAGATAGGTAATGTCAGCTAAAATCACACTTAAATTTCTGCTCACTTTGCCATGTTTGATTCCTTTGCTCTGAGTAAGATGGCTATTAAATGTTACCTTGTAGGCAACCTCTTTAAAACCACACAGAACATTGTTACCTGTCAAAAGTCCTTGTATTTCCCAATTATAAGAACTTTGGACAACTGTAGGAGTAGGCTGTTACAGTACTGATAAGGATTTCTTTCCAAATGTATAAAGCTACAAGATATCCAGGAATTGATTGTCCAAATTACTGCTTTTCTGGAATTATGGGGGTTTATATCCCATAATATGCCTGGGTTTTTTTTTCCCCCCCCTTGAATTTCTTTAACTCTGGTGAATTTTAATTGAAATTGAAACCCAAACTTAACTCTTGGTATAAAGCCCAGTTCTACACAGCAATCTGCCTGGTCAGAGTTTGTGTCTGGTTTCCATCTGAGAGTGGGATTGGTTTGATTGCACACAATCTGCCCAGTTACCTGTTCACAGGATCCCAGCCATGCAGGCAGATGCACATAAAAACCCTGGAACGAGCTCTGCTTGTCCTCAGGAATCCCCATGGAGCATCTGTTCAGGCATGGACTGAACATGCTCAAGTGCAGGGTCAGATTTGCTTAAATCATCTCACACTGGGTCATGCACCAGACTAGGAGTTTCCTTCAGGTTAAATTCAGCTCATAAAGACAGGCTCAACAATATCTTCTCAGAGCTGATCAAAACAGGCTTTATTAATTAATGTCCACTCAAAGGCATGAATTTTTTAAATCAGGAGTTAATAAAGCCAGATTGAGAGTTTTCCAAGGTAAACATCTCTTCCCAGGAGATAGACCTTCACACACTGAATCCTTTGTCATTCCATTGAAGAATTTTCCTTTAGAGTTATTTATTTAAGCCATTCAGTAAGAGCAACAGACAAGGACCTACTGAATATCTAATTTTAAAAATGCTTAATTCAAATGCTTGGGATATATTTTGCCAGAAAAGGTCTAATTAATTTCTGAGCCTCAATAACTTTTTCTTAGCACTGTAACTTATAAAAGTATATGTAACAAACGTTTTCTTAGTCACTTTTTTCAGCTTTGATCAGATAATTATACCTAACAAAAGTTAGACATTTCTCTCCTCTGCTTACAACAGGACCAACCTTTAACATTATTTCAGATTAACAAATAAGACACAAATGGGAATGAGCATTAAAGGCATTTTATAATAACTACATGTGTACTAAAATAGTTCAGAGCTCTGTAATTTGCAAGTCCCTCTTGTATTTTTAGTAAAGTTAAAAGGTAGATGAAAGAAGGTACACACAGCATTCCTGTGTATTTAGCATAGGGTTTTTTTTCAGGT
Source organism: Lonchura striata (assembly GCF_050655825.1). Lineage (NCBI taxonomy): Eukaryota > Metazoa > Chordata > Aves > Passeriformes > Estrildidae > Lonchura > Lonchura striata. The sequence goes on from NC_140705.1 coordinate 88,014,635, forward strand.
TACATTTTGCTGTTTACTGAATTATGGCAAATAACCTTCTCTCCAAAACTGTTGTTATCTGGCTTCTGTGAAAACAAAATGTAGCAAATTAAAAATGAAACAGATATTCCTTTGTGAAATTTCATACTTTTTACTCATGAACTTTATATGTCTGATTACCTATTCCATTGTCATACAGAAAACAGAGATCTTACAAGCCCAGTTCAGATCTTCCAGCCTTGTGGATAGAAGCATCTAAACACTTTGACAGGTATGTGGCAAAATTCCCTTTGACAAGAACCCTTCAGCTCAAAGGAGGCTTAAATTTTGTGTGACTTATTCTAGACCAAGCATAAATGATGATAGCCCAGAAAAAGTAGCTCAAAAAGCATCACAGAGGGGAATAAAAGAATAAAAATTCTTTAAATCTAATGAAAGGAGGTAGTTAAGCTCAGCTTACATTAATCCCAGTTAACACAGACACAGCACAAAGGAGTTGCCATGACAAAGTGCCTGCACAAGAGGAGTTGACTACACCACAAAAAATGTGGAATGTTTAAGATGCAACCTGGTAGGTGAACTCAAAAATTATACTCTCCTTGTGGTTTCTACCAGACCAAAAGTATCTCACCAGAAGGGAGTCCTGTAGCACTCCCACTGGTTTTGACAGTAGGAAAATGGCAAACCAGCAAGCCTAACTACCACTCTGAATGAATTCCTGCAGTGCTGGAGACTGGTGTGCTCTGCTGTAGGGCAGCAGATGGTATTCCCAGTATTCCCTAGCAAAAGACAGGGAGTGCAACACAGGCATCCCTGGGTGGTGCAGAGAGGAATCAAACAGGCCTCTGCTGCTTTTGCAGGAAGCTTTGTTCTTCCTGTAGGGCTGTTCTGGCACACAGAAACGGCAGCTATCATCTTCCCTGGCCAGCATGGGAAGGGAGATATCACTTGGAAAGAGAATAAAATGAGGAAAATAAATTTCAAAATTCAGCTCTTGAACTAATTTTCCAGCTTCCTAAATTTGTGTACCATCACTGGAGATGCTCAAGAAAGATCCTGGACCTTTGAAAATTGTGTCTGCAATGCTGAGATCCTTCTGAAACGTTCTAGCAAATGTGACTCAGTAACCCAGATAACAAGAGTGAAAATAAAACACAGGTAAGAGCACTTCCTTTATCCACTAATTAATCAGAAGTAGGAATCAGGTTTGAAACTGGAGGAAAAAAGTGGTGGTTGAGAGAAAATCATCTTGAGCAAGAAACTGGGGAGAGGAGGAGCACAGAGTGTTTCTCAGGAGGCTGAAGAGTGACAGTGCAGGATACTGTGAGGAAACAACTGCTAAAAGCAAGCGCAATGAGAACATCCCAGTGGCAATAGGGTCACTATTAAATTACCTCAAAAAGGTGCTAAAAGCAGCTGCCAGTGTGCCTTGTTTGGGGAAGTGCCTGTATCACTGTGATGCTGTGGAATATATTCCTCTGAGAGCAGGTTTTGGCACAGGGAACACAGGGAGCACAGCACGTGCTGCACCAAGTCCTGTTTCGTGCCCTCTGGTGCTGTTGAGTGCAGCATGTGACAGCCCTCTCTCCTGGTGTGGTTTCCTGACGCACAGGTGTGGTTGTAGGATGCACAGATCTGAGTGTCTGCAACAGGTACAGGGAATTCCTCGAAGAGAGAAATAAGTGCTCTGAACTGTTTAATAGGGTGCCAAGTACTCTGGGATGCCAAGCCAGCAGGCATGAGCACATTCTTCCCCTTTGCTATCTGGTGTTATTCCTGATTGCATTGTGAAAAAGACCTCAGAGAGAGGAATTGTGAAGGAGGACAGATGGCTGGAGTTTGGACTTTCTTCAGGCCATGTGCCTTCTGAATCATTTGCTGTGTTTTGTCTGTCAAAACGTGAGCCTCCTGGAGCTACTAAGGCAACAGGCTTTAAAATCAACAAATGCAGCCCACAAGGATGACAGCCGAGGGGACTACTGTGTGATTCCATTCTTCTGCAGCAAGAGGCCATGAGAACTGCTAATGAGTTTACTTAAACTTGAAGTCCAGTGCTTGCCTGCATAATCCCAATTCAGGAAGCTAAGGTAAATACAACTCGGGGAAGCTTGCTTGCCTCTAGTGCACTTCACAGGATGAGCAAATGGGAAGAATCTTTAGCAGCAATGCACTGAGCGTATTCCTGCAGAGGTCAGGACAATGGGAAAGCAGTAACTAACTCAGGAAAGGAAAGCAGCTGCTAGTATTTATGTTTGTGATGGATGTTCACAGTAAAATGGTCCGAAAGAACACAGAATATCTCTCCAAGGGCTTGACTTGACACTCACAGCTGTGCAAATAGCATAAATGGGAAGATGATTCAGAGTGGCCCGACTTCAAAAATGCCCAAAACCAGGCCCTCAAAACAAGATGGGTTTTTGTGAATGTCCCTCTGGACCCTCAGGGCAACTAAAGAGATGCTGCTCTGCAGCAGAATGCAGCAGTTTCACAGATTAACAGCTTGAACAGTTGGTTCGGGATGGGCTGGTGAAAGATGATCTCCGCATGATGTTTCCAAATGTACAAGGTATTAATTGGAAGCTATGAACAAAGAGCTGTGAAAGTGTCAGCTTCTGTCCTTCTGCAGGTTGTCTTAGACCTGCAGAATTCCTATGGCTTGTCCCAGTAATGAGTATTCAAGTGGCACATGTAACCAGGTCAGTCTCTTAGAGTGGCTACAGCTGGCAACAAGTGTTCCCCACTTCCTGGAGTGCTGCACAAACACATGGCCTGAGGGAGCACTTGGACCTACTGCCATCCTAAACCACCCAACCAGGCCTTATTTTTCCTGCCACAGTCTCTGTCTTCACCCTATCCTCAAACTCAACAGGCCTAGTGGTGTTCACAGAACCATAAAATAGTTTGGGTTGGAAGGAGACCTTGAGGATCATCTTGTCCCACCCTTGCCATGATTAGGGACACTTTCCACTATCCCAGCCCCATCCAACCTGGGCCTGAACACTTTCAGGGATGGGGCAGCCACAAGTAGCCCTGAAGGATTTTTGAAAGTACTCCTTTACCCACAGGAAGGGGGAAAACTTGGGATAGTACAATATTTTACAAAAAGCTCTCAAAAACATTTCGGTGACTAAGGAACAGCTATAGCTGTATTTGAGGCTGTGTCTGTATTAGAAAATGGGTTGAGCCCATAGGAGCAGATCCCAGCTTCATGCAGAGGCTCCAAAATCCCAGTCCATGCACTTCTGAGGCTCCTGAAGTCTGGCCCTGAAAGCTGAGTGCTCGTTAGTGGTGGTGGCACATCAGTGGCACCCCTGGGGTGCATTTCAGGTTGAGTTTCAGCTGGCTGGATGTGGCTGCATGTTCTAGGAGCTCTCAGGGAGGGGAATCAAAGTGCAATGAGTGGAGCTCATTAGGAGCTGCAGTGCCCCAGCCAAAATGCCAGGGAGGAACCTCCTGCCACAGCACGGCCAGGCTCTGCCAAGGGCAACCAAGTGCACCTGCACTCACACTCCTTTTATGTCTTTTATATGCCAGCTGTGCATCCCTGACATATGTAAATATATATAATATAAAGTGATTTTTCTATGGAAAACATCATTAACTGCTCCCCCTTGTCCCTCCCTCCTTAACAGGACAACAACCAAAAGGATTCTACAGATGAAAAATTTAGCCTTATTTGACTTATTCACAATTAACTTCTTGAATCAAAAGCATAGCTTGAGTATGATAAGTTACTTTGAAAAATACCAAAAAAACAAAACAAAACAAAACAAAAAACCTTAACCTCTACCAGTGTAAGGATACCTAAAGTGATTTTGAAGGGGGAAAAATAACCACAGCACAGAAAACAAATTCATTATTTGCTTTCTTCCACAGAGGAGGAAAAAAGCAACCAATGTCCATCAAGTTTCAACAGAACTCTGGAAAAATGTCTTTCTCCCACAGAAGCAAGCACTGATCTCTTGTATTGCAATCTGTCTGCCTCCTGTACTTGACATTGCAGCAGCACAAAGGGTTACAAACAGGCTGGAGAAGTATCAAAAGCTAATCTAGCTGAGAAGCAAAAATGTTTGCTTACTTTATTGCTTGTATTGCCAACATGATAGGAATTAAGGAAAATAAGTTCTTTTCCCTTCTCAAGTTTACAGTTTATTTGGTAGCTTTTTTGGTCCCTTTTTTCATTCAAGTGCCATTAACATTCTAAGAGAAGCCAGTACTTTCTTGGAGACTAGGCTTGACAAAATTGAATTAATTGGGTGATTTTCTTTTGAATTCAATAGGAGCAGACTCAAATCACAGAGAGCCTAACAACAAAGTAAAATAAAACTCAGTCCTGTATGCAGGCACAGAGTGCAGCTATTCATGGTTCTTATCAGGGAAAAGATGTCTGGTAACCTGAGTTAACTCAGTAATTTGTTTAAAATTATTTCTTACTCTGTTTTTTTGCTCTTCCCCATTACAGTGATACCCTCATAGGGACAGGGCTGAACATCCATGTGGCTTCCTGAAAGTGTGACCAGGTGCCACATATGGAAATCTCCCTGAAGGACAAATTTAGGAGTGACAGTGAAGTGGGAACTGACTGGGATGGAGATGAAGGGGATTTGATAAGTTCATAAACTCAGAATTTTAAGTGCAGTTCAAGTGTTTATGTTGAAGCACGACTTTTTGCACATGAGAGATCTTCCTCCAGAATAACCTCTCTCATTCTTGCTTCAGTTTGGGGGTTCCTGGCATCACTGCTCATAAAGAGTGTCTTAAGAGTGTCCCAGGAAATATTTGCTACCCCCACTTCTAACATCAATGTCGTCACACTAGAACATGTTTCTGCTCACTGGTAGTAATAAAAATGTGTGTCAGCACATCACTGGAGTGAAGTCCACCAGGACCAGTGTCATTTATGGGCATTTATTCCAAACACAGGAACCACAGGAGTGTTTTTGGCTTGTCATTCCCACACTGTTCCAAGCTCAAAAAGGGAGTGGATACTTGTGTTAAAACAGAAGGCCCCTCACACTGCAGCATGATGTCAGTAATTCAGCTCCTTGGAGCATGTTATTGTTTGAAACAGAGGTCTCCACACTTTCACATTGGTTATAAAATACTTAGTGCTGCTGGACTGGAAGGGAAATGTCATACATCTGCAAACAATTAGAAGGAGCTGGACTTCATATTTGATTTACTAAACAATAAAACAAGCTTAAGTGTGACTATATCTGTAAGTTACACTCCCTAGGAGCCTCAAGCAGCTATCATAGCAAAGTCTTTTAACCATAATTAAATAAATCCGCAGTGGGACCATTGCTGATCAAGATTATCTTTTATAAGATATTTTCAGCAGTGAAAAGCATGAAGATCATGAAACTGGATGCATGCTTTAAGTGCTCCAAAACTCTTTTATTCTTCATTTCAAGCACACTGTCCACTACCCTTTGTCCAGCTGGAATGCATTCAATACAATATATTTCAGCTTTTAAATACTAATATTTTTATGCTTTCTGCATTTAGATTGAAATGTTGGCATGAAGAAATTAGTAGCTTGATGAAGTTAAGCCCAAGATTTTACCATAGCTTGTGTGCCTGCTGGTTAAAACTTCTGGTACCATAATAGCACTTAGTTGTTGTTATAAATTAACCAAAGATTTGGGAATTGAATAGAAATATTTAGTTGCAAGTTCCGGGTAGCCAAAGCATGGAGTAACGTAATAGTAATCTATCACCACCAATTTCTCTTCAACAAAACAGAAACCTTAACCGGTTGTCAGTCTCTCAGTTCAACCTAACCCTCAACCTTTGCTTGGAGCACAAACTATGGGTACTAAATGTGGTCAAACTGCCCTACTGTATCCCAAAGGTACACACCTAAAGCTAGCATAGCAAAAGGGATAGTCATGTTTTGAAATCTTCTAGCATGACTTGCATTCTTTATCAAATAAAAATGTTATGTGCTGAAGTTGGAACAGTTTATTACAGTTCACCAGTGAAGAGTAGTGCCAGCAGCATCACCTGAAGGAGGGAGTACCGGGCCAAATCCAGAAGTTCTGCTCCTGGTTTTGCTGAGGCTTTGCCAAGTTAAACTAAGGAAAAAGCCTATTTTCCATCTAAGGAAAATTTTGATTTTCCCTTGGTGACCCCCAGTGAACGCCCAGGGTTCAGGAGATCTGACCTCCTGTGGTAGGTTCTGTACTTGACATTCTTGAATCAGAGTGACAGAAATGTTGGACATGAGCAGATAAGCCAGAAATGCAACTCTGAGGCTTTGCCTACAAAAATAACTCCTCTAGCCTCCATGATGATTACTGTGGTCCAGAATGACAGGGAATTTACTTACTAGTGATAAATAATGTCCTGTGTACATGAATACCAGGGAGAAGGAAACTACCACTGTGTATTACAGCCTGCCCTGATTACAGTCCCTAAAGTACTATTTTATGTGATTATACTGCTGCAGTCCACAAAGTGGAAAAGATGAACCATGGGGTCAAGTTTTGCCCTCTCTTTGCATGGGTGTCCCTCCAATGTGCTTGAAAAGCAAGTTTGTGAGCAAGGGGTAGAATATATTTCTATGAAAGAAAACAAAACAATGGCCAAAACATTTGTTACTTCAGCAAGTAGAAGAGTAAACTGTTTATATAAAATAATAAATGAAACAGTCTTGGTTTACAGAAGTGCTTGTGAGGCTGGTTCCTGAATGCATACAATTAACATTGCTAATGCCCTGAGAATTTTTGGCACTGTGTGTGGTGTATGTACACTCAGATGAAAGCTCTTCATTGCCATAGTTTCAAAGAGTAGCCAGGCTAGGACTGGAAGTAAACTGGCAGGGTCTGCCTAGGGCTACTTCCACAGAGATCAGAAGAGCACACGATGTTCAGAAGTTGGGTTCCTACTGCTGGAGGAATATTCCTTATCCACAATAAAAATATAGGACCCTTCTGCACTGCAGCCTGCTCTAAGCAAAACTTCATCCTGCGGTTATTTTTTGTTCATTCAGCATTCACTTACTGAAAAAATACAGAGTTCTGCAAACCTTTTCAAATTGCTTACGCCTTGCTGCATTGCCCACTCTTTTCAGAGCACTTTCTTTCCTAGACATACTTAATACAACACAAAATGCTTCACTAGAGTACTTTTAAGACTTTTTTTAGGAGCTGCAGACACTGGAATTAATTCAACTTTTTAGCCCAAAAGTAGATGGAACAGACTGTAGAGGTTGCAGCAAACTGCACATTCTGATGCCTTGAACAACACAGACTGTAAAGGTTGCAACTAACTGCACATTCTGATACCTTGAACAACAACAGTGGCATTTCTATATTTTATTTTTGTATCGTTAAAGGTATTAATGGAGCATCAGTCCCTTCCAGTCAGTGCAAGGGCTACAGGCTGTCACTCCCCTGGGTCTGTGGTCACCCACACTGCAAGTGCACCGGGAGCAGAAGTGAGGCAGGCACTGGCTTACCTTGGCACACGTTGTGGTCACTTTGCTCATACCCAGCTGCACACTGGATTTGGTGGGTTGGGTTGGGAGGGGCGCGCTGGGGGTCGGCTGGGGTCCGGCGAATGACACTGTTTCGACCACTTGTGGATTCAGCTGCTGCTTCTTCTCGCTCATTTACAATAATTTGCGCTGTTCTGGGTAGACAGAGGTATCCTCCATAGTGGTTAACACATTTCATCCCACCTTTACATGCATCTGGGACTATTTCACATTCATCAATATCTGTGGTTAGCAACAACACAAGTCATGCTTTTAACAGTCAAACCTTCTGCAACAGCCATTAACACAAAGAACACGACAAGACAGGCATGCACACCTCCCTGTCCAAAACAGGGGTGTGCAGTGAGAATACTTTAAGAATACCAGTGACAAGTCTGTCTTTGAAAATTATTTACTGTACCTTTGCACCGTTGCCTAACAGGATCCCATTCATAGCCATCTGTGCATTGCTGTGGAGAAAAAAAAAAAATTTGGTTACTTGGGATTCTTTGTTTTGGAAAAACAGTGTAGTCAGTGAACTCCAAGTGTGACACAAAGGGAAATGCAATACCTTGGTAGGCTAGACAAATGGCAATTGGTACAGCACTGCTGTGTAGGAACAGCAAAACTTGTGGGTCCCTTCCCACTTGGAATGCTCTATGACACACAGACAGTGCCTCTGTCTCACGAAGTTCCCAGTATATTGTTTGTTGTGAGCAGGCTGGGGAGCAAAGTGAGAAAACCATTGCTTTCTCCTTCCCTTGTTCCTGTGCCCTGTGTTATACCATCTCTCCTTGGCTGGATCCTTGGATGATCTTAGGTGTGACCAAGCTGGCCAGAATGAAAATCTTCTTATGAAAAGCAACCAGTTTTTCTGAATTTAGATCTTATTCCCTGCCTTCCAACAGGTGAACCTCTTTCATTCCCAGACTCACTTTGCCAGAGGGACTAAGAAGACTCTGCCCCTGGACTTCACCCTCTCTCCCATTAGCACTATAGCAATTGGGAAGGATCCCATGACAGCTGGAAATTCATTCACATGCTTTTTAATCATATGACTCCAGGAACTGCCGTCTAGGAAGGACAATTTATATTGTGAGACACACAATAAATGGTTACAGTTTATAACAGCAGGGCTACTTATTTATACAAGACTTTGCAAAATTCAAACAAGGCTATACGCAGCAACTATTCATATCAATGCACACCAGCAAGTTCAGGAAAGATTTTAAATAGTCTGCTCTGTATCTTCATTATTCCTTTGCCCAAAACCATTAAATTATCCAGAAGGCAGTCATTTTATTTGCAGGTCACAGTTACAGAGACTGATTAGCGAAGTATCATGGTGCTGCAGAAGAAACCTTTAAAATATTAAAATATCATTGAATCAACCAGACTGTGCTATGTAGGTGCATCTTGGGCTGCTCAGGGTATTACTTTAATGGCCCCATACAAAAAAAGAATGGAGTTGACTAATGTAATTAGTCACAGTCAAGCAAGCTAAATCTTAATGCAACTCCTCTGCTACTGAGGGACTTACAAGTGACAAACTTGACTTTCTGATGCCAAGATCCACTTTTTGCAGGTCTTCTCCTCAAGTTATTTTGAGGGACCTGTTACTGACGGACTCTGACTCGGCAGGAGGATTGAAAATATTTTCTTCTCTTGCAGGTGACACCAGCGATTTGTCAAATGTGGCAGCAAGTTGTAGCTTGGAAGGGTTTTTCTCCCCAAGGGGTAAGTGGACACTCTCTAAAGGATTGACTACATGCTGAGTTGACAACTTCAAAGTTACTGTAGCTATGAAAAGGCAAACCCAAAAGAAAACAGCTAATTCATGCATTTACTGAATCACCCAATTCCTGTTAATGCACAACAGAAGTACTGTCTGTTTAACTGCAAGGAGCCAAGTCCATCTATTACTGCAGCCAAAGGCTTTTACAATAGCAAAGGATTTGGCCCTCCATGGATACAATATGTGCATGAGAAACAGTAGCATCCCAAGAACAAAATCTCCCAAAGCTATTTTTTTTTTGTTTCATTTTACATGATCAGCGTTTAACCATCAGTGAAGCACCTAAAGGGTAAGACCTCCTTGAAAATGGAACATAGGTGCCCAAGTCACATAGGCTTACTAGAAATGTTCAATTGGTATAATCAGAATTATCCACAATGCACAATTAAACCCCCCTCATACAATAACTGTGAGAAGGGAGGAGGGTTCCACTTATATACAGGGACTTTAAAACAAAAGTAAATCACAGAAGCCTCTAAATAAAACTACTCCCAGCCTTCAAAACCCTAATGTTTCTAAAGCCCAATGTTAAAGTATTTTATTACTGACTTCCTGAAGCTTACTTGAGGCTTCTTTAAGCCCTGACTTCTACAAGAAGGTCCAAATCTGCAATATTTACTTGCTTGAGCCATCCCACTGACTTCAGTGGGATTACTTGTATAAAACACAATCCCGGGTTTTGGCTGTGGTTCTCTAACTTTTTGCATGTGTGCAGAATTTTCTGCTTGTGTGGCATTGAGCTGATGTGTGTGTGCATATCCAGAGGTCCACCCATATGAAGCAAGTTGCAGGGATTACAACTGTAATCAGATGTGAAAATTCGGGTTTTTCCCCAGCCCAAGCTGGGGTAATTGCCACTCCTTCCATGACATGCATTATGCAAGTGAAGCACTGAACACAAGCAGATTGAAAAGAAGAAGCCTGACAAAAAGGCCTTTAAATCTCTTAGCCTGCTACTTGGTTGCAAGCAGAACCTATTTCCAGTATTCTTGAACGATTTTATCAAGCCATGCAAAACCACTGCTTAAAATCAGCTTAAAAAAGAACAGTTCCATGATCACTCCGGGATTCAGATGCTTCATTAAGAGCCCCAAATTTGGAAGTACTTACATTTTGTTAAAAGTGGCTTGAAACATCCATAAGAAAACACAAAAGAATGTTTGACCTAATTATCTGTCAAACTCCATATATTTCAAATGAAGGTCCTAGGGACCCTGCATTTATGAAAATGGCTTTAAAAAAAAATTGTCCAGTTCCTCATGTGAGTACATAGATAAACTTTTCAAAAAAAGCAGTTGTAATGTATTTTGCTCAATCTTGTCAACTTGAACTTTTAAACACTCTTTGATTGCAGGAACAGCTTCTTTTATGGTTAACATTCAAACTCATCGCCCTCTGTAGCACATGCTATACATTGGCAAGAAATTCGGTTTTACTTAAGGGTCATTTAGCAAAGAATCCCCTCAAAGCAGTAATTATCTCCAAGTCCTTTAAACCTTACCGTGTACGTTATGGTTTCCTCAGTTTCCTGCGAATGTACTGTAAAAAGAACGAGCGCAGCCAAGAACATAGCTGTCAACATCGTGAACCTTGAAAGAAAGGAAAAACAAATCAAGCAGGAATGCTTTTAGCGGTCTCCTTTGCTGGAAGAGACCGCAGCACCCCTGGGACTGGGCTGGGACCGGGTCCTGCCCGGGGAGCTCAACCAGCTCCTACCTGGGAGAGGCGGCCCGGCGCTGCCCGCTCGCTCCCGCACGGAGAGGGTGAGGCTTGGCCGTGCTTCCCAGCCCGGGGATTTTATCCAGCTGGGAGAGAGGGGCGGAAATAACCAGTCAATGGAGCTTAAAACACCCCAGCGCTCATCGGGAGCAGCGCCGGACAAGGCGCGGGCAGCGGCACTGCCCGGCCGGCGCACGCTTTGGGGCGGAAGAGCGATTTTTCAGTCAAAGCGAGGCGTAGGGAACAGCCCGCACCTGCCGGGCTCTGCCAGGGACCCGCTGGGGCAGAGCCCTGCCCGGGGGCGGCGGGCACGGAGCCGCCCGCGCTGCCCGCTCCTACCTGCGGCACCGGGCGAGCGCCAGTCGCTGCTCCCGTCCACCGCTTCCGCTGCGCTGTCGGCGGCCGCTCGCTCTCCTCGCCCCGCTGCCGGTGCGGTGTCGGCGGCCGCTCGTTCCCTTCGCCCCGGTGTCCGTGCGTGCCGGCGGCCGCTCGTTCCTTTTCCCGCGGTGTCCGCGCGGTGCCGGCGGCCGCTCGCTGTCCTTCCCCGCGGTGCTGCGCGGCGCCGGCGGCCGGCGGTGCCCGTTCTCCCGCTGCCGGCAGCCGCTGTCCGTGCCCGACGGCCGCCGCTCCCCCGCCGCTGTCGGTGCGTGCCCGGTGCCGGCCCCGGGCTAAATAGAACGGGCGCCTGTCCCGCCGGCGCCGCGCGCGCCCCCTGCCGTCCCCGCGGGCGCGCGCGGGGCAGGTGCGGCCCCACCGCCATGTTGGGGCCGCGGGGGCAGCCCCGGGCACGGCCCCGCGCGGGCAGGGGCAGCCGTGAGGGCGGGCGGGCGGGGCGGGGCGGGGCGGCCGCGGGGCCGCTCCCTCACGGGTGCGTCTCCGAGGGAGCGCGGCACGGCCGTGGTTTGGTCGTGTGTCGTGAGTCGTGCAACGGCAGGATCCTTAAGGTTGGGGAAAAAAGAGCTTTGAGGCTATCGGGCCCATCTCTACCATGTTCTCAATCACAACCGTAACCAGATGTGGAAATGAGACTGGAAAAACGGGGTTTTCCTCAGTCCAAGCTTGTGTAATTTCCTCACCTTCCATGACATTGCATTAGGCAAGCCAAACACTGAATGCAAGCAGATCTAAAAGAAAATAAACTTACAAAAAGGATCTCTTAGCCTTCACCTGGTTGCAAACAAAATTTACTTCCAATATTCTTTTCCTCGCGTCCCACATCCACACATTTTTGAGCATTTCCTTGGGTGATGACTCCACCACTGCTTTGGGCAGCCCCTTTCAGTGCTTTGCAACTCTTTCCTTGATTTTTTTTTTTTTTTTTTTTTAATGCCTAATCTAAACCTTCACAGGAAATTTAAAATAGCAGGATTGTGGCCGTTAAAAATTCGGTAGTTAAAAGCCTTGAGGAGCCCTCCACATGGCAATGCCTCTTCCTCAGGCACCACCTAAGTTCAGCAGTCATCACTTCTACAATATCTTTTTAGGCTATGAAATGCTGTTATTTCCCCACCCGTGGGGACAGCTCATAGACAGAAGGAAGGATGATGAGGCATTGCAGGGGTTTAGAAACTTTGGTGGGTTTGGGTGAGGAGAAGGTGTCTAGGAACATCTTCACTGGATCTTTATGTAATTCCCCATTTTTGCTTCTGGGGGGCCTGTGGCACAGTAGAGCAGCTCTATTCTCTTCCTGTAGTTCAACAGGAGGTCTTTAGTTTTGAAATAAGTTTTTGCCTCCTTAATGTAGACCTTGAAAGGCCTGGAGAACTGGAAATCTGAAAAAATGTTTTACTATGCTGCAGACCTCTGACACTGCTGGCCTGGAGAATGGCTTTCCTATACAACCCCTAAATTCTTAACATTATAGTTGATCTTACAAAAAGCATGAATTCTTTTTTGGACAGCCATACAGTGCTCATTAATTTTGTCTCTGAATCAAAACACTTCTTATCTGTTCTAGAATCAGCCAAGCTGGTAGTTTTACAATACTTGTAGCTGCAACCATATGTTGCCTATCTTTTATTTTTTTAGGTGAGAGAAGGCAGGATTTTTTCTCTTTCATTGCAGTTTCTGGGCCTACAGGTAAGTGGGACTCCTAAAAATGTACTTACAATCCACACACCTCACTTCTAAATAAAGAACAGAAGCAACAACATGGTGTAATAAAAAAAAAAAAATCTAAGTTCACTACATTATAGGACATTTTTTGTGTACTTTTGTGTGCACATTAATTTCATATTCAGCAGGCTATCTTTTGATATGTGTTATCCTGCTCCAAAATAATTCCTTTAAAGTCTTCATTTCATTATTTAGAAATACAGCTTCACAGTGTTAGATTGACTCTGAATTGTTCACTTCTGTCGGCGTAAATTGGATTCCCATTTGTGATGTGGTCCCTCATATATTTTAAACTTTACTGTTTCTTGCTTATAGGAAAAAATGCAGGTATTTCTAATAGTCTAATGAATGCAAAATAGCATAATAATTGCTTTTATCTACTTGGCAGCACTACTTAGTGAGTATTGAATTGTCATTTGAATTGTGGCATTGTCATCCATGCCACGCAAAGAGAACAAAATTTAAGTTGTTGGGTTCTGGATTAAGTAAAAATGTTTAAAAGTCTTGTCTTAAGTTACCACATAGGAAACACTGCCTGTATTACAGGACTGCAATTGTTTATTTTTCCCTCTGGAAAAATGTTCTGCAGAGCAGAGAAGAGCAGGATCATCATTTTGGAAGGTGTCTGAATGCTGGCTGAGCAGGGACTCCCTTCCCTTGGCTTCAGCCAGTGTTATACATTTACTGAAATGCCCCATTCTGCCAAGGATGGTTGTCAGTCCTTTAAATGGAGGTAGGAGACTCAGTCCATGATTTGGTAGTTCAGATATTCCCTGCTGAGACAACTGGAAACTTGCCTGGTGTGGGAGAGCAGAACTTAAACAGTTGGAAATGCTGATGGGAGTGTGAGGTATGTGAACGAGCTGAAGGACAACTTATTTACATATCTGGGGTGTCTGAACATGTCCCTGTTGTCAAACCATCCCTCCTTCCGTGCTGACCATGAACAGCTTGGTACTGCTGAGGCCAACCCCTACATCAATTGAAGAAGTCCTGTCAGGCTGGTTCCTAATTTTCCTTTTTTTCCTTACTTTTGGCTCCTTCTGAAAGTTGTGCACTCTATTCCCTACTGTTTTAGTGAACTCTTTGTCACATTTCAGTTTTTGCTTTCTTTAAACCCCACAGTTTTCATAAATTCTTTAGCTCAAATGTGTTTATGACTTCAATGTTCACATTTTTTCTTCCTGGCAGGATGTGTTGCTACCCCCCATTGTCCTCAAAAACCCAAGGATAGGTACGCTGAAGGAAGACTGTGTGTGGTTAAAATGTCACTGCACTCCCAACTAATTCTGGCTGCTAGAATTGTCCCTGGGGGCAGCAGACAGCTGGACATAATTTAGAGCAGGCTGGGATTGATACTAGAGGCTAGCCCGAAAAGGAGGAAAACAAAATTGCAGTTTAATCGGTTCTACTCCCAGATCTGACCCCCTTTTCCTGTTTCAAACATCACTCCCTAGAACAGAAATGAAGCACATGGAGAATTTCAGCAACTCGTGTTTGCCAGCTTGGGGGACCATCACTGTCAATTTAAGATGGTTTCTGTGTCTGAGTGCATCATATTGAGTAGGACTGGAGTTGTCTAAACTCAGAGTGGGAATGGTGGAGATGCTATTTTCATGTTGGACTCACAGGAATTTTAGAACATAAATTATTTTGATAGCATGGCAAGCTGCCTTTTTGCCACGCTGCCTACAAATGTAAAATTTTTTTCCATGTTTCAACTTGGAAGTGAAATAATGTTGGTGAAGGATAAACTGTGAAGAGTTAGAGGTCTGATTTTATATTGCAAATTAAACTTGACAAATGTTAAACTTTTATTTGAGGTAATATTTTACAAGTTTATTTATCTTCAAGGGAGGTATCCTGAGTATATTGTATGTGCCATGAAGTGTTACTGTACTGTAAACTTGATTTGAAAGAAGGTCTGTGTTAGGTAATTCCTCTCACTTTTCATAGAAAGCTGACAGCGGTAAAAATTCACCATATCAGTTTCTTATCACAGGTGTTGAAATGACAAAAAGTTAATGACGACTAAAATGTCAGTAGCAAGGGGCAGAGAACAAATTCTCTCCTTCTCTTTAATCCTCCCATTCAATCTAAACATATATTTATTGCGATTCTTTGTTTCTTGCTTTGCAGTAGAGTTCATAGGTGACAGATGATGCAAACACAGAATTAGAGAAAAATGACAAAGAAAAGATATGAAAGTGGGATTGTAAAAATCTAGGAGTAGCATTTTAGCCTTTATTTTCAAGTTATTTCCTGTATGAGAGATCTTGAATGAGTTTTGTTATGCTGAGGCCTCTGGCTAACTTGGGCAAACCATTGCTTTCATTTTTAAATGTCTAAGAATGCTCTGAGGATATTAAAGTATAATGTTATTGCCATTAAAAAAAAAAAAAATTGCTAAAGATCAGGCCTGTGGTCTGCATACAATTTGTCAAGCACGCAATTTGCTTGTCTGCTGCATTTTATGGGGTTGTGATCCTGTGTTTTGTGTGTTTCTGTGGACTCCAGCAGAAATCTGGATGGCCAGATAAGGTGGTGACTATTCCCGCTGGAGTCCTTTGTCAGTAAAAGAAACATGAGGGAGAGAGTGAGTGAGTGGGAAAGGCAGTTCCCAGAGGTTGTCCATCTTTTTTGTTGGTGCAGTTGTGCAGCCCTAATAAATTAGGAATTGAAGGGCTTTGGAAGGATGAGGGATTTTCAGATACAGCTGAAAACAACACAAGAAATGTGGGGGCGATGGTGTGTGGGAAGGATGAGCCCATTTCACTTTCCATAGTGGTTCATCACCTTTTGCATCTCAGAGAATGAGGATTTTCCAGGACTGCAAACCTCTCCTTGTGATACTCTCAGGTGATGTTGGTTTTAGGCTCCCCTTTACACAATGAGAGAATATGGTTAATGGATGTTTTCTCAGTGTTTTCAAGGCTGTAAGTTTGAGGTCCATCTTACACAAGTTTACTCATGCCCCTAGAATATTTGTTTTTATGGATTAACCATACAGGTAAAGACCCTTTGATGTGGTAAGAATTTCAGATATGGCAAATCTGGGCTGTAGCTTAAATTGCACTGTAGTGATTTGCTTTTGCTAAGTAATTGTGTCTGCAATTTAAATATTCTTCCTCTCTTTAGCTTGTATTTCTGACTTCTTCAGTTTTTATACTGTGCAGCAACTCTTTTCCATTCTCTAGCAGTGATTTCTTTTTCTTTTTTTGTCTTTCTCATGCCAGATAAGAGAAACAGCAGCCCAGAACACATTCATCAGTGTAGATTTGTGGTTTCTGTAACATCGGAGTTGTCATTTCTTCTCCTTTTTCTTCTGGAAAACCAGTCTTGCTGCACATAGGAGTTGAAGTCTGATGCTGTACTAGGTTTCAACCAATTTGGTTAAAATGAGAACTTTTTCCCAGAAATATAACCCATCTGAGGAGTGGGCAGCCTTTCTGATGTTCAAAATCCTAGCTTGAGTATATACTGTTTTTCTGATTAAGCTGTGTCAGTGCAGTTCCTTGCTCTGGCTAAGAGGCAACATAGAAATGGCAGAATTCAAATCCAGTATCACCCAGAATATGTTGGAGACAGCTTTCAACTCTAGTTTTGGCTTCCTTTGTGCAAATCATTTAATCAATTTCTTGGTATACTCTCTCTGAAATGAGGAAAAGATGTGACTCTTGCTTAGGGATGGGAGGTGGGTGCATTCACTTACCTGTCTAGGATTTCCAAAGACAGTTGATTGTCTTGGACGCTCAGATTCCATTCCAAGTCCAGGAGTTTGGATGCTTGTCTGTGATGCTGTCTTCAGGCCTTCTGTGGGCACCTCAGCATCCCCTTAGCTGCAAGGAAAATCAGGCAGAACTCACCTACTGTGGGTGGGATGAGTAAAAACTATGCCCTCTCTTTATCCTCCCTCCATGTAGCAAATCCATTTCCCTTCCTGTGTCAGTTCTGAGAGGGGTAAGAGTGGGTTGATATGAATGGAATACCTTTGTATGACCCGCATGGATTTCTGACTGGCAGCTCAACTCCAGCAGGTTGTTCAAGCCTTAGTTTTCATTTTTTGCAATTTTCCAGCATTGCATTTATCTCCAGATTTTGGGAATTAATTTGAATAATTTAACCTTTCTTAAGAGGATTTAGAGTATTCCCGATGGTCAGAAAGTGCTAAAGACCTTCAAGGCAGACATTCATGTTTGAAACCCTTAACACAAAGCTTTCTGCAGAGCCTCGTGGGCATAAAGTTGACTGTGACAGTGCTGTGATCTTTCAGCACAACCAAACTGAGACCTCTCAGAAATGCTGTGGTAAAGGGGACTCTTAGAGGAACAGATTTCTGAGGTAGAGCTCTTGCTAAAGACTTTTGCTTTTTACATTTCAGGAACATCAGGATCAGTAGATATATTAAACAATAATTTGGTTCCATAAGCATCTTCTGAACTTCCTGAATTTTCCTCTCTTTTTCTTTTGAGAAAAAAAGTTAGTAATAAGGGAAAAGCAGAAACATTTTTTGATTATATTTTGTGGGGGTGAACTTGGCAAACAACCTGTCTAGTTAACCTATTAATTATTGTCCAGAGACACAACTTTTCTGCTCAATATCTGCATGTTAATACTACAGGATGTATATCAGAGCATTTTAATTCCCTGGAATATTAAGCTTAGTGCTTGTCTTTAAGCTGTCATACAGAAAGCAGAATCCAAATACCAGTGGGGATTTTCCTATCTGCGAGATTGATGGGGTTATCCTCTCACTCCTCTTTGCAGATACCTGTGGTTGAAAGGGATCAAAATTCTGGAAAGGGCTGGAAGATGATACCATGAAAAGCTGGCACAGAAACACCCATAACCCTGTATGCTCCCAAAATATTCTCTGTAGGAGTTTAACCACATCAGAGAAAAATTCAGTTTTGGGAGTGGGGCAGTGGGAATACCACATCTCCAAGTCATTGAAGTGGAGAGGCTGCAGAACAACCCCAACATGTCATTTGTGTCATAGACTAACACATCACTTACTGTATATTCATTTTAAGTCACATGTAACGCAAGGATTCTTTTTTTTTAATTAATCTGTTCAAGTTCTCATTCTCTGGAAACGCAAACACCAGCAAATTAATTCCTGCTCATTCACCCATTACTGTGCTTGAACTGTTGTAATTTAGAAGTGATAAAGGCCCAAAATAACCTGATAGATAAAAAAAAAAAATCCCAGCCCCCCCTCTCCACCCCAGAGCAGAGAAGTTCAGTTCACTCTCTTATGTCACTCCAGAAACCCCAGAGGTCCCTCTGACCAACAATAGTCTCAGTGTGTCAGGGGCCACGGGGCTCTTTGGCACCACAGCTGCAGGTCATAAATGCAGTTCTGGAGATTAAGGTATTAAAATGTGCCTCTTTGGGGGCTGCACAGCACAACAAGGCCAGAGGCGTTGCCTTGTGTCCCCAGGGCAGCCTGGTGACTCCCCAGGCTGTCAGGTTTGCATGGAGCATACACCAAGAGCTTCCTGTGAGGATTTGTCCTCAACAGTGGTGTGGTTTGTCATTTCCTCTGCCAGCCCGGGAGTGTTTGCTGCTCCAGGCTCCCACTTCCTGCAGAAGGTGGGTGACAGAGGTTTGCTGAGCAGGAATTCAGTGAACATCAGGCAAAGGAGATGTAGATGCTTGAAGGAAAGCACTGGATGCTTTGTGCATACCAGATTGCAACTGGAGCACTGCTCTGTCCTCATGGCTTTCCATGCATTTATAAAATTCCAACTAAAAGAGCAAGAAATGTGGCAAGAGCTGCTTGCATCAGTGCAGAGGGGTGGGAGTGGATTTACCTACTCACTGTTTTACTAACACTTCCAGACTTCCTATTTATTACTTTTTACCCCATTTTATGTAAAAAAGGTTTTTGATTTTCAGCTCCCTTACTCTTGGGGGAAAAAAATGCCTTTCTCACTGTCATGTTTGACAGCACTTTAAACAGTGAGCTGTGGTTGTAGAAATTTTGACTTCTAGAGGCAATTCTTAGAATGTACTCAGGGTTTTAAGGCTTGGTCATTTCTGCCCATATTCATCCTTCATTTTTCAAATGTAGATCTCTTAATAGAGCTTTTACCATAGAAATTCCACTTCTGCAAGAAAACACTGGAGCAGAAAAAGCAGGATTGATTGAGCTTAAATCAAAGTAGCGCCCTTGGTTCAACATTTTGTCAGCAAACTGTGGCTGAGTTATTAATTATCTGTCTCAGTTTGTAAGTACCTGGAATCTGTAAATCTTTCAGGAAGGCCTTTAATATACAAATCTCTACATGTTACTGGAGCTCCTGACTGGTATCTCTGAGGAAGCTGTGGACACACAGAAATATGTAATCCTAAAGATGGATGATTTAAGTGTGTTGAAGCAAATTGTTAGATTGTGTGATTGTAAATAGCTTCTTTGGCACTTGTTGCTGTAGGACTAAGGGTCAGATTCTTTCTCTGCCTTGCACTGGAGATGCATCCAAATTCGCGTAGTCTGACTGCAGCGGGTTGGGAGCCTGTTCCATTTTTGTGGGTAGCTGTGCATGTGGCTTTTGGGGACAGGTCCTGTAGTTGCTGCTAAATTCCTTGCTGCTTTAAAAGGAAGTGCACAAAAACAGAGGAGGTGGCTTTAGCCTCAGGACTGTGGCACTGCAGTTATTAAGAGGGGCCTTTCCATGTTTTTCCCATGCTTTCCTAAAAGCATAAAGAGAAATATAATTTTGTTTCTCTGAAGGTAGAGAATTCTCTAATTGAGGGGGTTTTGCAGCATTCCTTTAGAGCTAATAATGATTCAAAGTTAACAATCACGTAATATGTATACAAAACACTTCCATGCAGAGAATGTCAGTGGCATTTTTTGGATGGAATGACTCCAGATTCTTCATTCAATTGACTTTCATCTCCAGCAGGGCTGTCATTATTTAGTAAAAACCTTCTACAGTGCAGGAAATGTACCTGTGAGGAAGGCCCGAAGTGTGGCAAGGTGTGGCGCTTAAAATGGGTTTAAAGTGCTAGAACACACTTGATTTAGCATTGGAAGGGGAAGGGCAGGATCCTCTCCACTGCAATCCACTTGGTGTGGATTCACAGTTTCTCTCTGTTAGAAATTTGAGGTTTTTAGTGTGAATCTTAGGAAGGGAAAGAAGTGCTGTTACAATACTTCATTTAGAGTCAGGAGGCCTTCTGTCACTGCACTGCTGCCTTTTCAGAATGACTTCCAGTGTCAGGCAAAATATAGAGGCATGGAAGAAAGATTATTTACAGTAATGTTTAGTAGAGAAAAACTCCTAATTTTCCAGGAGGAAATGAAGTTCACACACATTTCCTCCACAAAAAAACTAGGGTGTTTTTTGTCCACCTTGAGATCTGAATGAAATCTTTATTCCCAGTTGGCAGTGACAAAGCATACCTTTGGTGACAGGCAGCAAAAGGGATTAATCATCTGGCGAATTTATTAACAGCAGTAATAAATTAGAGCTCTCAGGGATGCTCAATGATTTTACTAGCTTGAATTTAAAAGTATGTGAATTGTTTAAGTGAATTGCAAGATAATAGTAATGAGACATTTGCTCACAATTGAGCTTCTACTTCTCAAACTATCAGTTGTTTAGTGGTCTGGACCAATGAAGTGCTAAAAGCTAAATACTATAAAATGTTAAACTTTGATGAAAGATACGAAGACAGAAACTGTTTCTTTTGCCAACACTGTGGTCAACAGCAGTGCCCTGACCTGATTACTTAAGCTGATGTTTTTCCTAAATCTGTCATGAATCAGTAATTATCAAGTTTTGCAATACTCAATGATTCTCTTGTGAATAGCAAAATTATTGTCTTATTGTAGGTTGGTATTTTCTGAAAAGAAGCGTTCAACTCTTGCATCTGCAGCCTCTATACAGTATGCTTGGCTTTTTTTTTTTTTTTTTTTTTTTTTGCCTGGAGACCTGTGGAATGCCACAACAAATCTCCTGAAGAGTTTCACAAAATGTGAGGAGAATTCAATCTGGTCTAATCTGGAAATGACCCCTCTGGTGTCTTATAAAATAAACTTTGGTGTCAGCGTGTTTTTCCAGTCATGGTTGGAAGATTTCCAGTACAAGTATTTAGTTATGGGGCTTGACTTGTAGGGCTTCTAATAGGAAAAGGAACTTGTACAACATATTGTTTTTATTAGTGGGTTGTTCTCATAGCAATTTAATATGGCAATGACAGAAAAAATTCCCTTTTGCCTTGAGCCAAGCACCATGCAGTTGTGTGAGGTGGGTGTGCATGGGGACAGCAGTGGGACCGCGTCCCTGAATGAGGCTGGAAATTAAATCTATGTTTCCAAGATTGTGGTGGCATAATGCTAACAGCTGGCCTTGGAGCCCTAGTAATCCCTGCAGCCTTTGGCAGAGTTTTCTGGGAAATAAGAGACCAGAATTAGGGGAACTTATCAGATAAGGTAAGTGAGAGATGTGGTAACATGATGAATTGTCTTTTTAGTAATTTCAACAGAAAAGGTGGGATGGCCAGACCTCTTTGTGGGGCTTATTTGGTGATGTTTTGGGCTCCACACACATCTGTGGCTATCCCCCTGTGGAAATTGACTGCACTTCAAGCCATATGTGAGGGCACTGTGGAGCTGCCATCCCTGCATCCTTGTCCGGGGAATGCCACTGAGGATGTGGTGAGTGGGAATGTGCTCCCCACTGGCAAAAGTCGGGGGGGAGAACATGCAAACAAGCAAATCTAAACGCGAATGTTCACATCTAACACTGGTGGGGATTTATCCTAATGATAGGGGAGTTGATAGCAGGAAAATGAAAAAGAAGGAAAAAACGAGGAAATTTGAGCTATCCAGTTATTTTCGGGTGAAAATTGCTTAACTTAAATTTGTGGTTTTAAGTAAATATGCACATTAAAAGAATGCTGACCTTTAAAAACGTGAGTTTAGATGATTTGCTATTGTTGCATATACACTTACAGGCAGCAGAAAATACCATAAGCCTGTGAGATTGGGAATGCACCATGGAAACAAACACCACCCTGGCAAAATAAAGAGATGTGTCCTCAATGGATCTCCATTAAAAAGCTCAGCAGAGCTCCTTCTGAGCCCTGCATGAAGGGATACTCCAAACTTCTCAAAGAAAAATGCACAGCGAAGTGGGGAATTAAACGGTATCACCGTGCTTTGCTGTAAAACAAAGAAGGCTTTTATGAGAGCTGAAGTGGTAAATTGTGGATCTATTGTGTTGGAATGCGATGAATAATTCCTCTGGGAGATAAGGAAAAGGATCTAGAAATGTAGTGCTGCCCTCCAGTGGCGGCATGAGGGGGTTTGTCTCCAGTGCTCGCAGGAGTATTTCCGAAAGGACTGGGTAGTTACAGTTCAAATGTCAAGGCAGCAGTGGAGAAGAGGGGATATGAGACACAGCCAAACTTGCCCTAGTCTGGAACTGCTGAATTGGTGGTTTACCCAAGGTTATTCTCAGCCAGAGGAAAAAACTCTTCCCTGTGTGCTACATTAATCCTCTTCACTTCTAGTTTGCAAAATCTTCTGCTCTAGATCATTAAGAAAGGATTTAATGGATGAAATGGGCTAAAATGATGAATAGTCTGAGCAGACTCACCTTGAAAAGGGGGATAATGCCTTTGTGGAGAGTGCCAGCAGAATCTAATATATGCAATTAAACTAATTTTCATCTAGTTTAAACTGTGGTAATAACTCCTCTCCACACCCCTTAAGTCAGTTTGCCTCTTCAACATGGCATGAAAGAGAAAAGAATAAGTTATATAAGTCATGTAGCAAGCTGCTACCTACAAACATTGTGTCCTATGTGAGGCTTCAGCAGTTGCCTTTCCAAAGCAATTACCAGTCCCTCTATGATACTAGGGAAAGCACAGGAAGCACAGTACTAGGCAATGCCTACAGAAGCATCTTTCCTTGTGATCTTAGCAGCAGCACAGCTGCCTAGTGAGGGTTAAACTTTTCTGTCTTGGTGTGGTGTTTTCTGAGGCTGCTGTTCTATCTTCATCTTCTGTGCAAAATATGGTTTCTGTTTCCATTTGATTAAAGTTGTGTAAGACAAATTCAGAAAAGAATCTGAGTCTGGCAAGACTAGGAATCCTAAATACAACCACTTGTCTTAAGGTTCAGGTTCTGGGAATACCAGAGTGTTTCAGATTCCCAGAGTGCACCACAAGGGTATCTGGGAGGGGCTGTGTTACTCCAGTGTGTGTCTTGAGATGATAATGGATATGTGTGAGGGGAAGGGTATGAAAGGCTCTTGTTGAAAAGTTTCTTTGTGTGTATTAATATCAGTGTAGATAAAAGGAGAAGTAAAGATAACATTGATGGCAAAGATTTTTTTATCAATGTTTGTTGCCTGTGCAGAGTCTTCAGAGACTCAAATGAGAGGGAGGACTTCTGCTGGGGAAGTCAGTGTAATAGGCAGAGTCTAAGGAGCACTGAAGAATCAAGCTTCCCTTTATCCATGCTTATGGGGCACACTTCCTTCCTATTCATGTTTCCTACAGTCTCTTTTATTCTGCTCTTAGTGAAAGCAATGCTGCTTGGAAGACAAAAATCAGTTTTGGTGGGTGCAGAAGCCCTGGGAATATGGACAGACATATGAAAATACATGTACCAGCACACACACACAGAGCAATTGCAGCTGTGTGAGGGCCTTTCTGGTGGCACCTGCTCTGTTTCCATGGCTTCTGCAGAGGCTTCTCTGTAAGCTACACAAAGCAGGTGCTGCAGGTTATCTCTGGGGTTAGGAGTTAGGAGGAGCCTTTCTGAGCATGGAGCTAGGAAGTCAGAATGTGGTGCTGGAGTCCACAGTCAAAGACCTCGCTCCAGAAAATCCTGGCCTTCTCTAAGTTGCTGTGATTAAGGCAAAGTCTTTTCCTTGGTGGGTTGAGGTCTGACTCATCTCCATGGCTCGTTCCCTCCAGCAAATACTCCCTTCTATTAAGGTAAGATTAGACATTGTGGCTCAGTTCCATTGGTCAGGGTATTTTTTGATCTGTCCTGAATATGATTGACTTCAGAGGCTGACTGTAGTATCTGATGCTGATTTTTGATGTAGACAGATGCAGATGCTCTGTAGAAGCTGCTTAGTGATTTTATAGACACTTGGAGGCAAGTTGGAGGGAAACTTCCAGGGATATCTAAGGCCAGTTATCCAGTTACGGGTAGGGAGTAAAATATCATGTCAATTCATATAGATGTTAATTCATATAGATGTTAACTCATAATCCACTACGTTGATGTACATGTAATATTCCTATAATGGCAGCCTGAGGCTTTAAACCTTATCAAACTTCTGAGCATAGAAGATTAGACTGAAGCACATGACAGCTGAAGTTACTACATATGAAACAGTGAAATAGTTTGTTAATATTTTGTTACATCTGTCCCTTTATGTGGGTTATTTTGTCCCACATCACACAATACAGCATATCCTGGAATAGGTGTTGTTTTCCTTGATTTTCCCATCTGTCCCATGCCCCTAGCCCCATCTGGCTCTCCAGGGTTCAGTGTTGCCCCTGTGGTACTTTGGTTCAGTGCTTTTCATTTAGATTTTAGTTCAGCGGGTAGTGTGGGATATCTCAAACAGAAGAAAAATGCTCAACAGAGGAGCAAACAACTGTTCTGTGCTTAGGGCCATCTTCACCTTTCATCAAGCCTCTCAGAACTGCTCTGAGGCTGGAATGTGAGGTAGTTGCCGGCTCCTCTGGTGTCTGTTTTATTTTGTGTGAGATACAATCTGTGTCAAGGATGTTCCCCAGACTATCTGCGCAGGTTAATTTGCTTGAGAAGCACACTTGCAGCATCCTTCAGGCACTGGATAGAAGACAGAGCAGTTGGCTCTCTCCGGAAGTTCCTGCTGCCCTGTAGCTACAGAGCCAAGATCATAACTTTGTTTCCCAGCACAGCCATTCCCTCTCCTGCTCCAGGGGGAGCGTAACCGCTGCAGCGGAGCTCTCTGTCGGTTCAGCAGCGCAGAGCTGCTAGCGGCAGGAGCCGGGAGCTGTTTTCCGACGGGCTTGGCAGATCCCCACAAACACCAGGTATCCGTCGAACTGAATTTGCCAGTTCCTCCGGCTGCCCTGGGGAGCTTGTAAGCTCCTTGAGCCACATTTCTGCCCACATGGAAGTTACAAGACGTGACAGCTCTGCCAACAGGGCTGGTAAATTCCAAGAAGCCCAGATACTGGATTCACAGAAATTACAGCCCTGCTGACCACACTGGTCGAAGCAGAAATGTTTTGGAGTTTCATGAGCCTTAGCTGTTTCTCCGTGTGATTTACAAGTTCCAGTTGTGCATCTGCGTAAAGGGCTTTGCCACAGGCAGCCGGAGCTGTCGTTGGCTGCAGTCGCAGCCAGCACGGTGCACAGGCAGCCCTTGGAGCCCTTGCAGTGCTGATGGGTTCTCAGCAGAGCTTCTAAACCTGGTGGTCTCTGGCCAGGGTCATTTGGAGCATGTCCCTCCTGTTGATTTAGCAGCTTCAGGGATGGCATATAATCTAGCACATCACTAATGGCCTTGTACTTTTATTGGAGCCTAAAATTAACGATTTGGGGAGATAATAAATTCTACTTCTCAACCAGCAAGTTTGGAAACCTCTCCATAGTATCTTGATGTGGAGGGAGATTGGAAGTAAAGTCAAGTTATCAAATAATAGGAATATGATTTTTGTGATTTTTCTACAGAAATATTTAGATGACATTTCTAAATTCTCTTAGTGTTTTCCTCTGGTAAGACACCAGACATGATGTATTTAGATGGCAAAGAGCAGGGGAGGGGAGGATGGGAGTGGGGGCTTAGTTTTATAAAGTCAGGGTAAATTGGCTAAAACCACATTTTACACTCATGTTTTGTCTGTCAGAATTTACAAGCACCCTATCAACTGTAGGAACTGCACTGAGAAAGGAAAAACACTCCAGTTTTCTTAAAATATCTGACATTTGGAGAATTTGATAGAAAAAATATAAAAGTGCTGAACTTTTTTTTTTTTTTTAATGGATAATGGGCATTATATTATATCAGCTATTTGGATCAAAGGTTTCTAAATAACCATGATGTCTTTCCCCTTCATGTTCTGTAGACACCGAGGTAGAAACAGCATTTTCCCAATTGTGTGAAATGTACAAGTTGAATCTCGCCACTTCATGGCATTTGGAGCCTGGACTTTGCAACTTGAACATTCTTTCACTGTTTATTTTTTAGGGGTGTAGTTATAAATGTGAGTGTTCATCTATAATATACATTGATGAGAACCAATAGAATATGCAATATATATTTAAAAATAACATGGCTGCCACAATAGATTGGAAAATGGCAGGAGGAAAAAAAAGAAGCTTGTATTTGGTATTTATATGGTGTGTGTGCCAAATAAACAGAGCAAGAAAAATGTATCCAGATGATTATGTACATTACCACCCAAAGCTGTGTCTGTGTCATCAGGAAATCAACAGTAATGATGGAAAAGGAGATTTCTAGTTGGATCTGCATTTTCAGTGCCTTCCTTTGTGTTCCCTTTGCAAACATGAGCAGTTTTGCTCCAAGGGTATCTCAGTATGGTGGGGAGGTCGAATAAGCTGATCAATCATAGAAAATGTTCTGGAAATGCTTCCCTTGGTAGCTGACACATGGGTTGTTAATCATTCCCCCTTTCCCTGAAAAGGGAAGCGTGGCAATATATCTTTATGTCAGAGCAGTTTTCTGTGTCCAGGGTCTCTCACACTGGCTCTGCACAACGGAGGAGTTGTAGCAGTGTGGCATCTTCCCTGCTGATGTAACTCTTCTTTCAGGATGTTGTGGGCAGCTCCTCTTCTGTGTGCCTGCTCTGCACATGTTTTTTTCCATTATATTAGCAAAGTGAACTGGCACTTAAAAATCTTGCACCCTGCCCCCCCTTGACTCTGCCTCATAATTAGGCATTGAATAGAATTTGCTGGAAGGAGCAAGAGGGCAGATTCTGCTGATTTGGATGTTGGCCTTGATGTGTGTGACTCTAAAGTTAATTTTCTCAAAGCCATTGATGAATAAAACTTTCCTTATGTTTTCGCTTTTTGTTTAAAGTTAACTCCTGCTCTACAACCTTATTACTCACCTTATATATAGCTCAAGTATAATGGTTGCAGCTGCTAAGAGAGTAATTAAACTTCAAAGCTTTGTTATTAAAGACTCAGCAAGGATACCCCAAAGCAGAAGAATTTGCAGTTAAGACTGTACAAATCTATCCTTAACAAGTCCATAGTGAGTAGGGATTATGTAGCACAGGAATAGCATTTTCTGTATGGAGGATCCTTGCAAACTCTGAACATAATGAACTGCATGGAGTACAGTACACAGCTAAATGTTCCAGGATTATGATTTTGGAATTGTATGTATTTCTTTTAATAGATATGGCTTTGCCTTGAAGGGCGTAGCTGACTATAATTTCAGATAAGCAGGACTCTGCAGTCCAGGATTTTGCCTTGACAGTCATCTGTAAAAAATGTTAGTTGATGTTTAATTCCAAAATAATGAACAAAAGCCTTGATTCTGCTGTTAGATCTGTGTTATGAATCATCAAAAAGTGCATTAACCTATGTGTGTGGGTGGCTAAACTGCAGCGTGTGCCCCGAGCTGTTGCTCCATCAGGACTGTGGAGTCATCCAAAAGGGTGGACAGCTTTGTGCTCTTCCCTGTCTGTGCTGAGGAATGGGACAAGTGGGAGGTGGATTAACCAAAACTGGGAGCCCGTGGACCTCCATGCTTGTTGCTCAAAGCCTGCAGCCTGCAATGGGCATCTCTGGAGCACAGCTTTGGGTGTAACTGATTGCATGAGCCTGATGGAATAAATATGGCATCTAAACATTTCCAAGCATGCAGTCAGGGGACAGGGGGGACTGTCATTTAGAACATCCTTTACTTGCTGAGATACTTGAGCCAAAATTCAGAGGATGTGTAAAGTTATCTGGAAGTCTTCTTTGGGTCCTTAAAGGAGGAATTACCGATTCTCTTTTTTGATGCCATAACCTGTTTCACCAGTCACCTTATTTTCTTTCCTCATTGCCAAGGCTTCCTCCCCCCACCAATGTTTTGTTGTTTCTGTGTTATTTCTCCTATTTCAAGGGGGAATTGTGGAATAGTGTGGTGAAATTACATGATTTTTGGGAGGAATTACTGTTTTTCATATGCGCATTCAGTTAATAGATTTTCAACTAAGGTAAAGCTTGAAGGAACCCCTACTGAGCAGAGGTACAAAAATAAGTGAATCTCCATTACTACATGTAGTGAATCTGTAGAACTCCTTACCTCAGGCTTTATGGATGCTGCAAATTAGGTAGGTTTGGGGGGATATTGGACAGGTTTGTGAAAAACCAATTTTTTAGGGCTACTAAATGCATGGAAATATGTGTCCTAAGGGAGTGCATTAGCTACAAATTGTTGGAGAGCATTTGAGAAAATACCACTGAGTTTACCTTGTACTTGCACCTTGTTTTAGTTGCTGCCAGATGAATTAGTTGGATCTTTGATCTGTTATAATTAAGATAAGTTTTGTTGTAGGGAATGCCTACCTCAGATAATTTTTTGTTTGTATAGAGATTCCTAGGAAATACCAGTCTGTTTTTTATTGCTTCAAATGCAGGTGAGAGCAGAGGGGAGATTAAACACATTAGTATTTAATTAATGGCTTATCAAATGCTTCCTCCTTGTTCTCTCTTCATTTTTCTCCCAGGTCATCCTGTTGTAAGTGGATGTGGTGCTCTGTGGTTAAAGTGCAGCATCTCATTTGCACACTGTTCTCTGGCAGAGGCTGAACCAGGGAGTGGTAGCAAGTAATGGAAAGGTAGCTTTCCTTCTGGGGTGGCAAAGGAGTCCCAGGGCAAGAAGTGGTGAATGCTCTCTTGGCAGTGAGAATAAGGGAAGTAAGGAGAAATACAGTTAATGTCATTTTCTTGTGGCTGTCACTGCAGGCTGATTAGACAGTAGCTGAACTGGGATAGAAGTGTGAAAGGGGAGAAAAAACATATGGAGGAGTAAATGGTCCCTTTTTTGCCTCTATCCTCTTTCTGGAGAGGCTTCAGTGAGGGAGCTCTGAAGCTGGCCATGAGCACTCAGCAGGGAGGTGGGAGGCAAAAAAGTTGTGGAAAAACTAAGTGTGAGAACCCCATCACCTTCTGAAACACTCTGCCCTGACATTTCATTGTGAAATGTCATTTTCAAGTGGTGTTTCCAACCACGCATCTTTCTGTTTATGTTTCTTCCCATCTTTCTGCAAATCCTCCCTGGAGAATGCATGGACATTATTTGAGTTCTGAGAAGCTCGGTGGTTTGTTTTCCCTGCGAAGCTGTTCCCCTCCCTCCCTGAATCAGCTGCGTTCCCTCGGGAGGACTCCTTCCTCCCCCTTTGCTGGGTTGATCTCTTTGGGCTGTGGCTGCTCTCAGCCTGATGCCGTGTGCTGCAGCAGCCACGGCTCTTCTCTGCTGCAGCAAGTGCTGCCTCCTGACACTGCCTCCCCCGGGGGATCATTAGCAGGGTGGAGGCTCTTTACTTTCCTAGAAACAGGAAGAGAAGAAGAGCCTGAGAGATGGGAGGCCTAAACAATCTAGAATTAGATTACAGTATGAACTCCATGACATCAGCTCCCTTCAGTCTTCCCACCCATTGGCTTTCTCACGGCATTTCTGCTTAGGCTGATCAGGATCTGAAGATACCCATAATAAAATGCTAGTTCTGTTGTGGTCCAAAGGGCCATTCCCAGTCCCCACGACTGACAAGTCAGGAGTATGGAGAGCTGCACGTTGAACCACACAGGTAACTGCATTTATCTAACAGGCCAAAATTCAGAGCACTTCAGAACTACTGTCAAGTGATATATTCACATTCGAGTCTTGTAAATTTAAATAAAACCTACAAGGATTAATGAGGCTTTTTCCATCCTTTCTACAGCAGTTCCTTTCTACAGCAGTTATTCCTCACACTTTGTGTGCTTGGTCTGTGGAACTATGCCATTCACTTGTGAATTATGTGCTGGATGCTTTTTTGGCAGTAGTAAAGGTCTGAATAAGTAAAGCAATAAATAAAAATATTTTGTGTATTTCCCCTTTAATACAACTTTTTAGAAATTATAGGCAATAACATGGAAAAAAAAATAGTGAAAGACCAGTGTTTCTGTGTCTTGGTAGCCTTTAATTATTTTTCCAGGAAGATAAAAAAAAAGAGGCTAAGAAACCATTTTGGTTTCCTTTGGAGCCTTAGTGCCAGCTGGAGACAGTGTGGATCTCCGTGTGCAGGAATCCAGGTTATGTATGGATGTTGTAGGTCCCAGTTCCATGTGCTCCCAGACAAACCAAGGTTTGGGTTCTCCAGAGGGGCTGGAATGAGTTCAGAGTCACTGCATAGCTGCAGGGCTGTGAAACTGGTGCTTACCTTTCCAACCTTGCAGACAACATCTGCTTACTCAGGCTCATTGTCTCACTCCTGGAATTCCTCTTGCCCCCAGCCATGTTTCCTGCCTCTAGAAGGTGTTTCGTGTCTCTGCGCGTTCCAAGGCGCTTCCAGACAGCTTGGGATATGCAAATTCCTCTCTCTCAGGAATGGTTCACTCCAAGGATTTAACCTGTGCACCTGTGCCAGCACTTCTCATCTCCAAATACATGGACTGGGGATCTGTATACCCATTTAACTTCCTACCAATGGAATATAATGAAACGCCTTCAGTTAAAAAAATGCCAGCAATTTGTGGGATGGAGATGAGTTCCAGATCCTCATTCTTATTCAAAGCTCGTGGCCAGACTAATCTCTGTGTAGAAGAATAGGGTAAAACTTACATGGAGACAGCCAGGAGGTTGCATGTAGTTTTTGAGCTTCAGGTCGGCACAGGAATAATGAATAAAACAATGTAATTTGACTCTGCTATGTGCTAATTATGTTCTGAGACACTCCCTTGCCCCTCAGAGAGCTGTGGAGGTGATGTTCTGTCTGTCAGACAGCAGATAAGATTTGCCAGGTTGTTTTTTGGAGCAGTTGATACCAGCAGGTTCTGTGGTAGAGTTGATATCCTGCTGCTTCCTTCAGCTTCAAGATCACAAATTCATATGGTCTGTGATGTTCAGAATGGAGATACAAGACCTCCAGCATATCCATGGATGTACTGGAGGGTCCAGGTGCTTTGCTCTGAGCCAATTCTTAGCTGGAATATTGTGCTATGAATAGAAACTGTATTAGTGAGGGCTGTACTCTGCAGGTGAGGCTCAGATTTCTTTTGGAGACACAAGAATCCAAAGAGCCATAAAGGTCTGTCAAATTAAAAACTTGCACTTGCCCAGGTGTCACACCCCATTAAAATGGGATAGCTTTGTTCAGTCTCTGAGGCAATTGTTGCATATTAACATTATACACTGTCCTTTGCTGTGCTCCAGTTCCCTGTGGCTTCCGTCAGCAAAGGCTTCCTCTTGGCTTTCTCATTTGTCTTGTGGAAACATACATACAGATCCATAGGTGTATTTTTGTATATATTATATATATATATATATTATGATAATACAAAGCAGATTGTAAATAATTTTGCAATACTTTGAAATAATTTAAAATAATTTGGAAATCCTTTAGACAGAAGTGACTCTTGCCATTATCGCTGTTTTTAAATTTTAGGCTTGTTTTGTAAGTCTTGTATGAAGAGAATACAATGTTGAAGTAACCACCTGAGGAAAGGCCAGAACGTTTTTCCTTCCTTTTTTTTTTTCTCCCAGTCTGGTTCTAGGTCTGGCAGCACTCTAATCTGGGAGGGAATGAGATGTCCCACTCAACAGCACCAGTACCTTTAGATTTCCCCCTTGAGATAAGGCTGTCTTCTTGTAGGAGAGCTGTCAAGGTTTTGGTGCAATGACATTTAGTTCCTGTGTCGCCATTATAATATTGCAGCTGTTCCTCTTAGGAACTCCTGGATGCTTGTTTAGATGCTGAAGGCAATGCATTAGGAACTGATGGTGAGTGATTATTATCCAATCAGTTCCTGATGCAGTATCTGCGACATCAAAAACTCTGCAGTGGTTTTGATTGCCATTTTTAAATTTTAAATATCAAATGTTGCATCTTAACAAGGTCAGTGTGCTAGGAATAAAAAAACTTCAACTGAATTGCACTGCTCAGTTTTTAAAAGGAAATGTATACCTTTTATCTAAGGAATACTAAGAATAAATATTACCAAGAATCTGGATAGCACTGCTGAAGAGCATTATACATATTTTGCAAGTTTTACTTTTTAGCTCTTCAAACTTGTTGTTTGGTGGTTGATTAGTAGAACACAAATTAGTCAGCAAGTGTGTTCTGCTTCTCAAAAGGGCAGGAAATGATGTAGGCCTGCAGCAGGGCGAGTCTGCAAATTCACTGTGTGTGAGCTGTGAAATTCAGAAGAAGCTCCAATCCTGTGCCAGCATGGGTGGGCTTTCTCTATGCAGCACTTTGGCATTGAGAACTACAACCTAATGTTACTGTCCCATATCTCACACTTGTGCTGGATCTAGAGAAAACATTGCATTGGAAAGGAATAATCTAGTTCCAGACCTAAGCCTTTATAGTTAGTCCTGCTGTGTCCTTTGGATGGGTGTGTGCTAGGGATGTTTGTCCATTTGCTGTAGGTCTGGATGTACTGAGAGCAAATTGCACACCCCACTTAAGCAGCGTATAGTCATCACAGCCCTCAGACATCAGCAGTTCTTCTTATGCCCTCTTCTGTTTGAAGGTCAAAGATTTTTGAGACAGTTGGGGTTTGTATTTCTGTTTCAGGTCTAGAAAGGAATAATCTGAAATGTGTCTGACTGATTTAATGAGGCTGCTCTTCCCACAGGGGTGCCCTGGTTGTATTTAACTGGTAACTTGTTACTGCTTTCATGGCACATATGGTCTGTCCTAAAATACTCTGCAGTCTGTGTCCCACAGATATTTTCACTAACTTCAGCTTTGGGTGTGGAAGACAGATGCTTACAGTGGACAGGGTAGTGTCAGCTGACTAATGAGAATGAGAACTAAAGCCATATAAATGTTCTGCACAAGCTGCACTTTTACATCAGAGATACTTCTGTTAGCAGTTCCTGAGGTAGCAATAGTGTCCCTTCAGCAGGGCTGTTTCAGACAGGGAATTTTATCTCAGAACAGTTTTCTTCTAGAATTCTGCAGGACTAAAAAGATGTCATCAGGTCATACCTGATCTTGTTGAGCATCAACTTCTGTACATCAGAGTGAGCCATCTTTTAGCAGGTTCCTTTGAACCCTAGTTTAGAACAGGAATATTTTCTGGCAGGCTACACATGCTCCCTGGATTCTCACTCATAAATAAAACTTGGGGATGTATCTCGAAGGATTGGCCATCTGGAGCTCTCAGACACAAAACTGCAGTGTAATAAATATATTTTATGTGCTCTGGCTCTATATAATATTTCTTTCTGCTATGTATCCATAGGCTAACTAGAGCCATCTAATGTTATGGGAATCTTGTATTGATTTCTGCATTTTTGAATTGTTCCTCTTGAGCAGGGGAACTTCAGCTGTAGACAAGAATCTTGTTACAAGAATCCTGACTGGTTTGAGTTGGGATGTTACCAAGGTCATAAACATGGGGAAAATGGATTGTAATTGTTTTGGGTAATGGAAAATTCAGCATAGAGGGTGGTTCTGGTGGAACAACAGCCTTTGAACTTGTGAAAAGTCTGGACACAGAACTGTGTGTATCTTAAAAAAATTGCAGATGCGAAGGATTAAAAACAGAAAAGTCATAGTCAGCCCTACGGTTCAGGGCTAAATCAGTGGCTTCAGGAGGTATTTTGGCAAGTAACAGTTTCACGGTGGTCAAAATGAGGTGTAACTTCAGAAAAAGCTGTGAACACAGTTAATTAAGAGATTGTTCTGCTGCTGCAGGATGCTGCAGCAGGGAAGTTGGGAAAGGCAGGAGGTAGCAAGGCAAAGCCCGGAGATCAGTGTATGGTCTGGATAAGGCCATGGGGTTCAGCCTGTGTGTGTGACGTGTTTGGGTTTTGTGCACTGCAGAAGTGTCTCTTGGGTCTGTACTGAAGGTGCCATGCAGGTCTGCTAATCCATTGGAGCAAAGAAATTGCTGTGTTTAGCATAATCCCAGCTACAACTGTGAGAGAGTTATTAACTGCTCACAGTTGCCAGCTGAGATTAAGCCAACTCACAGCCATCCAGGTTAGGCCTGCAAGTGGGTTCATGTCAGCTAAATTTCTTCCCTGAATGTCCTATACGGGCAAAAATGGCATAATTCCACAGACAACACCTGGTGCTGTGGATATCTGTCATTAAAACATTTAGGTTCTCTCTGCATCTTCTCTGAGAGAACTATTATTAAGCAACTTGCTGAATAAACGTGGTTTACTTGGTGATCTTTGGCATGCTCCAGTCTGGGTGTGAACTAATAAAGCAGACTTGTTCTTTCTGGTTCAGCTTATTTGGCTCCCCTTGTATAATAAGGAATACAATAAAACACCCATTCAAGGGAGTTCTCAGACTTCTGAACAAAAACCATTTATATAAAACATCTAAAAATGATGTGCCTGTTTCTTCAGCTCCTTCACTTACCTCCTTCACTGCTCCTGGAGCTCTGCTGAGCAGCACCCTCAAGCCAGGGTAGCAAACCTGGGTAGGGAGCTCTAACCAAACCCTGCTTTCCTGTTGGGCACTAAATCTCACATGTTTAGAGATAAAGTGCCAGAACTGCAAACAAGAAAATAATCAAAAAACATGGATGTACTTGAGACATCTGATAAAATTAGAAAAAAAAAAAAAGTATTGAGACGTTGTGGACAAAAGCTGTACCAAAGTTTTGTGGAAGATGAAGTAAAATATCAAGTTGTTTCCTAGAGGTGTTTACCTTCAGGACACGATAAAAAGATCCTTCCCTGTGTGTTTCATTGTGGTTTGCTGCAAGCACAGCACACTGAAGCCAGGAGAACCAACAGTTCATTCCCTGCAGGAAGCCTCTGGCTGCTGGAGGGGCAACTGTGGGTCCACAGGCAATTCCAAGGAAATCCTTGCCCTGCCTGAGCCCTCCACTAAACAACAGGGCATGTGCTGGGATCAGGGTTTTGTGCAAGGTTGCTTTCCTTACCTTGCCCACTAAAGCCATGAGGCCACAGAGCATGGCCTGGGCCATCACTGATGGGGAGCTGTTGGATTATCTCTGGAATCAATTCCCAGCAGCCTTGGAGCATACTGGTGAGGGAGCCACTCAGAAAATCCTCAGGAACACCGAGCTTCTGCTGGAGCAAACCAGAGGCAGGCCTGGCAGGTGGTCTGATTATGTTTGCTCAGCCAGTTCCACAGTATTTGCCAGACAAAAGAAGGCATCAGGTGGTAGAGAAAGTCCTGAACAAAGCTCCAGATGAACAAAGACTTCCTCATTTGTTGCAGATCTAGGAAGGTGAAGGGAAAGGAGAAGGCACAAGGAGCAGGAGATGCATAATTTCTGTTGGTTCATGTGTGGCAGGCTACTAAACACTGCACTGGGGAGAACTCTGATTTCTTTGTGTTTCTTTTGTAGTGCTTCAGTTGTTTTCCATTGGTGACCAAAGAGTAACAGCCGTGTGGGTCAGTTCCTGTAGCTGCTCTTCTTGTTTGGTGGTTTTTGGCCAGCGCCCTTTCCTTGCTGCTAGCCCTGCATGCAGTGCTGGCTATAAGGAAAATACCATTTTGGCACAGCACTGAAAGCAGTCCATTTGCTGTGGGTGAAGGATGGCTCTTAGATGAGAGTTTCTTCAAATTTAGGCCTCCAAATGTGTGATTGTGGAACTTCTGTAGAAGCAGAGGCTCCAAAGGAGTAGGAGACCATTTCTAGACAGGAATTTAGACAAGTCCTACAACAACATGGTAAATAGATACGGATTAATAGCACAGAAGCAGAAGGTCCCTGCCCAGGTTAGATGCTTTTCTGCCTCATAGCTTACCTATGAGTGAGAAGGTGCTCGGAAGTTCCTGAAAGGCTGGACTATCCTTTCTCTTATCTCTGGTCCATAAAAGTCTTGCGGTAAAAAAATGTTAATCTTGCTCTAACACATATAATCCTGTAATTTAAACTCTGTCTCACATTGCAGAGGAGACAGAGCACAGCTTTTTTCTTTTATTTTACATGCACGTAATAAGATTATTGAATGAGTGCATGACTGATTCAAAGATAATTTAGAACTTCCAGTTCAAAGATCAAATTACGAATCTTCAAATTTTTTTTGGTACTGTAATTTGCAGTTCAAACCTTCAATTGAAAATTCAGACATAATGAAGGTTTGCTTACATTTGGAGTTGGATAAGCAAAAGGTGGTGCTCAGCTCTAGATGTTGCTAAAAGTAAAGATTCAGAGTTATTTTTTTTTTTTTTTAAATCAGTAATTAAGAGATAGTCAATGTTTGAAACCTGGGCAGCTCATCAGGAAGAGAGCTCTGAATTCACTGGTGATTTGCTGCTGCTCAGATTTGTGTTACCAGTTTGAACACTCCTTACTGGTGGAAAGTGTTTAAGAATTTTCTTTCTGTTCTGCAAAAAGGTTTTTTTTTTTAGTCTGTGCTATTTAATTTTCCACTATTGCAGCATGATGGGTTCCAACTAGTCCCCTGGCTTTAGTGCTCATTTGTATGTCTTGTTTAAAAAGATTTGCTTGTAAATAGGGAGATGGAAAGAAGTCATTAGAGAAAGGATGAAAAGCTTCTGGAATAATCCCATGAAAGACAATGCAAAAACTTGTCTTGATTTCACTGAGGCAAGATTTTATCCAGCAAATAATAAGTGCACATTATTGTCATTGGTGTAATTGCTACAGTTTTTTGATGAACTCTTGAAACTTGCTGAAAATTTGTTTTCCTCTTACTTTTTAAGCATTTTGAAGGTGAAGGTGTGAAAGGTAGTTTTGGCAGGATGACAAGAGAAGAAATATTTAAAATTATGTCAGAAACTTAAAGCATACAAGATGAACCAAAAGAGCCTCTTAACCAGAACAGTCATAAGAAGAAAATAATATAAAATAATCAAGGGATTAAAATTTGAGATTAGCCTGGAGTATTCTACCACTGATTTGAGTCGGTGCTTGGAATGAAGCTTTATTTTCTTCCTCAGGACTGGATTTGCCAGCATAGCTTCTTTTTGGGGCATTTTTTATCAATCTATATGGAAGGACAGGTTCCATCTTATTCATAAACAGCAGTTTAGGAAATGTTTTGCACTGTTGATGTCTCTGCAGCACTTGGGCTGGCTGAATGATTGAAGAGGGATTTAAAATATTTGAATAGTGCATACAGATAAATTTTTAAAAATCATACAAGGTAACTAATGTTTTTATTGCACAGCATTTTATGACTTAAGCAGTGAAGACTCACTAGACAAGAACAAGTTGGCTCAATAGAAACAAGGATAAATTGTAAGGGTCTGATTTGGGACAATGCATTTGTTCCAACTGTACTTTTGCCTCCAGTCCAGAACTAATATATAAAGCTTATGTTGAATACAAAGTTGGTATTGAAATGAGGGGGGCTTTGCCATTGTTTGGAGTTATTCTGGGATGTCACCACAGGTTTTATTTGCAGATGCTGACAAGTCAATTGTACCCACGTGCACAATTATCAGATGTAATCATGGTATTGCAAATGCTTGGTCTCATCATTTGTCAGTTAACACTTGTTTGAGAAGAACAGATTAAATCCATGGCCTTATTTCAGTCTTTATGTACATTCCAATCTAGAATGAAAGTGGTAACTCTTCTGGAGGAGTAGTGGTTTGCTGGCAAGTGCTGGGAACTGGGAATCTAGTAATGTAGAAAGGGTGTGCAGACTAAGAATATATTTCTTTTAAACAGGGAGAACAGAGGAGATGTAAAATGAGGAAGTAATAAAAAGTGTGGAAATCACTGATCCTTTACAGTAAGGGGTGGAGCACAGCTGCTGGATTTTGTGGAGTGTTGCAATGAGAGCCCAAACCCTTCCAAGAGGTCCTGTCTGTTGTACCCAAGTAGAATCAGGTTTCTGTGCCTCCCTCTGGAATAATGCTTCTGTACTGGAAAAGATCCACACCTTCTCCACTGTTCCCTTTCCCTGTAGCTGCTGGCAGAGCAGCAACCCTGAGGAAGAGGCAGCTTGGCTTCCCCTGTGCCTGCAGGAGCTGAGGCACAGCCTGAGTGGTAGTTTTCCATCCCAGGGAGATATTTGACTGACTTCTTAGTAGGAAGCAAGTGGATATGAGGGCTCTTCAAAGGGCCAAGTGTTGTCCAAGAGTCCTCCAGCAGAACATGAACTGAGAAGATCCAGGTCTTTCACTTGCAGCTTGGTAAAATCGTAATCCTGCTTCCTTTGTCTTCTTGCATGAAAAGCTCAGCATCACCATTGATGTCCTTTCACACCAAATTGTCCTTCCAGCCAAAATTTGTGGAAGTGTTGGTCTGGTGGAGCTAGTGTCCTAGAGTGTATAGGCACAGGTTCTAGTGCAGTGACTGGCACCTGACCTGGGAATGCATTTCTGAGCAGGATGAATGCCTGGATGTCTCATGAACAAACATATTTATGAACCCTGATAAATATTTGTCCAATTAATTTGTTCAATGTAATTGCAGTAGGATGAACTAAAACTTCACAAATATCAGTTCTAGGAATGTTTTTAATAACAAAAAGAAAAGTTACTTTATTCCTCCCAGGAAGGCCTTAATTGCTGGGTATTCTCTTCTTTCAAAGTGGGTTATTCTTGCTTCTTGATATGAGAATGTTCATCAGCTGAACAGGTCTTCAACACATCATCACTTTAAAAAAGCTGAACTCATCTGGTGCTGCATGAACTGATCACCCATGAAAACCCAGCAGTGATTCAACTCAATTAACAGTAGGTGTAGCCTAGTAATGGAATATTAAGCCCTCATAGTTGAAAAATAGTCTATAATAACTTTGTTCTTTAATATTTTTTCCAGTGTCTAGTTGGTTAATTTATGTAGGTTTTATGCTTTTGTTTTCAACTTTTGACTAATGAAAATTATTAAGTAAAAAGTTTGCAGTCAGCTCCATGCTACTTGGGCAAGTTGGATGGAATTCAGCTCAACTCAGCAGAGGTGCAGAGGCTGAAGAAGTGAATAGTTTATAATTAGTGTGCACGAAGATGCCAGATTGTAGAATCTCTACAGGTAATTGTGAGATTGCTATAAAGACATCACACTTGCCTGCAGAGATTTCCCAGTCTGTGACTTCTATCCAGGTTGAAGAAGAGAGAGAAATGTTTCCTTTCCGCTATTCCATGTAATATTTAAAATTGAATTTTGAATAAGAAGTTGAAGAAGATTCTGTTGCTGAAAGATCAGCTGTAACTCAATAAAACTAGATAATAAGATTCATAATTTCAGTATTGTTTGGATCTGACACTCTGCATTCCCAGTGGAACTCAGGCCTCCAAAGGTTGCATTTTGGATGTCTCCCAGTCAGCTGTGACTGAGAACAGCACCTTTCCTCTAAATTTCTGTGGTTGGGTGCTTCTTGCCCAACTCCATTACTTTTGTTTGGCCTCTACTGACCCTTCTCAACACACCTTCTATTTGTAATCAAGTGGCAATGATCTATTTTCTCTAACCTCTCTCTAATTGTTTGCGTTGGGAAGGAGAGAAAATTTGAGTGTTCTCCAGTGGCCATCACCATCCCTTTGGCTGCAGCCATGAGCAGTTTCTCTTGTACAAACCTCTCTCCTTTAGTCCATGTAATTCTCAGCTCATTTATGACTCTCCCACTTGTTATGTCTTGTTGTGCATTTTTACATTTAAATTTGGGCATTCTTTGAGGCACAGATTATGAATAGACTTGCGCTGTGCAGGGCTTTAAAAAAGGGAAAAAATTACAAATGAATGAGAGGACTATAGAGTTTCTAACCTTCTAATTTCAAACAGTAAGCACAGGAAATAAAAAAAAAGCAGAAAAAAAAAAATACCCTACTTTAATACTCTTCTTGTGAACAGCAAAGGAGGCTATAAAAGCCTCAGATTAATTTACTCAGTTCTGGTGTGGAGCTTTCATTGTAAGAGATTTGTTTTTGCCAACACTAAGTGATCCAAAGAATTTGAAGGATGAGGAACAGATCTTTAGTGTCTTTTGCTGTGAAAAATCTTTAATGTGCTTTAGAAGGGAACTAAAGCCTACTATTTGTTTTCCTTTGTCTTTTGGAAGTGAAAGGATGTTTTGTAGCTAATTCTTAAAAAATCCATGCAAAAAAAGTCTCCCTGAGATGTGACTCACTGTGACTGCTTGTACAGTATAAACAAATGAGAAACAGCTTGTGTCCTTGCTAAGCAGATTATCAGGAGAGGTTGAAAAGGTTCTTTCTAGAGAACAACTAATTTTCGTCATTTTTTGTAATGCTCATGGAACACTAGGGAAGGGGAAATGAACACCCAGAGACACATTTTCCCCACACCACACCCTGTAGCACCAGAGGAATCAGCTTGTATTTAGGAGAAAGAAATCTGGGATATGGAACATCTCCGTTTCCCTGCAACTTGTGCATGTTTCTTGTGCTCAGCCCATCAGTCACCTCATCCTGCCCATGCTGGGAAGGAACTGCGCCATTAATGGAGTTGTGTTGCACCTTCTGCATGGTCCCTGTCAGCACAGCAGCGTTTAACACAGCCAGTAATAATCCTTGTAGAGTGAGCAAATAGATAAATGTATGAGGGAAAAATTCTCCAAAATACAGAAGGAGACTTTGCTGCTGTTACTGAGAGCTCTGCCATGGCTGCCTGGGATCGAGGGTTTGACTCTCCCTGTTTCAAATGATCAGGTAAAACCTGCAGAACATCCTTGTTAAATGATGTATGCTGTTCTGCAAATTAATGAGTGTAGTCAGCCAAATTCCATGTTCAAGGGAATGAAAATTTTTACTGCAAACTCTAATGCTGTGTTTCCAGACAATGAAATTAACTATTGTGTGGCTCTGGAAAACCCTATAATGAGCAGAAGACCAATCTGTTGCTGCATCCCTTTGATGTAAGGAACAAAAAATGGGCTGTGTGTGCTGATCCACTTCTAAGCACAAAGTATAACTCCATCCTCAGGCTCTGAAACTTTGAATTTC
Organism: Lonchura striata; assembly: GCF_050655825.1. Lineage (NCBI taxonomy): Eukaryota > Metazoa > Chordata > Aves > Passeriformes > Estrildidae > Lonchura > Lonchura striata. The sequence goes on from NC_140705.1 coordinate 88,055,797, forward strand.
TAACTAACATTTTTATAGTTAATTGCTCATGTTAATATTTGCCACTAGTGACTTGAGGGGATGTTGCGTTAGGAAAATCACCATCCTAAAAGTGCACAAGGTAACACATTTGTGTGTATTTAACTAGGAGCTGGTTTTTGTATCTTTCCTCTCCCTATATTTTGGTTTATATTGTTCTTCTGTCATTTCACTCCCATGTACCTCTGGCAGCGAGGAAAATAAAACTTCCACAGGGCTTCTCTGGTGCCCTGACTGTTATTTCCCAATGATCTACAACAATGGTTATTCAGTAACAGCTGGGCCATGTCTTCTTTAGACAAAGCCACTGTGGGGCTGAAACCTCCCATTGCTGGAGCATAACTGTTTCCCTGGAAACGGTTAACTAGCACGTGTTTTATTGTTTCCAACTGCTTTCCTGGGGTATTTGCAGGTGGTAGAAGATGCTTTCTTAAAGAGGGGTCATAACCTCGTGAACTTTCAGATGTCGCAACAAATTGGGGGATAAAAACATTTTTTTCTTTCAAATGGATTAAGTAAATCTTATTATCCAGCCTTTGCGAGACAGACATAACTCACAGTTTGATTTTTAGCATTATATCCAGATGCTGATACAAGCATTTCTGCTGTCAAAATTGTGTCTTGAGAATGGGAATCAAGACCCTGTTCCAATAAGATTTCAAATAAAACCAGTGAGAACACGCAGACATTAAGATTACTGTGACTTTCTTTTGTCCTGGGTTTTTGTCAGCTGTGGTTTTTTTGCCTGTATGTATTTCTGGTGAATTTGATATTTCAGGGATTTATCTTAAAAATGCACTTGGATCTACCAGAAGTTTTAGGTTGGTAGATCTCAGGGTTAATACAAAGTTATCTGTAAATATGGAAAGGATGGTAACCATGAAAAAATAACTTGCTTGATATTTTAAGTTGAAAAATATGAAAGTATACAATGCAGACACACATGCATTTATTTGTATTTCAGTACATACAGAAGCAGAATTTTGTCAGTAGGAATTTCATCTTTATTTTTTTACTATACCAAAATGAAATGTGCCTTACAGATGTATGTACTGAATTTATAAACATTTTTCTGTGGTACACAGGAATATTTGAGCTAGGGTGGTTTGCTAAGGGGAGACAGTCCCAGGACAAAAGAAGGGGGCAAGTAACATGTAACACAGAGTAAAAATGTGGTTAGATTTTAATAAATTTAGCAAAATCCATTCCTAATCGAGTGGGATGAAGAGAGAGCTCCCTCTCCTGTCTGTTTGATAAAATTTATAGTGGTTATCTGTATGTTTACTTTGAGGTATAAATAAAGATAATGTTTCAGTGACGTGCTGGGAAGCTTGTAATAAAAGGCTTCATCTCTCTGGAAAGAGTGAGAAGGCAGTTAAACCTGATCTATCCTTTTTTGAGGCATTCTGAAACTCTTCTGTTGCACTGGTAGCATGAAGTCTTGCTTTGAACAAGGTGCTAGCTGTGTAACCTGATTTTATAGTGTGCTCTGAATTAGGCACAAAACAAACATCTTGGATGAGAAACTGTCCCAGTTTTCCTGAAATTAACTCTCAGCCCAGTGGCAGGTTCAAGCCCTCAGGATCGTGGTAAATAATAATTTTTTTATTTTTTGTTATCTGGAGAACAATGCAAGTATTCAGGGCCTTCCTTCATGGAATTTGTTTAATGACACATTTTTGAAATAGTTTTCTCGAAGGTGCAACCATGGTAGGTGTTGCTGGACTGGCCCATCTGCTGCCTTTTTTACAGAGCACATACCTCATTTGCAGCTTAGATACCCCTGGGCCTGAGGTGGATCCCAGGCAGATGTGGAGAGAGTGAGGACAAAGTTTCTGCCGCTCACAGTTGAGCTTTTTCCAAAGATTTGCAACAGATCCAAGCAATGAAGAAATTAAGGCTACTGGTGACTGAGTTATGTCATCAGAAGAAAGCAAATGTCATATTATGGCTGAAACGCACCTCTGAATATGACTGCACATCTTCTGAGACTGATTTTACAGATGGTAAAGATTTTTTTTTCTGAGAAATGGGCAGTCGTGTATATATCAGTGACCAGTGTGACTTGGTTGCAAGCTCGCTTTCTATGGAAGCTTGATGCAGGTTCCATCCTGTATGTATCCATGGAAGTGCTTTGCTTCTCTTCCCTCTGTCCCACATCCCATCATTGCTACAGCTTCTGGCTTTTATGGATTGCTCAGTCCCAAGACAGCAAGGATCATCATCAGTTACCCATGGATGCATCCAGGGGTTAAACCCAAAGGTCAGGCTGCTAAGTGACCACAAGACTGGACAAAATGTCCCTGCCCTGAGCCCTGACTGGCAAAGTCCCTCTCTGGGACCTGCTTTGGAACAGCAGAAAGAGCAGGAAAATGGCTCCAGGGCCAGAGCTCAAAGCAATTTGGCACAGAGATGTGCCAAATCCCAAGGGATTTTTAGGCAACACCTGGAGGAGACTTTGCTGGGAGCTGTGGGGAGCTCAGTACCTGTCTGCACTGAGCCCAGGTGACAAGGACAGTTGTCTGTTCCCTGAGATGGCTGTGTAGGTCGTTTGGTTTGTGCTGAACAAGGGTATGGGAACGCTACCTTCTGCAGGGATACATCATGTGTGCCCTGAAGAGCTGGATGAGAACACTGCTCATTTTTCACATGTGTTTCAGAACTATAATCCATGGGCTCATGACTGATGGCATGAAAATTAAATCAAACTATATTTTTGGACAGATCCTTTTCTTGTCTTGATCTCTACATGATCTGTTACAAGATATTTGTGTTGGAGAAGGGAAACTGAGCAAAGCAAGAAAAGGAGGGAGAAAAGCAACAGGTTGTACACTCAGCCTATTCCCACTCCCTTTTTTGAAGGGGAACAGCCTTAAATAAATTAGCCACATTTCAGGCCAATATATCAAAGAAGAATGAAAGCATTATTGTAATTTCTTAATCCACAAACCAGGTAAAACCTTTCTGATACACAGCCTGCCTCATGCACACCCTGAGCTATATTCTTCAGGAGCATCACACTGGTTATGGCTTTTCCTTGAGATCGATGTGATATCAAATAATAAATAATTATGATATAGTTTTTGCCCACATGCTTGCTTTGCTGAAGGTTTTCTGGCACCAGAATAACTCAGGCTAATAATTTGTGTGCAGTCACCCCACTCTGCTTCTCTGCAAACCAGCACTAATTCTTCCCCCTGCCCTCCTTACTACCAAACTAGTTTTAAGTCTGTTAAAAAGCAGCTTGGATTCCAGACACAGCAGTGAAACCACATTGAATTAATTATATTCTGTGAACTTCAGAACTCAGCTAAGTCATTTCATTTTTCATAGTTTGAACAAAAAACAAACAAGGCAATGACAGAGGCTTGAGTGTTGGCAATAATAAGATTGTATTTTGGTGTATAATTACTATCTCATTAATTCTAACTGTTGAAGAGCAGCTACTGACTGTTGGTACCAATTTCAGGAAGAAAGCATCAGGAATATTTACAGAGCTATAGCAGTGATTAATAACAGGAGTTACTTACCAGCTCCCCCCACCCTGAATTTAAAAGTCCATACTTACCAGAAAACATGGCTACAAGCTGTTCACCTTTTAGCTGTGTTTCTGCAGACTCCAGTGCTGCTTCCAGCCTGCTCACTAACATTTGCAGTCACTTTAGACATCCTGTGCTGGGATAGATGCTGCCTGATGTGAGCTTGATCTCACAAAATCACTTAAAAAGAAAAGCCTGGTGAGCGCTGCCTTACGCCCAGACCTTTCTACCTTTGCTCCAGTTTGCCACAATTACTGTGCTAAAGCAATTCCTCAGGCTGGGGCAGTACTCTAAGAGCAGATTAATTTGTCACTGACTGCAAAGGGAGGCGAGGGGAGAGGAGGAAGAGTTCTCTCCCTGCTCTCAAATCCCCTCTGAGGTCCCCAAACTGCGGCGCTGACACCGGCATGGGGGCACAGCTTCCTCCAGTCAGGCCTACTGTAGTGCCGACTGCTCCCGGCATGGCAGCTCCCAACTTATTCCTCAAACACAAAAGCATCTGTTCCTCCAAAAGTTTCAGAAGCATCAGAGAGATAGCCAAGAATTACAAGGAAAATACAAGTTTTCTATAGGAAACAGCCTGGCAGTCCACACTTTGTTATTCACTTGATAAGCAGAGTCTTTTTGACAGTCCTAACCTTCTAAACTATAGGTCCTGCTGAGCCCAGCATGAGTCAAACGCTGGGTACCATCTGTCAGAGCTTTAGTGAGGCTTCCCCCCCTCCTCCCCCACTGCCTCTTTTGCCACAATCTGCTAAGAGGGGTGTGGAATAGAAGTTGCTTTCCTACCCTTAAATGAGAAAGTAGGGAAATTCAATCAAAGGCATTAAAGAAATCCTGCTGTTTGCAAAAAAATCAAGAAGCACTGGGCAGGAGAACAGATTGTTCTATGTTCCTAAAGTTTTAAAAACAAGTATATAACATGTATGCCTTGATAAGTAGGGAGAAAATCTGAACCCCCAAAGTGAGCTGATGATTTTAAAAAATGAGTTTATGTGAATGGTGGAATTAACAGGAGTTTTTAAGTGATGCACAATTCAGAGGTTTCAGCTGTTTTCCTAAAGGAACACTCTGGAAGGATACTCCAAATTTCCCATTGATGGACATTTAATAAGAGGACCTGGCAGAGAAGAAATGCTCCCCTGCTGCATTGCAAAAGAATTACTGAAGGGACATTTTTATTTCTCATTAGTTTATATTCAGCCCAAAATTAGCACCTGTTCTGAAGTCTGTCAAAGTTTGCTGGGACTTGAGACACAAATGAATATTCTTCTTTAATATGTTGCTAACAGAGGGGTTTGGAGTTATTGCAACATGGGTGGAAATGAGAATATAACAAGCACAGTGTCCTGATTTTCCAGGGCTGAGGGCTGTGTGAGATGATGTATCTGCAGTTACCTCTGTTGCTTTGCAAGGTGCAACCAGGTTTTGCCTTCTGCTGCTTGTACAAGTGACTGAGAAGCAAGTCCCCAAGAACCACAGCAGTTGCTAATACTTGGAATAAATGCAAAATTCTTTCAAGTAATGGATTTTTGTTGTGCACCATCCTGTGTTTTATAGGGTAGTGTGAGACTGAAGCTGTTTTGTGTTAGACACTGCAGTGTCAGCAGTGCTTGCTCCACACCAGTAACACAGCCCTGTGTGTCACAGCCACTCCTTGGGGGACATATAGTGCCTTGTGTTTTCTCCCTCAGCTTTATAAACTGAAGGAAATGTTTAGCCTTTACAACTAGGTTTATGACTCCATCCGGACATTTGTGTCAGCAGTGCTCAGTTTTCACTTGAAATGATTGTAATTAACCACAGAAATTCAGGGTATAACTGTACACAAAGTTTTGTTTGAGGTCCAAATTCTAGAATGCATAAACTCCTAATTATCTTTACCAACACGCTTAGGTCTCCCTTTACTGTCTCACGTTCTGTCTCTGATGAGTTGCATCACATAATTTCAATCTGTATTAATTTAGCAGAAGAGATCTGTGGCTAACTGTGAGCAGAGATTGAAAAAGTTCCAATGCAATTTTATTGTTTCTTAAGTCACAGCAATCTATATTGCCTTTATAAAAGGTCAGCAGTGTGATTTTAATGAGCAATTCTGGTCTCCCTGCAATTTTATGCTCCTGCAATTTTGCTTAATACATGCAAGCACTGGTGCTGGTGACACAGGTGGGGAGGGAATCAGTGAGATTCAGAACCTGGCTTTTGCTTTGTCTCTTCTTGTGAGCAGAGATGTTAAAATGTACACTTTGGGCACAAGCAGGTGATTACAAAAGTTGTGGTGTGTGGCAGAAGCAATTTGCATGGAGACATGGCTTTAAAGGCTTCTGTGTGGGCAGTTGTACCTGTGGTTGTTGTCTTTGGGTTTGAACGTAAGATTTGAACAAAAGGTGATGTAGTGACTGTCCCTATATTAGGAGGCAATTGTACATACAGTACATATTTGTCCAGATTCCATTTTCATCCTCCTTGCCCGTGTTTGCTGTGGCAATGGGCTGGGTCAAACCAGAGCCGAGCTCTGTTCCTGGTGCAGGGGAACACTGTTTGGTGGGAACCTCCCTTCCTGACGGGCTTCAGGCCATGCAGGCAGGGTGCAAGGGAGGAAGGAAAGATGGAAGGAAAGAGAACCAAAACTGTCCAGTGAAAGCTGATGTTTTTAATTGCTGTCTTGCTAGTAATCTGTATTTTTTTGCAGGCAGTGTAAATGGTGTGTTTCTCACTGTGCTGCATTGGTGCAGCGATGCTGCCGTACAGGGTGGTTCTGTGGCCTCTTATTCCGTTCAATGTCCTGGTGAAAATCTTTGATTTAATGCTATATTCTGGATGGTGAGTCTCACCCCTAAAGGCTGGGTCTGCTTCATAAGGAGCCCGCCTGTGTTTAGGAGTGTGGGAGCAGAGCCTGCCAGGACCCTGCCCCAGGGCGAGGGAGGGCGGGACAGCTCCCCGGCACATCCCCGCTTCCGAGGGGGAGCATAGCCCGGCGTGCTGCCCCTCCACATGCTCCGCAAAAAGCCGGAGCACCTGTTCTGAGCACGCTCCTGCTGGGCTCTGCTGTGTGTGTCTGTGCCACTGGGCTCCCACGAGGGGACTGGAGGTTTTAATGGAACAAGGAAAGCTGTGAGTGCGTCAGATGTGCACTTTCACAGCAGTTGCCTCTGTTCTTGAAAAGACCACAGTTCTGAGGTCAAATCACATTCTTTTGATATAATTAGTAAAACTGCACGAGAATTAGTTGCACTTCATCTTGCCATGTGTGAATCTGAAGGGCTTTTGTAGTTAAACTGCTGGACTTTGTGGATGTCACATTATTCAATTTGTAACAAATTGTGAGAGCGCTTTGAAGCATTTAGACAGTGCAGCAGTCACTCAGGGATATCTGTTATTTTATGGATATTTAGGAAGTGCCTACTTATTTAGGAAGTATTTTGTTTAATAGAATAACATTTATGTTCCATCAGCATCACTGCTGATAATGAAGATATGTGCTGCTTAATGATAATGAAGTGCTGCTTATTTTCCTCTCTTTAATTTAAAAGTTATGTAATTCAGTGGCTTATGTTGGTAAAAACGATGATGTTCAGAACACAGAATAATTTTATTCTATGTTATATCTCAGGTGATACGAATACCATTATGTCTAACATTATCTCTGAACTAACTAAAAATGAGCTAATAGACATGAGTTTTACACCAGTTTATTCTCTCCTTTGTTACATGAAAAAACTTAAACACGCTTTTCCTTAATAAACTTATTGGCTTAAGTGACTGGTTTGACAGAGACCCATTTAGTAGATATTATATATTACTATTATATTAGAATTGTGGAAGATTCTTAGGCATCTCTTTAAATTTTAAATACTGTTGGAAAACCTAAGTCAGTCCTGATCCCAGAGCTATTAATTTTAGAGGCATAACTGTCATTAATTTGGTGAGCCCTGAGGCTTTGTGCTATAGATATCAAGAAAATGCAGAGTGAAAATATCTTTTCAGGAAAAAAACACAAATATGCTTTCCTCTTTTCAAAGCTAAAATTACTACTCAAAGTTGCCACAAGTTTTGTGTAAATATAAATATTTCTGAAGTGCACTCCAAAAGACAGGGCACTTTTTCATTTATAAAAATCTTTGAATGAGTAGTTAACAGCACCTTAAAATTTGCTGTCAGAGTAAAATATGTTTTCATGGCATTTGTACAGCACAGATGTTTGTCATGTAGTGTCTTGTGTTACTTATATCCCTAAGCCCAACGTGCTTGATGGAATTCCTCTACATTTTTCATGCTGGCTGACATAAAACTGCTGTTAGAGTCATGAGGTGATTACATTTGCATATGACTGGGGGAATTTACACTGATATTTGACTTTCAGTCTTATGCAAATTACTGGCATTCAATTTGGCAGAAGTAAAATTCCTGACCTTTGAAATGTTCATTTTCAAGTGTCCAGTGGGATCATTATAGGCATTGCTGTCTGTGTTTTATATTTAACACGTTGGAATAGTTGGAGTTGCTCAGCTCTTTCTCATGGATACTGGTAGATATTTTCCACTGCATGTTAGAGTTGCTGATTTGTGATAGCATTTTACAATTTTTGATGCTTTCTCTTCCATGAGTAGTTTAGTCTTCTGTAGGAAAAGCCACTCTTTTTCTTGTAAATGTGCCTAATTAAATAATGCTGAGATAATTTTATTTGCATATAACTTTCAATCTTGTGATCTGCTCTGGAGGGATCTCAAAAATCAAATGGTTTTGAGAAGGGATTTCTTCAGCTGGTCCCCTCCCAACAGCCTGAAATTCTTCCTAATAGTCTAAAAATGAGCAGAAAATAGGAGCTGTTCTACCTCTCTGGTAAATAAGGGACCGCAGCCATTCAAAATGCAGTTTCAAGTGACAAACCTGTCACTTACATGCTCCCTGTCAGAATTTAGGAATAAGATGGAAGGAGAGGCTATATGTCTGTGAATATTTAATAAATGTGAAGTCAATAGAGCTGAATCCTTCCAGAACTTTTTGTTTCAACAATCTCTGCTGCCCCGTTTTAGTTCTGTGAGCATCAATTTGCTGTTGAGGGCCCTGTTACCTGCTGGAGCACAGGATGTGCCCCAGAGAAACAACAGGAGCGAGTTAATAACACTTCAAGGTTGACCTGCCCTTCATCCCAGAATTCATTCTGTATGTCTTTCTATTGATTGGATTCATGCAGCTTTTTGTCACTTGGGAATTAACAATTCAATGTTTTATTTGACCATTTATCTCTTTACCAAAATTGTTGCAATCTCTTTGACCTTTTGCAATGTTTATGACAAGGTGTTTGCAGTTAATTGCGCTCGTAAAAGAGTAAAACTCAGACCAGGTCTAATACATGCAAGGAGCCACCCAAGATTCCTTACAAAAACATTCTAAGCTCTAATGTGAGCAGTTAGTTTATTTTCAGTATTATTATTATGAAAAGAAATAAAATGTCACTTCAGGAACTCCACTGAATTGTTAATCTGGTATAATCTTTTCCTGCCAGTGGAATTCATGTGGTGTCCCTGATTTCCTCAGCTGCTGCACTGACAATTGGTAATCTGGAAATTACTTGCCCTCACAAAGCCTTACAATTATTTAGTAAGGAACTGGGAAAAAATTACTTCAATGACACAAGGTTGTGAAATGATACAAAACAGGACCAAAACCTCACTAATACCAATACTGTGTAAATCAAACCAGTCACTGGAGAATCCTTGAATTATTTTCTTGACTAGTGAAATATTTTGCTGTCTGTTCATGAGTAAGTAACTCCCAAAATCTGCTCTTTCCCTGTGTGTCTTACTGCTCTGCTGTTATCAGATTCAAATGCAGGTTTGCTGCTTTTCCAGCTGTGTCTTTCCCACAGCTCCGAGCATGTTCCCTGTGCTTCCATGTAATTTCCAAGGCCTTGCTTTAACCGATAAGGCCTGAGGTGCTTGGCTTATTCACATCTGCTGCTTTCCTGGAGGTCAATCAAACAGTTCTGCATTCAAGGAGTAATGGGGTCTTACAAAGGAAAACAATTATTTCACTTGAGATCTATTGATCTGGTTTCTGTGGTTCATGTGGTGTTTTGGGTGCAGAACAGTTGCTTGAAACAATTTGAGATCAATTCAAGTGTAACTGAATCAATAGATAACCATAACTGAAATGCAGCTCATGGTTTTTATAAGAATAGAGTTTTTGCTTCTGACAGTAAAATGAGAATGCTAAGAGTGAGCAAAACAGTTGGAATTGGAAGATCTTGTGTATTAGTGATGAGTAACTTTTAGTAGTGTTCTCCTACATTTCAGTCTAAAGGAAAGATTGGACATGAACAGCAGCATGAAAGCGGGGTTTTGTTGTTTTGAGAGTAATTTTTATAAATGTTTCCCAAAGAGTTGGGTTAATTTCAGCTCTGAGTATCAAATCATCCAAAGATAAATTTACGAGGTTTATGATAGTGTTCAGAATGTTGTCACTGTTATATTATTTTGCTTCAAGGAGTAAAATTTACATTTTTAAAGTACCTTACTTTAACAATAAATGCTGGTGCTAGAGCTTGATTTTATAACCAGGTCTCCTTTCTATATTGCCCACAGAGTTTAGCTTTATTTTACTCATTTTTCTGTTTGCTCCAGTTCTTTTTTCTGTTGAGAGTTTATTCAGGCAGAAAATTTCTGACCATTCAAAAGAAGTTTGACAACAATGGATAGGGAAAGGCAATCAGGGTATCGAAGATGTATTTTGACATTAACTATTTGTATGCGCTAGAGCACAGACTGGCAACTAAATTAATGGGACAGGGGAAGCTTTTGTTAAAGCAGTTATTAAATACAATCACTTCATCCTGCACACGGAAAATGTTTTGGAAATCTTTCCTGTAAGTTGTTCACTGCTGATAGAAATCTGATGGACACTAAAATAGGCAAGGTTCTTTCTAGCTCTGTGGAATCTGCAAATTACTCTTTCTGCAGGGATAGGAACATTTTGGGAGCCACAGAATGAAGATCATAACTAATTTTCTGATTCTTCTATTTTTGTGGGCAAGGGCAGCAACTGTAGCAAAGGTATACGTAGTTAGTAATTAATAAAAAGTGTCAGGCAAAAAGTATAAAAGGCTTTTCTGAAATTTATTTTGATTGAGAAATTTGTTTCAGTTGTTCTTTTGCATCTTGCTAGTTTGCTGTCCTAAAATAATGATTTGACAAATGGCTGGTAGTGGATATTAGGGCAAATCTGCTTCATTACAAATATACATAAAAAGAGATTTCCACAAAGCACCATTAAAATTGTAGTGCAGTTTAAGTAGCTTTTGAATGCTCAGTTGTCCCTGGAAGGGGCATTTTGGATACGTGTGATCTTGAAATGTTCAAATAAACCTGCTGGTTTTGCAGAGGTGCCTTTTGTGGACAGAAATACATAAACCATGGCACAAAGAGCTGAGCTGGATTCAGTCCTCTGAGTCTGGGTAGTGTGAACTGCCCTAAGCAAATTCAGAGAGACAGTTCAGATACTCTGACATGAACTTAGTTGTTAGGTCTTGCCTACTGATTCCAGCAGAATATTCTAAGAATAAACTCTAATAAAATACTTGTTTTAGAGTCTTCTGGATCTTCAGACTGGTGACTGTCTGGTTATACAGAGAATTTGGTGTTTTTAAAAACCTCTCTTTACAGGTGTTGTGCAGCAGCCAGTGAAGGCTTTTTACGATTGTGCCCAAAAATTAGGAGCTGTGAGAGTGCACAGTCTGCTAACTACCACTGATAGGAGTTGTGCTGTGCCTGGGCTGCATCAGATGATGCAACCTGCATGAGACTGAAAGAAATTTTTATACCGCAATAAATGGCACGAAGAGGATAAAACTTCATTTATTGATCTTAAAATTGGAAATTGAAAACTAAGCTCAGCCTTTCTGCTGCACTGGATGAAGATGGAGATAAATAATATTGATGATTTGCTGCTCAAATTTCTGTTGCTAAAGAGCATCACCCTGTCTAAGCTGTTGGCGCTCTCTTTCCCAGAAGGGTCAGTGGTAACAATAGACAGAACTTCTGTATTTTTTCCAAAGCAGATACTGTTCAAAGCTTCTGCCAGTGTCCAGCATTGCTGAATGACCATCTCCAGAGGTCACTTATACATCAGAGATTCTACTGGACAGCCCCTGGGGTACTGATCAACTCAGCACCTGGTGGGTGCACGGTGCTCAGACCCTGCCGTGGAAACCAGCCCTCGGCATCCTACAGCTCATACCTCAACCTCCCTCTGGAGGGAACTCACTCTGAATTTAGGGCTAATCCTCATTCACCTCTTACCTCTCGGGGCGTTCTGCCTGGAGACCTCGCGGCTGCCGCGGCGCAGGACGGAGCCGAGCTCTGCATGCAGACTGGGGACTGGAGCTGTCCCCGGGACCGGCCCTGGCCTCTGCCTGTCTTGTGGGCAGACCTTCAGCCCTATCTCTAGGTAACAGATCTTCTCAATTAGGACTCCTAATCTGAGCAATCGTTTTGGGAAAGAGAATTGGAGTTAATATTCAACCTGCTTTTTTTTTTTTTTTTTTTCTTCTTCCACTTTCCTTCATTTGAATGTTGAAGTTAAAACATGCTGTCCCAGAATGAAATTACTGTGAGGTAAATAATGCTAAGGATAAAATTTAATGTTTGTTGGTGATTCTCATTTAACACACCAAGTGGAATGTCACAATTCATTTAGGTAACAGACTGCTACAGAGACTAATTAGAAACTGTGAAAAGTCAGGAATCATGATGAGTAGTGAATCTTATAATTAGCTGGGGTTTAAAAGCTGACAGGAAATCAAGATGCAGAGAGTCACAGTGTGGAAGGGAGGACTTGTCACAGGTGAACAGATAAATGCTGTGCCAGGATTGTGCTTTTCCCACATGCGTCATCTAAAGAAACACTGATCCCACAGCCCACTTGCCACCTGCCCTTATGGCACAAGGGACAAAGTGGAAAAGGTGACTTAAGAGTAACACTGATGTCTTTCTCCCTTGCCTGTTGTAGGAGAGAGATCCCCAATCTGGACATCACAGCTCTCACCTGGCTTATGGGATAGGTCTGAAGGGATGAGGTAGGATTGATGTTTATCCTCTTGCTAGTCTTGCCATGAAATGGGAAATTAGGCAATATTGGGCAGATCTGAGATAAAGTGGACTTTCCAGCTTGTTGTACTTACACATTTTCCAGTTTTATCATTTGGAAAAACTCTTTACATTTCCCTTGTAATACTTGGGGTGCTGCAGGTTTTCTGCCAGCTCCAAGAAAGGTTTCCTAGTGATTTTTTTCCCCCCTGTGCTATCCATGATCACCTGCAAAGGTATATGCAGGTGGAGCTGTGGTTTTCTGGTTATGAACCCTGATATCTAAAATATCTCTTTTGCTTCAAGCATCATTAATTTCACTTTTTAAAAGCCCATGTTAAAAACATCAGCTCTACACTACAGTTGGAAAATGTTTATCTTTCTATGGCTAATCCTGAGACCAGAAATTCTAAGAAAACGGAAGGAAATGGATAAGCCATCAGGAAACAGCTTCAGTATCTTTGGTTTTCCAATTGTTCTCTTCACCTAAACCCCATATAATTTTGGAGCTCCATGGGCACAAATACAGAGTGACCTAGGAAAGCTGAACTTTGGAGATGAAAATGTGATTTTGAAGCCTTGGTGATTTTCAGAATCTATTTCACAGTGTCTGTTCATTCCAAAACAACAAAAGGAACCCAAGAGGAAGATTTCAAAGCAACCAAATGCCTTTGCAGTTGGAATTCTCCAAGTCTGCCATTTTCAGTCAGGGTTTGTAGATGCAGTGTATCCAAATGGCCATTTACAAATCACTAGTAATTGGGGAACCCTACCATATATTTACTCAAGTAAAAATAAGCTAAAATTTATATTTTAGTCCTAGGGTTTGCTATTTCTGGCTTTTAAATCTATAAAAATATTCGTTAGGTTGCATCATGTCACTGTGACTTCTAATGATTCAATAGCAATTAGAAAGCCTGCATATGGCTCTAAGAATGTTATGGGAATTAAATTGGATGATCTATATTCTAAATATGACGGGAAAACAGTGGATAAACGTTCCTAAATGTTCCTCTGACCTGCCAGTATCAGCACTTTGTGGCTCTTGTCATTGTTTACAAGTCCTAAGGAAGCAGGTTAATCCAGGGCAGCTGTCTGAATTTCCTTGGGACTTCCTTGGATCTTTTAGTCTTGCCCTTGGATCTTACTTTAGTAAGCTTTCCTGTAAGCCAAATTTTCCCAAAACAGATGGGACAGAGTGACTTCTGCTGGTACATTGGTTCCACCCATGGCAGTGGGTGGAACTGGATCTACTTTAAAATCCCTTCCAGCCCAGATCATTCCCTGATTCTGTGTTCAGGTAAAAGCAATGAGGTATGAGTGACCCCTGGGCATTAACCTGGGCATTATCTGTGCTTTTTGCTGCCTGGGGCTGACACACTTCCGAGTGAAAGTTCCCTTTCCAACAAGTGTAGCATCTTAATTAATTTAGTGATGTGTGAGACTGCAAGTTCAAAATAAATTGTAACTGTGTGGTTGCTGTGTAGGGTCATTTCATAATGGAATTAGGCTTGAGAGCCCTTAAAACACAGCTTTTCCTAGCACAGTGTGTTTGATTCCCTTATATGCTGCAGGTGCAAGAGATATCTGAAACTGTATCTCAGATCCCTGTGTTTGGAGCTCTTTCTTAGGGGATGGTCCCATGATGCACTAATCTTAAATTTGATCTTGTCTGCAATGCTAGTTAACATGATTTCTGTTTGGGAATTGGCATTTGAACTCTGAAGACAGCAGCTGCTGTCCCTGGGAAAAGGGAAACTTCTGAGCAGACAGATCTGCCCTTGTTTAGGCTGGAGAGAAAAAAGTTTCTGTGGCCCTTTGGCTGTGTCCCACAGGTGCTTAAACAGAGTCTGATAATTTCATTTTATGAGCATCTGTTTGTCCACCAGCTCTTTGATGTGACAATACTATAGCAAGTGCTCAATAATTTACATACTGTACAACACAGCAAAGTATAAATGATGCATTATTCTCCCACTTAGACCCATTTGAATTGAATGATTACCAAATCTTCCATTTGTCATCTATCAGCATTGGGATTATTGATAACTTGTGCTGAGCTTACACTGTAATGCATCAATCAAGAAGCTGAGTTGCACTTCCCTGACTCATAATGGATATTTTAATGATCAGGACCTGATCCCTGTGTTATTTATTTATTTTATTTTGTCAACATTGAGCTTGAGGAGTCAGACAACAGAAAACTGAAACTAAGGTTGAGAAAGACAACACCCTCCCCTTCTTTTCGCCCTTGCTTTACATTGTTGACTTTCACTGCTGCAATATTTACTTTCAGGTGTACCACAAATAGTAACCCAGGGCTGTTGATTTTGGAAATGAGAGCAGTGGTGCCTGGGGAGTCACAGGGGATGTTTAGTTTGTGGCAGGGAAAGGAGCAGAGCAGTGCCTGGCTGTGAGTGCTGGGGGAGGGGCTGTGAACAGGGCCTCACTGTCTCCCAGTGTTCCAGGTGCCACCTGTACCTGTCACCAGCCTGAGATCCAGCTGGATTTACACTTAGACATGGGGATTTGGGATGGACCGGACCTCTTTTGTAAGCAGGTTCACAGTGTGAGTGCGTTTCCACTTTATGTAGCATGCTGGTGTGCTACCAGCCCATTTTCCTTCCCTCAAATCCATGTTAACCCCTCATTTACCCAAACCCTCTCCCTGGCTTTCCCTGAAGTTCAGGTCAGTCTCTCCTGCATCCCTACCAGGCTCCTGCCTTGCTGGCCATTCCATGGGAAGCCAAAAGAAGGAGCCAGGCCCGCAACACTGAGCACTAAAATCTTGCCTAGTTAAAACCTGCAATTCCAGCTCATCCTTTTGAGTGGAAAGAAGTGGCATTATTGATGAAATGGAGGCCACTGAAACAGAATATGGGGGTGCTGGCTCCCCTAAAAATTTCTTACTTGAAATTGACTAGAGAAGGTCCTTTTTGGCTATTGATAGCTTTCACACTTAATCACTGTGCAACCTGTTGTGGTCTGGGCTCACCTAAGGGCATTTTTGTTCCAAACTGCTCAACCAGTCGGGAGCAGAACTGCAGAGTGTGGAGCTGCAGTGTATCCAGCTAACCAGGCTCTTATCCTCTCTGCTTCCTTATTAACATTTGCTCTGCTGAAAGAAAGGAAGATTGAATGTAAAATCCCGAAGGTCGTCCATACAGTTGTCTCAATAGCAATCTGTGTGACTTTAACCCTGTTGAGGAAAAGTAATTACCCTTTGGCTTCTGGTGACCTCAACTAACCTTTGCTGAAGGACCAGAGAAAATAAAGGCTGACCAACAGCCTGCCCTTCCTGCCCTGTGGTTAACCTGCTCTGGGAATGAAGAACACCCTCAACAATAGAACCTGAAAATGTTACCATGGAAATATCATTGGAAGAAGAAACAAAAATCTATTACAATTAATAGTGTTTTATTAGGTGACTGCCATAGAACTGTTTAATCTACGGAAGTTGCTCTGTATGAGGATCTGGGGTCAGAAAATTTCAGGCAGAATAAAAGAGGGGAGGGAATGGTACCTGTTTAAAAATTCAGGAGCTGTTGACAGAGCTGGCGTGGTTTGCATGAGATAAAAGAATCAGATGTTGTGCACCGTGAGTTTGGGAAATGATAGCAAAGAATGAATGCAATTACAGTAACTACAAATGATCACTGCCATCTCTCCAACTGCTCAGGGGGCATTGATACACCAATATTTAAGACTTTTTATATGGCAAATATCAGGGCTCAGTTTCCCTTTCAGATTTTTTTCCCAGAACTGAGGCCATTCCTGGAGAACACCAGGTTGTTTCAGATTGGGTGCTGCTTTTGTGATCCAAGCACTTCCAAAATCAGGGCCTTACAATGCTTTTAGGCTGATTTTTTCCCCATTTTACTGTGAACTAAATTTGACACCTTGCAGACATTGCATTTCTGTTAAATTCCCTCTTCATTGTGTTAGGGCTGTTTCATTTCTCTGGGAACTGGCTTTAGTTGGAGCGGACAGTGCTGCACTTTGCAGAAGTCCTTTAGCAGTTTCCAACAAATATCGATGGTCCTTTGATGACACCAGGACAAAAAAATGATGACGACATCAAAAATCCAGATGTTGCTGCTTCACAGTATCCCAGTTTTTACAGCACGATAAAGCATTTCAATATGTGACATTCTGTGATATTTCCTTATTCATGAGTCAAACTACAATACTTTAATATCAGAAAAAATTGTGTGTGTGTTTCTATAGGTGCATCCCTAAATAATTTTAAATTATTCTGCTGCTTTGAGAGAAATGAGGAATTTCTGCACATTCATTTGAAAAATGAACACACAATTGTATACATACATTTCCTGGTATACAAAATGAATTAGAAATTGCATCTTTATGAAAGTCATACACCTGCTTACTTTTTTTAGTTGTTTCCAAAGCACAAATATTAAAAATGCTAAGAAGATATCAACAAGAATAATTTAGTTTTATGGATAATCTCACCATTAGTATAAATGGGAGCAAGCCTAACTGTGTATTTCTCCTAATAGAAGCTGGAAATCATGCTAAGGAAATGAATTGCAGTAAACATCAGATTAAAATATTTTCCTTTAAAAATGATAAATAAGATTTTTTTTTTCTTCTAGTATTTTATATGCCAGCTTTTAAAAATTCAGCTGTGGATTTCACCATATTCTCTTCAACTTCAGGGTATTTTAAAATAGTGATTTGCAAAGAAAACATCATGTGCTGGATAGAAAGAGACATTTATTAGTAGATGTGAAACATTAAGATAATTATCTGTATTGCAGATTGAATAATTTCTGTGATCTTTTCCTAATTATAACACTCTAGTTAAATTTCTGAACTTCCTTTGCCAATCAGAACCTTTGAGGTGAGAGAGCAGCGCAGGACTGCAGGATTGACAGTGCACCTTTCCTTTTGTTTATGAAATGTGGGCCTGTGTGTTGTTGCTTTAAAATGAACTCTGCTGCTCTTTTCAAACCCCAAACGAGGATTTGCTCTGGCGTTTTAACTGCATAACCTTGTGCTTCAAGTTATTGAAGCAGTGCAGGGCCAGAAGAAAGGAAAATGCTGCCATTAATTTTCAACACAAATTCCCTCATCCCTGCCTCCAAGGCATTGTTTGTGAAACTCACCTGGCCCTGGTGCTGTGGAGGACCGGTGCCTGTTCCACTGGCTCTTTCCTTCTTCCCTTGGGCGGTTGCCAAGCTTCCAGTGCTGTTGCCTCTCCTCCTCCAAGGGTGTAGGTCCATGGCCTTATGGATGAAGCTAAACTAAACTCAAGGAAGTCCAGCATCATCTGTGGAGTTTCTGTTCTGTTCTGTTTATTGAGAGAGAGGAAGCAGGAGGAGAATTACAATTATTGCTCCAAGGTAAGCCTCTCCATACCCTGTTCTGTTCCAGGACTTTGGGCAGTTGGAAAAATCCCCTTGAACTGTGCACATTTCATTTCTCAATCAGAAGTTGTGGATAGTGTTCTACTGTGCTTTGTTTGGCTCATGGGCTGTATCTTTGTCCATTGTATCCTAACGTAAGTGTAAAAGGTTTAAATTTATCAAGATTCTAATCTGTGGGATGAATTAAAAAAGAGGGATGAGGGATCTAGGGCCACATAGTTAGATAGTTGTTACTGCTGTTGAGTGTTTGCCACCAGAAAGATTTTGTAACTGAATAAAGAACAAGCTGTTTATACTTACTCTGCTTTAGAACGTGTTTCATACTTTTATTCTCTGAAATTTATTGTTGTCTGCCATTGTCAGCTGACTGGGAAATCAAATACCAACTCTATTTTCTGGGTGTTATTTTCCTGCTTTTTTACTATGCCCATACAGGTGTATGTTATGCTAAACACAGTATAGGTAGGTAATAACAAAGCAAAATACTCTGAATTTTTATAATTCAAGTGCAAAGTCTGGTGACATGCAACCACATTCTTTAGAAAACAAAAACCTATTTATACTTAAACTAAATTTTGTCCCTATATTTATTGATATTTTCACCATAAAACACAATTGTTTGGTAGCTGGTGATTAATCTTGTGAGCAGATTGTCATAAGATGGTGTGGGAAGGCAGAATGGAAATTATTTCTGTTCTATTCTGACCTGATAAATTCTCAGGCATCTATAAAATTCAAGGCTTTCAAACACCCCCCAATTCTTAAAGCTTTAATTAACATTACCTAACTGGTGTATGTAACTGGTGGCCTCCTATTGTTCTATAGCAGTCTCTGAAATATTTTGCCTTTCCAGAGAGAGACTGAAAATACCAAGGTCTAAATGTTGTCTAAATGTTATAGAGAGAAAAGAGGATTGATTCAGTCATAAGCGGTAATTGTGGCAGAAATATTAATTATAGCAAGATTACTTCACGGCAAACTATGATATTGAAAGTCCTGAATGAACATCTGATTCTGCAAAATGTAAATACAGCCTGAATTCCGAGGAATCACAGAAATGCTTATGGATTATTTTAGCACTTGGCACAAACTACACAGGAGGTATTTTTAATAAAATATTATGACATTTCTGCAGCAAATTACTCTCACTTTATAGTAATCTATGAGCTATTATTAACAGTACAGGAATAAAGCATTGAATATAGTTTGGATAAGTGTTTATTGCTAACCTACATCACACAAACAAACAAGTAAATCTTTAGCATGATGCTTTTGTTTCTAAAGCAACAGCAGTATTAGATATCCTAAAAGTTACCACAGTCATTAAATACCTTATGGTGCTGTGTCCCTGGTAATCCAATTTACAAAACTCTATTCTCAGCAGAAACTCCTGGGGTATAAGTAGTTCTCTTCAGTGAGCCCTTCCTGCTTTTCCTTGTCATGAAGCAGTGATGGTACATTTTTATCCTGTTGATAATTTGACTCTCTTTAAACTATTTCTTGTTGCCCCACTGGGCTGCTCTTTATTAGGGTGGAGGTAGCTGGAAGCCTGAAGGACTGCAGCCCATGTATCGTTCTTCCTTTTTTACTGTACCTCAATATCCAACATAGCATCATTATTCTGAGGCAAAAAGAGAAAAGCTGGTCCAGCATATATTCCACACATTGCTAGTCCTTCCTCCACATCCTGCAGCAACAGGGAGGGGGATTATTGCTGCAGAAAAAAAAATCTGGCCATAGTGGAGGAATAATCACTGCAGTCCAGCTCACCCCCACACCTCTCTTTCTCTCTCGCTCCTTCTCTCTGTGCCTGTGTTTGAGGCCCCAGCTGATTCAGTCTGCATCCATCCATACATAAATCATTGCCCTTATTCTATTGGTTACATGGTACATGGCAAGTATTGATTTTTTCCATTGCCTCGTTGCTGGAGAACCCATGGTTTTTGTGAGACTGAAAATGCAAAATTTTTTTTTTTTTGTGGAGATCTTGTCAAGGGACAAAAATGACAAGCAAGGAGGGTGCTATTTTAAGATTTATGTGAGTTAAAAAATCTTTGCCTTCTCTGTTCTACTCGCTATTTGCCTGAGTCCCAAAAAGTCACGGCTTGTTTAATCCCTGCTGCTCTAGGTAGGGATACTGCCTAAGCAGCAAGGGAATCAGGAATCAGAAAGAGGCCCTGGCCATTCTCAGGAAGGCATTGCTTAATTATTAAAAGTTTAATTATCATCTGAAACATTAAAAAAAAAAAGGATAAAAAATATAATGAAAGTAATGCCATTTTAAGGGAAGAAATGACTCCTAGGCACAGGATGATATGTATGCTGTGGAAAAATGGACATTTGTTTCCGTTCTGCATAACACAGGTATAATATTGTGTTTAATTCTTGAGACAGGTCTTTGTAGCATTTCAAAACATGTTTAAGAAGCATTTATAAGTGAGATTTCTGTATCAAAGTAATTTTGCTCAGCATTCAAAGCTGCCTGAAAACATCTCACAAAAAATGGCACCTTGTTTCCTCAAAAAAGTATTTTTGAGGAATAGAAAGACAGTTGTAAGACAGAATCTGAGATGTTCTCCTTCTGCCATAGAAAATTCCCTAGTATAAAACTCTCTCTTACAAGGAGCCTGATCCAAACCACACTGGAGTCAACAGGAATGTTTTGATTGACTCCGTAGGTGCTGGATCAGCCTCAGATCACACAGAAACAGATATTTGCCTCTTTATTTGGATGCAGTTGCTTTCCCCTGTTTGGAAGAAACAGTGAAATGGGTCAAGATGGGTGGTATACAGATGGGTATAGAATATTATTATATTTAATCTGATCTGATTTTCATACCTTTAAATAGGATGTATTGAAATATTTATTTCCTTTACAATCTGTAGTGTGAAATGTGATCCTGTGCCATTCCCGGCTACTGGATTTTGTTTCTGTGCTTTCCTGTGTGTTTGAAAGCCACTGCTCATTCTTCCTTAGACCTTCACTGTCTTTAGACCCCAGTCTTTCACTGACTATTGACTCTGTGTGGCATTTTACCTGACTTCTTCTAGAGCAGGCGGTATTTTCTCTCTACTCGCATGCAAACCTAATACCTTGAGCAACAATGCAGCTTTAGAGCTTTTGTGTTCCTGGGGCTGTAGAAAATGAGCATCAAACTAAAATTATCAATAAGAAATCCCAGCCAGACTTCTCTTTATGTTCCATATGGCACATAAAGGAGTGGAAAGCATAACTTGCACTGGCCCTTCAGTTGAGAACCAGGTCTTGACCACTCAATCAGTCTTTCCCTGAGCAGCCTGCAAGGGTCAAAACCTTGGTTCATCCTGGAGTGGGCCATCTTCCCCAGGTGTGAGGACAAACATCAGCAAATGGGCTTCTTCCTTCACCAGAAATACAGTCTCTGAAAAATGTGCCTTTTGTCTCATTGAAAATCATAATTTTTCTCCTGGTTTTGTATATGCACAGCCCAGATATTTTTTCTCCTCAACAGTAATTTTTGCAGTGATTGAAAGGGGAACAGTTCTGTGATCTTTGTGACAAAAGGGTTGGTTGCATGTCAGTGTGTTTCTCATTCAAACCAATTCTCTGGTTTCAGTTTGTTCCTTTAACTTTTATTAGTAAAACAGGAGTGTTCCTTGGCCAGCTGAGCTGTCCTTAGGATTTTATTGTGGCTTGAAGAGTTAATTTCTTCCTGGCCAAGGGAATAAGGTGAGTCTGAACATGGTGAAGCTCCTGTCAGTGAGGCCAGAATTTGTCTTGGTCAATGGGATTTTGTAGAACTGCATAAATCCTCCCTGAAGGTCCCTGATGTCAGCTCAGCACTTCTTTAGAGCTTAATTGTTCCCAGATCGCAGGTTATTGTACGAGAGTCTGGGCACAGAGATACCTTTGATTTCGTCCTCTTTGAAGGAAAGGGAGAGAATTCTGCCAAGTCCTTCTGGTGTGTGGGGGAAGTGAAGTGGCATAGACAGCATGATCCTGTGGCAGGGCTCAACATCCTCCTTCAGATACACAGGGAGAGGAAGATGGGATGTTAGAGGAATTAGGATGGGATTTTCTTTGTGCTGGTCAGAGGCCCCTAAAAAGGAAACTGGGCCTGCTCTTGATGGGTGCTGCTGCTGGCTGAGACACATGGGGGTGGCTGCACAGATCCTTTGGGAAACTCCACCTGGCTCCTAGCCTGGAGTCAATGCTGAACCCTCCTTGTGCATCCAGCAGCCCAGCCCTGGCCACAGCCCTTCTCTGTCCTGCTCTGTAACAGCAGGATGGGGTTAGTGCGGCCAACTCAGCCAAATTCTGTTTGCACATCTCTTCTGGAGGAAGGCAAGTGTTGATTCATTGTAATTTCCTTGAAAATGGACATGAGACTTACTCAATAATGATAAGACAGCAAATTTCCTTTGCTGGAAATGAAGATTGAAGATTTCACCCTCTAAGGCTTTCATAAATAAGGTTGCCATGCAGGAAAATAATTCTTGCCAGTATTTGTTTCATAGGTGAAGAAATTACAGAGCACTGAGAGCTGAGACTGAAGCTGAGATTCTGTCTGAGCTCCTGCTTGTGACACACACATGGGGAAACTGCTGAAGGACTTTGTGTCCATGTGGGAGTTTGACCCCTACGATACTGCCAAGGGCAGTGGGGGCTGCAGTGCTTTGCTCAGTGAGCCTTAGGCACAAAAGCATCTGGCTCAGCTCAAACCTGCATGTTGTAGTTTTTAAAGAATAAGTAAATAAAAAAAATTTCTACCCCCAAAGAAGGGTAATAGGAATAGCAAGTCCTTTTTGGAGCAGAACTTTCCCTTTTCTCTTTTGCTCAGCTTGTTGTTCTGCAAGTCACTCTTCTGCACCCAGCAAATAAGCAGCATGTGCTGCAATGTGCTGCAGAAGCCTTGTGGGTTTATCCTTTTAAATAGCAGTAGAATATGGTGCCGCCTCATTTAACCCATGCTGAATGCTGCATGAAATACCAGAAAAGTTATTCAGCAATAATTTTAAATCCCATCCCTGAGAAGATAGGGAAAAAAAAATAAGCACAGGACTATACAGCTGGAGCCTGTAGTTGCAATAAAATCCAGGAAAAGGTTATTTTACCTGAATTTATCTCTTAGCAACCAAGAATCCACCTCCTGAGATTGCTGTTCCTGGGTTACCAAGTAACTGCTTGTGACAATTACCAAACAGCTGTCCCAGGAATCTACATAGCCTTTAACCCCCATCAGCTGAAAGATGGGCTGATGACAGCCAACAAACAATAGAAACACACCCTAATATTTTATTTAAGAGCTGAGGGAAGCCACAGCTGTATGGATTGTGCAGCCAGCTGGATTTAACTGCTTCAAACTGCGTGGCCTCACTTCAGGAAACTGCTGTGTGTTTAAAGATGCATTTGGTCTGCATCCTCCAAACTTTGGGTCAAATAATTGAGTCCAAACTCTCAAGATAGGGTTTGCTGTTGTAGAGTGAGGAGTGGCTAATTAGGGAGTATGACAGTGATTTACAATTTTTTCTTATTAATTAATTGAGTTCATCTTGAGTTTTTCTGGATGCAACTGCTCCATTGTTATCACTGAGAGGGAGAGCATTAATACATCCAAGTAATAAAGGAGTGATTTAGAATGAAGAGGAAAGCATAATCAAGACTGGTAAGATAAAAGTAGTAAAAAAAATACTGAGCTTGGATGTTGAGAAAAGCTTCTTGATAATGAGTTGGATTATGTTTTGGGGTGGTATCCCAAAGGAAACAAGGGAAACTCCCATCCACAATGTATGGAAGTGAACTGGAAACAGACTATTGCACTGGAAATGTTTGATATATTGACTCGGGTGTCTGACTTGAGCTGTGCCAATTGTACTTTTTTCCCTGCTTCTTCCACTTCCACTTTCTGTATTTTAAAACAAAAATACAAATTTTGTTAATAGAGTTATGAAGAGCAGCAGTAACAACTTGCAAGCACAACATTTTCTGTGGCTGCTTTTGTCTCTGGGCCTGGAGAGCTCTAGGGCTGTGCCTTCTCCTGCAAGTTCTGAGTGGCTCCTTTTAGTTTAAACTAGAAACAGGGAGAAGGGTTTTGGAAGTTACGGGCCCCATTCACATTTACGAATCCCAGGCATGTGAGCTGGTGGGGATGGCAGCAGCTCCTTTCTCCCTGGGAGGGAACACTGGAAAATCAGCTGTCATGCTCCTGCAGCTTTTCTGTAGCATCTTCTATTGAGATAACAGAACAGATCTTCTATTGAGATAACAGAACCTCCTTTCCTTTCCTTTCCTTTCCTTTCCTTTCCTTTCCTTTCCTTTCCTTTCCTTTCCTTTCCTTTCCTTTCCTTTCCTTTCCTTTCCTTTCCTTTCCTTTCCTTTCCTTTCCTTTCCTTTCCTTTCCTTTCCTTTCCTTTCCTTTCCTTTCCTTTCCTTTCCTTTCCTTTCCTTTCCTTTCCTTTCCTTTCCTTTCCTTTCCTTTCCTTTCCTTTCCTTTCCTTTCCTTTCCTTTCCTTTCCTTTCCTTTCCTTTCCTTTCCTTTCCTTTCCTTTCCTTTCCTTTCCTTTCCTTTCCTTTCCTTTCCTTTCCTTTCCTTTCCTTTCCTTTCCTTTCCTTTCCTTTCCTTTCCTTTCCTTTCCTTTCCTTTCCTTTCCTTTCCTTTCCTTTCCTTTCCTTTCCTTTCCTTTCCTTTCCTTTCCTTTCCTTTCCTTTCCTTTCCTTTCCTTTCCTTTCCTTTCCTTTCCTTTCCTTTCCTTTCCTTTCCTTTCCTTTCCTTTCCTTTCCTTTCCTTTCCTTTCCTTTCCTTTCCTTTTTCCTCCTTCCCTCTCCTCATTCCATGTGTCACAATAGTAAGAAATGGCTCAGAAAAGTCTCCACCACCTTTCCACTGGCAGCAAGTTCACAAAAGAATTTTTTTCTCTGGCCACTTGTGGCCAGAAACCACCTCTTTGGCACTGGAGGATTCTTTAGCCACCTGGGAAAATTGAGCAGCATTAATTTGGCTCCCTCTGCTTTTTCTACATAATTTTAAAAGCAAAATTGATAACATTTACCTTCTCTGCACACAAGCGTAATAGTTTTTCAGGCACTCAGGCTCTGGAGAAATTTCTGGCTCCTGCAAAAGGTTAAAAACCCCACAGCCACATCATAATAATTTCCATTGATAAAGTGATATCTCTCATGGATGGGAGTGTCCCACTGCACATACAAACAGCTTTCAGTGAGTCCATGCAGGAAGGAAATGCTGAGGATTGGGACACACCTGCAGGGACACACCTGTGCAATGGGCTGTCAGCAGCAACACCTTTTCCCTTAGAACTGAAATGAAACCTTTTTGTTATCAGTTATTCCCTGTGAGTGATGAAGAATGTGTGATTGCTTAGAAAATGAGCAAAGATCTTGGAAATACTTATTAAAAAAACCTTGAAGCATAATTTCTTGTGAGCATTAAGGACTTGTCATTGCTATCACTGCAATGCCTTTAGATGTCTGCTGTGGAGGTTTGGCCAGGCTTGTAATTCTTCTAATGAGATGTCTGAGGGAAGCAGCTCCCTGGTCATAAGCAACTGATTTTTTAGGGAGAACAGAACTGTCTCCAAGTTGTCACTGCCTGGAGAGTAATTCTTTTGCTGAGTACCAAAGGGCTTATTTGGGTAGGAAGGAAAGGGTCAGAGATCACAGCAACTCTTCCTTGCACCCCATCCTGCTCATCTTTTGTCTCTGTGTGGAATTTGGTACAGGGAGGCTGTGCTGGTTCTGTCTCTTGATGAAAAATCATGGTTGTCCTGTTTTCTGGCTGGAAGTTGGTTGGTTACATTGACAGATGTTGCAATGATTCCTTTGGCAATGTTCTGTTGTGCTGACTGTTCAAACAGGAAATTCATCTTTTAGTATTTGCACATGTTAAATGTTTGTTTTAGTAGGAATTGGTCTGACAGCAGACTGGTCAAACTGTGTAATTTTGGAGCAGCAAACTCTGGAATTCTCAAAATCCCTGTTAGGGTTTGGAGCCCTGCTCCCTGAAGTCCTACAGGACTGACTTTTGAGGAAAAGACACTTGAACTCCAAGTTGCTGCTGTGTCACTCTTTGGGTGCCTGTGAGTTCTTGGTAGCACTGGATCCAAATCATCCCCTGCTGTGGCATTTGCAAGGTTTGTTGTATGGCAGAGCTTGTGCTGTCTTTGGTTTCCCTTGAATTTCTGCAGATTTGGTTACTGAGCTGGCCTTGTGTCTAACGTGACATATGGGAAGAGAAAAATTGCTGTGGCTGGCACTCAGAAGCAGAGTGAGCACAGCAAGAAGTGCTTCCCTCTACACCAAGACCAGCTGGATAACTTGATCTGAGAAAGCTGAATTTCCATCTGAATCTCTGACTGGTTGATCCCATTTCAGGTTTTTGACTTGGCAGGCAACTTCTTTGAAGGACAACCTGCTAATTCTAGTGTGATTTTTTTGCTTCCTAAATTTTTCATTATACAAAATCCTATGAATTATTTATTTGAGGGATAACAGTGTTTCCTATGTACTTGGCTCCTGGCCAAGATCTGTTGTGTTGTCCTTCAGGAAAAGTTAATCAGACATCAGAAATTACAATATTTACTTCTGTAAGTCTGGTACCAAGCACTTTATAGGATGCAACTCCATAGAGACTTCTGGTACATGTGTGGAGCAAAGGCTTAATCTGGTCCAAACCTCCCCAGACCCTTCCACTGACATGAAGTAGGTGAGAAACAAGAGGCTTCAAGCTACATGTGAAAGTTTCTTTGTGTCTTGGTGGCCTTTTGGAAATCCTTCAGAGCTATTTTGGGTAATTGAGCTTGGAGGTGGAAAAAGGCTTTGTGGCAAGGCTGGCAGATGCATTTCTGGGAAACACATTTGGTTCTTAGAGGGTTATTTTTGTGTCATTTGTCAGCACAGAACTCATGTGGAGGACAGCTTGCTCAGGTGAGGCAGATGACAACTCACAGATGTATTTGCACACAATTCCATGAACAATGTGTGCATATATGGAAAAAATGTTTTCTGATGTCTTCTTACAACAGTTCAGGCACAAATTACACACCACTACTGAGTTTCTAAGGAAATCAGAGCAATGAGATAGCAAGGGGATCCTTGAAAATGTTACACCTGCAAGAAGGGAGAAGAATCCTTGAGAGTCCAGTGCTGATCAGCATTGATGAAATAAAGGAAATCCAGTGAAATATATCCTTCAAAACCTGACATTTGGGTATCATGGTGTTTGGAGTGATGTTATCAGTTGGAACTTGCACTGATTGTTCACCAGTTAGTTGCAGTTTGAACTTGTGTGGTTTTTGAAGATTTAGTGTCATGTATGTTTTTGATGGTTTACTGATCCTCAGGATTTTAGATGGTATCTTGATTTATGATTTTTCTTCTCAAATTCACCCATTCTAATCCCTGAGTAACAGTATTAGTTCTGGAAGGGGCACACTCTTTCCAAAAGAAATTTAGAAGTGCTTTTATGTATGTTGGGTGAAAGTGCAGTGCAGGAAAATGCACTTCTAACAAAGTTTGGTTTTAAGCACAAAATAATCAGGACTTGGACATTATTAAAGTCACATTTTTTGTGAAAAGGAACTGGATTTATAAAAATGAACCAACTTTTCAGCCAGACCTCTTATGAATTGCAAAAGCAGCTGGGAGATTTGGCTGAAAAATCAAGGTTGGATTTTTTTTTCTTCATCAGAGTTTGTAAGATGTTTGGAGGGACATAGCATTTATTTCTTATTTCTCTGAGTTTCAGGCCAGCTCTTGGAAAAACCCATCTGACAGTGAGTTTGTTTGTATATTTTACATTTTTTCCCTAAGTATGTTAGGCTCATTAGCAAGCCTTGGAGAAGGCATGCTTTGTTAAAGTGAGTATGGAAAACAAGATACTAAGAGCTCAAATCAGTCTCCAGAATATAAATAATCATAGCTTCCTTTGGAGCAGATTCTGACCACAGCTATACTGGAAGCCTTGTTCCAGGGAGAGCCATGAATGTGCATTTGCTCGGAAATGCTGCACCTTCAACAAATTTCCTCACAGTGGTGGCTGAGTTCCTGGCTCAGGGAGGTGCCATGTACCTGCAGAGGGGCTGCAGGGCATGCACAGCATCCTGGAGGGCAGGGATAGGTCATGGGGTGTTGCTGGGTGGGAGATCCTGCCCAGCAGCACAGGGGGTGTCAGGACTGTCCCAAATCCTGTGGTTCCCTTGCTGCCCCGCAGCGCTGGCCAGTGGTGAGCAGGCACTGAATAGTCTGTCGCTGGCTATGAGCTCCCTGGAAAAGTTTCCTCTTCCTGTGGATCAAGGGAAAACAAATTATTTTTCCTTGCTTTATGTGGAGCTGTTGTTTGGTTGTGGCTTTGCCTCCAGCAGCAGGGGGGCTCTACCCCTGCACCCACCAAGGACGTGGCAGTAGCAGCTCAACACCCAGTGCCTTAACTTTGATTTGCTCTGTGCAGCACCCACTGTGTAAATACTACAGGATCAGCTCCAGTGTACTCACTAAAGAGGGCACAGCTCCAAACCATGCTTCAAAACCTTAAATGAAATAAGAAAAATATGTCTGTTGCACTGGGTGAAGCAGTCATCTTCAGCTGAGCATCTGATTTTTTTATGGTCATTTTTTAATTAAAAGATGGGATTTGAGAAGTTTGGATGTATGAAACATCTGTGAGCACTGCTTAACCAGTTGGCACAAGGTGGATGTATCCTCTTTAGACATAATTTCTACTTCCCTGTTAAGCCAAAGTCATTTTATTCACTATCATTATCCTAAGCTGGGTCCTTTGGTGATCTCATAATTCCAAAATTACAATAGCCAAATAAGCCTTGATTAAAGCACTCCCTGTTTTCAAGCCAAGCATATATTTACACTGGAGAAAAAAAATAGTGGAGCTGCAGTGGTACCGGAGAACTCGGAATAACCTGAATTGCTGCTTGAGTTTCCTGAGGCAGTGTAAAATATTACATTTGAAACATGCTCTGGAGCTTGTCTCCTCAAAGGATAATATTTATCTGGTTCTTGAGTTTATTACCAGTTTATTTATATGAGTCTGGTCATGAGACCAGGTGATACTTTTTAGATCCCTGAAATGTCTGACACTGCTGTGGTGCCATGTGGCAAACTCTGTGTTCTGGCTGTAAGTGGTATTTGCTGTAACCCATCTGTGCTAGCAGAAACATCTTCAGAGAATGTTTATTTTTGTCAGGTTCATCAGCTTTCCCGCTACTCTTTATCTGAGATCACCTTTTGGAGCGTTGCTCTGGAGATAACAATATTCTATTTATGTTGTTAAAAGGCCAGTTAGATGAATGTGAACAACTCTGCTTTTGGGCAGCAATTTGACATGGTGGGAAATTATGCCTTTTTAATATTCTTCATACCCTCTGTTTCATGTAGCAAAACTCCACTTGTCTCAGTAGATCTCCATAGCAGCCTGTTAACCTTGCCCAGCACGTGCAGTTTCCCCTCACAGGGTGCAATGTCATGTCTCTTGTGCTGCAGCAGCGCACGGTTCTGTCACTTGGTGGGATTTACTAGAGGAGCAATCCTCTTCCAGTTGGAGGAGATGGCAAGGAGGAAAAGATTTTCCCATCTGCACAGACTTCAGAGCAGCTCTGGAGCAGCAGGCGAGCGGGATTGTTAAAGTGTTTAACAAACTACGGCAGTAGGACTCTCTGGAGCTCTGGGACCAGCAGAATTTGCCTTCCACTTCCCTCTCATATCCTCTCTGGCTGGAGCCAGAGCAAAGGGAAGTGTTTTCAGAGCACAGTGAGTAAATGCTGCTAAGTGAGCAGGTAGGAGGAGGAGCAGTGTGCTTGGAGTATCCACTCAAGCATTTGGGGAACCCTCTGAGTACTTGATTAAAACTTCCTATAGTCAGCAAAGCTCCTTGTGAAGGCATGTGCAGCAAATCATTCATTACTTCATTACTTCTGGGCTTTGCTGCCCAGAGTGCAGCCTGCATTGGGATGCAGGGCTGCATCTTTCCCTGGATAACTAGAAACCAGCATTTTTGGGATAAGCAAATTTCCCAGTTAGCTGTCAGCTCTGTGTTTAGCTCTGTGACTTCCACTACTCCTACTCTTCACCGAGGCACTGGTGTTTTTATTTTCTTATCAAGCTAATACATTAAAAATTCTTACTATCTTTTAATTTGGGTACTGAATTCAGGGAAATTGCCCAAGTCTCCAGAGAGGAAGGAGCCTGGATCCATGCACCGACTCAATGCTGAGCAGGACCAGATCAAGTGAACACAGTGGTGTATGACCACACCGTGACCACAGGGCCACTCTGGAGGGTGGCACAGGGATCGCCTGGTCATTCCTCATGTCACTGTGCCCTGCTGAAGAGGCCTCTCATGGAAACCTGCAGGTGAATTCCCTGGCTCTGTTCATTAATGATAGCCCAGGTTTATTTCTCCTTTGTCTTGTGTCACTAATCAAGCAGTAATTGAATTAGCTGGAAAGAAGGATAAGATAAATTATGAGGAAGAATTAACTGTGTGTACCTGAGGTCAGAAGGCTTCCAGAAAATTCAAGATGAGAATTGGCTGGACTATAAATGAGCTTTAGCAAGAGGATACCAAATTCTCTGGAGAATCAAGATACAGAAGTGCATATTACAAATCAGCTGTGAAAATCCAGAAGTGTATCAAAGTCTTTGGGCAATCCCTTTCTGTTTTATGATGGGGAAACAAAGGATTGCACTTACATTCTTTCCAATTGCTGTATTTGGTGAAGGGAATTTCCCTGAAATTTATCTTCTCATTCTTGTGTGAATAGACTCTGCCAGAAAGGTATTTCCCCTTCTTTATTAATATTAAGGTAGTAAATTGTCTGTCCCTGTGTTAACTCATTGGCCTTCCTTTTTTTCCCCCTCTGCTTAGTCTGTAGTTAAAGTTCATCTTTCATGAAAACCATATGTCAGATTAATGACAGGTTATTATTTTCATGCATTGTAATACACTCTATTACCTTCTCCATCACAGCCCATGTAAAAATAATTATTATTCCATGTGTCACTGTGAATACATTTAAGATTCTTTAGGTCTTCTCTAGCAAGAGCTGATTTCTGACTCACTGCCTCATTCTATTTTTATATATCAGAATCTGCCAAATATAAACATCTTCATTTTATAAAAGGCTTTTAAAAAGATGAAAAATGCATGCTAAAAATAAACAGAAAGTTAGGTAATTCAGGAAAATATTAAGGTAATGGCAGTAAATTATTTAATAAATTGAAACCCCTTAAATAAATGTAATAAAGAAAAATTCCAGTCTTAAACACTAAAGCAGACAAAGGCAGCAGTTTATACACTTGCATTTGCTTTGACAGTTGTATTTGCTCTTTTGAACAAAGGTTGTAATTAGGTGACTTTTATGGGTTTATGAAGTTAGCTTTCTGCAGCAAGTTTAATCTGATTATCCTGGTTCCATAGCAAGAGCTGCATTCGGTCAGTTCACTTGATTGTTAATGTTCTCTTCCCATCAAATCTCGGCTGTGGCTGTATTAAAAAAAAAAAATACAGAAACTGGTATGGTAACCTCACCATCTGCTATGCAGCTTTGGTTTTTGTTCTGGAGTTGGAGTAGAAATACATTACTGGAAATCATGGGTTAAGTCACTGAAATTAGATGGGACCCCTGCAGTCTAATCCATAGGAACCGGCCAATTCTTTTGAGTTTTCTGTGTTTGATTAGTTGTACTGTAATTAAAGAAATTACCAATAGTCTTCTGTCTGGAAGTGATTAACCCACCAAGTGCTCATACCTATATTCTCTAAGCATCTTCAAATAATATAAGGCTTCATTCATGTTCCTTAATAAGGAAACAAATGAAAATTGTCCCCAGCCTTAATTCTGTGGCTTGTGTGTGACAAGCTGTTCTGCCTTGTGCTCAGTGATGGCTGTTCAATTGTTTGTGATTATGGCTGCATTTTAATTAAAGAACTGAAATGCTATTTGTATGTGCATCTCAGCACAGCCGTGACCCACGGAGGGAAAGAAATCCCATAATGATGGGAGCCACCTGAGCAAAGAAAACCTGGCACACTGACCTCATGGAGATATGGGTATGGTTGCTTGAATTATGCCTAAATTTCTCCTGGCCTCTGCAGCATCAGAGTTTTCATTCATTGAGGGACAAAAAGGAACAAAACCTAGGGGCAAGGAAAAAAAAGCCTTTCCCAATTCTGACATCTTGATGATGATCTTTGCTATTAAAACAAAAATAGTAGATAGAATTGTTTTGTTAGATTTGCAGACTGAAAGAGCAGCAAAATACCAATTCACTTGTCATTGGAAGGAGGAGATTCATGGCCTGTGCCCACAAAAACCTGAGATCTTTGTGCCTGGAGCAAAGGTGTGATGGCTGAGGATCCCCACGGGAGAAGCCTCTGGAGCTGGCTCCACCGGGCTGGCCTCAGGGCCCGCGGGAGGAGGCACAGCCACCTCAGACCTACCCAGCCAGCTCACTGAGCTGCCCTGCCTGACCTGCCACAGGTGCCAGAGCTCACCTGTGAAATTTAGTTCACCTTCCCCTCCCCTTGCACTCCCAGCTCCACTCCAGGTGCTGCCTGGCCGTGGGCAGAGGGACCCGAGGTTGGGTGAGTTTTTGGTGGGCAGCAGAGCCACACCTGGTGAGATAATGCTGAGAGCAGCTGCAGCTCCACTGAGCCCCCCTGCCCGCAGGGATAAAGCACAGCAACCTTTACACAATCTGGAAGAGCTAATCTCCTTTTCTCCAGAGCAGGGCTCCTAGAAAGTGGCAAAAGAAGACAGGCCAATAAGGCAGTTTTGCTTCGTCTGTTCTGGGAATATTCCTGGGTGTGTTTTCAGAGTAAATGAATTTTTGTGTTGGCCTGGAGCATGGGCTGTGCCCAGCACATAAGAAGGGAGGCACAGATACCTCCTGTGACATTCCTACAGTCTGTCATTTAACTCTTCCTATGCATAAAATGTGGACAAAACCAAGATAGCCTCTCAAAAACATGCAAATTAATACAACTATCTTGAAATAGGTAGCAGAGTATGTCACAGGTTGATAAATAACCAATGGATAACACATGCCACATATAAGATTTCAAGAGTTTTTATGAGACAACAAAATAAAAATCATTGTACAAAATTCTTAAATAAAATATAAAAATCTGTAAAATAGAAAATCTGTAATTGAATTTTCTTATTTTGATTCACTATAAATTGTATGGTTATCACAGCAGCTTTTCAGTGGTTCCTTAAAAGGGATTATTTTCATGGAATATTTTTACCTTAAAAATCAGTCCAGTTATCAGTCTGAACTTGTATCCATATTGTCATTGATGCCTCTGTTGGATATTGCAGGAGAGTGACACTGCATTGGAAAAGCTTTGAAGAGAAGCATTTCCTAAGCCAAGGTTTATCTGCAGCATTGCACAGCACAAAGAGTTCTGCATAGACCAATTTAATTTGACAAATAGGGATATAAATGCTACAGGAGGTTTTGATGGACTTTTAATATTAAGGAAGAAACCAGATGTGAATCAGGTCCTGGTTTTCCCCTGTGCTGGGAACCCTGTGCTGAATCCCAAATCTGTTTTGACCAACTGATGCATCTCCTTAATTTTCATGGATTTCAAACAGAGCTCAGCTCCTCCACAACCATTTACTGAGATGCATTTTGGTTGAGTTCATCAGAGTTTGTGTTAGTCTGTAATACAATATATGTAATGGGATTTTACAGGAAATAGAATTTATGGCTTCATTTCCTGTGCCATGCAAATGGAAGTTCTGTGTAATTCATGCAGAAAAATCTGCTTACGCAGCATTTGGCATTGGCTACTGCTTGCCCTCAGGCTGTAGAAATAAGTGAGAGACTGGCAAATCAGACAGGTACATTTGTGTGGGAAATGCCACTCCATGGTGCAAATAGCACATTCTGTACGTCCCCTCAGCACTGCACTCACTGAGGGGTCAATGGGAGCCGTGACCTTCTGGGGTCCTGCCAGGTGGACACAAGCATTTTGCGTTTGCTGGGCTTTTCAGCAACATGTATTCACTGAGAAAAGAGGAGAGCAGGGATGCTGTGGAAATAACCTGAACTTTCTGTGGGCTATGAAGCCATGGGGGTGTCAAAACTGGAAATGGGATGGTCTGGTTTGCACCACTGAACCTCTTCTGTGACCACCCAGTGGCACCTAGTGCCCCCCAGGCCCTGGAGAGTGGAAAGCAGAAGTCAGGAAAGGAGGGAAGCTTCCTGTTGGGTCTGAGGTGGAAAGGGGCAGTTGAGAGCTTTTGCTAAAACGTCTCAATTCATGGCAAGGTAGTGGAAGTATTTCTGCCTAGAAATAGAGTCTAAAGTGTAGAGGAGTTGTTAGGTTGTCCCATCTCACACAAAACTGCAGCAAAATGGGAGCTAGGGAGGATCCTCAGCCTCCAAAACAAACTCCTCGTCTTTGGTTTGCTCTGTTTAGCCTGCTTTGGTTGAAAATCCTCGGGAGGGAGAAGCTCTCACCGTGGATTACACTGTGTTAGAACAGCCTGTCTTCATCATGGCTGGTACTTCTAGGAATTACTGCTTTTCCAAGGGAATCCGCATCACGGAGAAATAATAATACTCATCCTTACTGAATGTCCTTTCCAACTTTGCAAGGACTAAATGGAAATAGGGAATAAAGCTACTTTTCTGGTTCTAAAAATAATTCTTCTGGGTCATGTGGAAAATCATTGTGGAGATTATTTGTGGGAGTTCAAATGTTCAGTTCTTCTGCTTTCCTTTTTCTAGGAATTGCTGCATGGCTGAGTGTCAGCCTCTAAAATTCTCAAAAAGCTCATGAAAAGAGCTGCTCTGTTTCCTTTGGAAAAACTAGATGGCAGTGGAAGGAGAGAAAAAAAGTGTTAGTGTTTTACCTTTAATGGAATTTAGAAATAGAGTTTAGGGTTTACCTGTTTGTGTCACAACTCAAACAGGACAATAAATTAATTTGGGGATTGAATGAATTATTTTTAATGAATTCCAGCTATAGGACAGGACTACTCAGGGGTGGAATGTCAGTGAAAATCATGAAGTATTCCTTGAGAAACAATGCCATTCTTCAAGGTTAGTAGTGTGCAATAAAGGAAGCTAATGGAGCATCTTCAAAGTTCAGGAGGGGCTGTTTCATGTGCTGAACCATGGGGCACAGCCACCAGGGAGTGTCTGGGTAGGCCCTGAGGACAGGGTAAAGTTTGCCTGAAAAAGTGATGGGTTTCCTGAAAGCTGCTGGCAAAGGCAGGATGCTGAGGCAGCAGGACTGCTGACCAGCAATTCCTGCACTCTTAACTGTTTGCCAAAATGTAATAAATTTTTTTATAGTCAAAGGCTGAAAAAAAAAATGTAAAGCGAATCAGTGCCTGTCCAGTGTAGAGCAAGTGGTTTTCTGGTCCTAAAGCAGTTGTCAAACCACAGGTGATCAGCTCCACAGTTTGTAGTTCTTTCTCTGGAATAAAGGGAAGTCAGAGCTAAATAAGCAGCAGAGAGGTTCCTTTTGGGCACACCTACACTTTAAAGGCTACCTTGCTCTTTTAGCTTGCATAAGAGCATGTATATTTAAAAGATAAATGAAATCAATCAAGACAGGGGCTCCTTGCCCTTTGCCCTCTGTAATCTTTTTTTTCCAGCACAAAATGTCTTTTTAAGTCGGGGAGTTATCTTGTATATGCGAATTCCTGTGTCCTGGTAACAAGAAAGAGAGATGAGACAAAGTTAGCAGGACTATGAAAGGTAGGAAGAGATATAGCCAGTTTTAATTTTCTCCAGCTCTATTCTGTTTCTTGTGAGTTTCATATGTTAACAGAAGTAGAAAAAAATTGGTTCTGTAGCTTGTGTGTTGCATTTCTTGCAATCTGTTTGCATGGAAGAGAAAACTCTGATGTTCCTGTAAAACTCTTTACATCAAAGAAGGGAAGAAATCAGCTCACCTGTCAATGCTCATCTTGTTTCCAGCACAAACATTTCATCTCGGGCTCTTTTGCTGTGTGCTGTGCAAGGTTGAGGGAGGGGGACACCACAGCACTGCTTGTTTGGAAAAGAATCTGTTGTACAAAAATTGGAAGGATCTTAGCCTCAGACTTTCAAATCTATTTCCTGATACCTGTCAGCTTCAGGAGCACAGCATTAGCTTTTCTCCCTCTTCTTTGTCATGTCAGCAGGCTGAGAAGAGGCTGAAATGAGCTGATTGTTTTGCTCTTGAGAGAAATTGAGGCACAGCCAACAAATAACAAGCACAGAAATATGAACAACTGAAAAGCTTTGTCTCCTGCCTTAATAAAGTTCCTTGCCTTTAAGTTCTAGTCTGCCTAGGTACATGTTTAGCAATGAGGTTCACAGAACTAAAAAATGTTTGCAGTGTGAGATATAACTGCTTATCACGTTATCCAATCCTGATAATAGATGTGCCACCCTGGGAGCCAGAGGTTTGGGGCAGAGGAAAGATCACTTAATTCTAATTAGAACTAAATACTGAAGGGATTTGGGTTAGTAAAACAGCCATAGGCAGGAAAAAATTAGGATTTTACCAAAGAAATATGTGGGGGGAAAGTTTTACTATTGGCTTTTTTCTTCGCTTCTCAGATATATAGAGGGACTGGAGAATAATTACTGAGTAATTTGTAGTGAGAATTGGCCATGTTCCAGTGCGATAGATGTGTGTGCAGCATTTCTTCCACGTCTTCAGCCAAAGCTTTCTGTGGTGTTGCTGCTGTTGAGGATGCTGAGTCCCAGGTGACGAATATTCACCATTCCAGGCGTGGCCTTTGTGAAGCTGTTCCCTGAATTAGGCCCAGTCCTTCTAGAGGAGCCCTGGGAACTCAGGAGACCTCACTTATGATCTCATCAGGACTTTGGGCTGACTGCTGGAAATTCTCCTTTCCATGAGCAGTTTAAATCCTGTGGAAAACTCCCACTTTGCAGGGATTATCCATTTGTGGAAAGTTATTTAGAGGGAGGCGCATTCCTTTTTAGAACAGCTGGCAATGGGTCTGAGCAGCACTGAGGCCTCGGTCCTGGCCATGTACTCTGTTGGTCCGAGTCTGTCCTGTGCCATGCATAATGGGAATGCACTCCGTGACTACAGCTTGCACTTTCTATTTTAGTCCCATAAAAAATAATAGTGAAAAAGAAAGCAAGGCTCGAGTGTGTAGGTATTTTCAGATATTAGACCTCTTAGGCTATATCGTGTTTGTGTCTTGCTGCAATTCTGCTTGAGAAGCACAAACCCAGCATGGCCTGTCTTTTGTCATGACCTTTGGGCTCCCAGGTGAGGGAAGTTGCATTATAAATGGAGCAGTGTTTTCATTAATTTTCTGGGCATTGTTATTAATTGTACTCTTTTTCTATTTTAATACTTTATATTTTTATTTATATTTGTTTTGTGATCTCATTCATTGGTGTATTTGCAATAATATTCCAATATTTAATTTGAATGTAAAATAGAAAAGTCCTCATGCTAGTTCATTTAAAGAACATATTATCTGCTGTCTGCTCAACACATTTCCTGTGATGCTTCAAGACAGAGAACCCTGTGCTGCTTTTATGTTTAAGAGTTTGCTAGTAAAAATATACCTCTCCTGAAGTTATTTAAAATCAGGACCTACATTTCTCATTTCCCCCTGTTGTCTCACATACAGAATCCCATCCGATACTGCTGCGCCAGAAAATGTTAGCAGATAAAGTGCAGAGCAGGTCAGGTATTCCTAATTCAGATTAATGACCCTATTCCACTGCCTCCTTAGCAGGAAATTAGAAAGTGCTGGGAAGGAGAAAATAGCGATTCATAACACGGGACTCTCTGTATTGGCAGTTGCACTCATTAAAGCCAAGATATTGTTGTGATATAAAATAATTGAGCCTGACTTATTTATGGGATGTGGCTCATGGAGATTCCTCCAGAAGACTGCTGGCTCAATGTCTGGATCCCCCTTCCTAAGGGCAAGCTGGCCTTCCCTTGAATTCCTGCTGATAGGATATGAGTTTCTATGCAGAAGTAAAATTTTTGCCTGGCTAATTGGTCCCAGTTCAAGACTATTTAACTCCAGTCCAGCGTGGAAGTATGGAATGCTCCTTCAGAAAGTAATGTCCACATATGTCACACAGGCATGGAGTAGGAAGGAGCTCTGTGTGACGTGTCAGGTGAGGCTGGGCAGAGGCCAAGGTGTGTATGAGCTTGGATTTTCAATTGTCAGCACTGGCAGTGGTAATCTGCAGTCTGCTGAAACCCTGTGTCAGGTTGTCTCTTTTGATTCTGGGTTTGGCTTGTAATCTTTAAGGACTCTATTCACCGGATACTCCAAGGTGGCTCCGTGCACAGCTCTGTCTTGCCTTGATTGAACACTGAGGTCAGCGGCCAGCAAGAGCCAGAGGTCCCTGCAAACCCACCCCACACCTGGGCCCGCTGAGTTCTCTGCCTCTGTGTCATGAAGACAAATGGCATTTTTTTAAATTCTCCCAATGAACTAACATTCATTTTCTTGTGTCTCTTCCTTCTTTATTGCTTCCTAATGAGCTTTGTTCCCATCACCTCTAGCCTTCTATTTCTCACCCTGTATTTACACCCTTGCATGGAAGAGAAGCAAATTAAACAAATTAATTAAGTTGGGCTGTCTAATTAAATGCTTTTGGTGACTTCTGGGTTTTTGCCACTTGCTTTATACAGAAATTTTCTATAAATCTTTAATGGCCACAATTGCTGGGCTTTTTCTGTTCATAGTTGGCAAGAACATCATATTTTATTTGTATGGTGTCTCAGACTTAACTGAGAACATTTAATTCTCTAACTATATTTATATTTATATATATTACATACATGTGTATTTTTACTCTTTGTTTTTATATTTATGATAGTCATTCTGCCTCCTTGTTTATTTTTTACCAATGGAATTTTCATAAAAGTACTTTTCAGGAGCTATTTGGAATAACAGCTGTTTTCTAGCAGAGGGCATATGTGCTGTTATAATACACAAAACTTCCTCTCGACCCTGGACTGGTCAGGGTGTATTTTTTCTCCTGTTCTTCTCATGCTGCTTTGTTTGCTCTTGGACAAGTCAACTGGTTCAGAATCAAGTATTAGTTGGATCATTATTTTCTTGCTCTTGCTGATGACACAACTTCTAACACAGCACCACTCTTACCAGATGAAAGTGCCGTGGATTCTTTCCAAGGAATATGTGAACAATTTTAAATGCCTTTGCTGACATTGCTTTTACTGAACCTTTACCCCTTCCAGTCTGTACTGTGTTTTCACTTTGAAGTAATAAATACATACAGGCCTTTGGTATCTGGTTACCTTTCTTCCTTTTCATTCCACAGCTCATCACTTCATCATACCTGAAAAAAGTGATGCTCCTGTGAAGTGAAGCTTGTATAAAACACTGTTCTGCTATAAAACAGTGCCTGAATTTTCTGTAGTAGTTCATGTAAGGTCTTACATGTCACTTGTTCAAATCCCAGTGGGAACCTGATTCAGCTGCCGGTGTCGTTACCCTGTAAACTTTAGTGGTGTTATGGCACAATGAGAAACATAAATTTTAAACTCATTCTTCTGTGTCATTTA
The DNA here is from genome assembly GCF_050655825.1 of Lonchura striata. NCBI lineage: Eukaryota > Metazoa > Chordata > Aves > Passeriformes > Estrildidae > Lonchura > Lonchura striata. The sequence goes on from NC_140705.1 coordinate 88,095,381, forward strand.
ATTCACTGCACATAAGCATGTCCAGGAAGAACAGCACGAGATTTTGTTCTTGCTTTTTCCATTGCAGAGATTATTGTGCAGTGTTTTGCCATTCAGCAACCAGAATGTGTAGAGATGGATGATAAACATGGGGAAATTATTATTTTACACACTTGATACATTGTAGTGAGCACAATGGGTTCATTTCAGTCCCTGGGTGTGCAGTTGCTAATACAGTCTCAGAAGGAATAAAGGAGATCCAGAGTGAAACAAAAGCCATCAATTGGGAGTTGTTATGGAGAGAAAGAAATTATCAAAAATTCTTTCAGCTGCATTCTCTTTCTATCCTTGTGGGTTTTTTATGTGCTCTTGGTGTCTTTATGTGTTGCTACTACCCTAGCGATAGAAAGGCCATGACAGCTCCCTGTGGGGAGCTTAAAATGTCAGAAAGTGCTGCAGAAGACATGAGCTAGGTCAGTGCTGCCACAGTGCTCACTTCTGGAGTCAGACTTGCAACTTGGAAAGCTGCATATCACTGGTGGGTTTATTTGTGGTTGTTTTCTTTTAGTGTGAGATAGCAGAAAAATGTTATGCTGAGAAGAGTGGCAAGGGTGCCCTCATCTCTAGTGAGATTCTGGACAATTTCATTAATCCTTCTGCACTCAGGTTCACTGGCTCCAGCTTTCTTAGCTGATGGACTCTCTTCCTTGTCTGGAATTTCCTGCACTTGAGGCAGTAACAATTCAGCTGGTTTTGGGAATTCTGTGAGCAATTTGCACTCAAAAACTGGCACTAGGACTTAACAGAGGAAGCACCCGGCAGTGCTTGCTGAGATGGAGTGTTCCTCATAGAAAGATGAAGGTGAAATGATTTGTTAAAAGCTTTTGTGCAGGAGTAGTGGCCTGGGAATGATTCAGCCTTCTGATGCCAGTTCTTCCCAGTGCCTCCCAGTCTACAAACAAGGGTTTGACTTCACAAAGGCATAAATTCAGCAAAACCTAGATTTTGCCACCACATACCTGCCATGGCTCAGGAGGAGCAGTCCCCTTGCTTGTGCCTTGGAATGCTTTGGAAAGGGGCTTTCTAGGTAATGTAATTTTGTAGGGAATAATCCAATCTTTCAGTCTGAAAATCTCTTTAGATATTTAGGAAGAAGCCAAATAAGGAGGGAGATAAACCAAGACGTGCAAAGGACCAAAAATAGCATGTGGAGTTTTGTCAGTTTTCTTCAGGAAAAGAAGCCCTTACAACTCTGTGCTCAGCATGTCTGATGTTTACTCACTTCATGGGAGTTGGCACTGCAGAAAATATGTATTTATAGGGATGCATTCACACAACTTTTCTTTGCACAGACTACTGATTTAGATGTCTAATTTAGGAGCACAGGCGCTCTCTGTCATCAGCAGAGTCTAAATGATGGTCTCTGAGTTACCCCCAAAATGAGGCACCTTTCTTCAGTGAGTTCAGAGCAACCTGAGGTTCCTAATTTAGGCCCAATAAGCCACATGTGCAGTGTTTGAGCCTTGAGTAAGCAGCACTCAGGGATTAAGTGCTGGCCTTGGCACTGCTTCGCCCCCAGCCCCAGGCAGTGAACTCTTTGGAGATCATGACTTGGTCAGACTGGTGTGTGGCTGAAGAGAAAGATCATCTTCCTTCCCTGCTGGATGTAGCCAGATCCACAGGCCTCAGTGACTCCAGGGCAGAGACACATTTGCATAGGACTCTGCCCAAAATACCATTTATTCAGTGCAGGAAAAGGGAAATCCCTACCCTGGACCCAGCTGTACATGCTTGACTACAGGTGGCAGGGCAGGTAGAGGCACAAGCCCCTGCAAGCTGCTACGTGCACAACTGGCTACCATGGCTGTTATCCTTGCATGAACAGAGCTGAAAAAATAAAAAAGGGAAGAAAACTCCACCCCAAAGCAACCCCCACCTCTGCAGAAGTGGAGGTTAATGAAGTGAGGACCAGAAGGGGCCTGTGAGCCTCTGGCTCCTCCATCTGCCTCAGCCAAGGGCTCTTCCTGCAACCCTGCACAAATTGTGGATCTTTTGCTGCTTCTCCACCTCTTTGCAATGAGAATGATTTTATTCACAGAAGATGATGTCACAAGATTGTTGGGAGGGGATGTGACTCAATGCTTGTATAATGCTTTGAAGATGAAGAGTGCTAAGTATTGTTATTTGAGATGGCAACAAAATAAAACAAAATATGTTCGGTGCAGCTGTTTAAGCCAAATGCATTTTCAGTTAATCTTTCAAGCAGGAATTCAAAATCAAAGTAAAAATCCTTGCCAACTGGAACTTTACAGTTTGATGGGAAAGTTAGAAAGAAATTAATTGGGTTTTAAATAGTTATAACTGTATTGTGATGGAGCATGGAGTGCTCATCTACTCCTAATTGCCAGTCAGTTTGGAACTGGCAATTAAGGCTTGCTCAGGGGAATCTTTTCTTCTGAAAATGAAAATAGTTGGGCTGTCTTGCATGGCACACTGTATAAACTATCAGAACTCTTAAAACATGTGCTTTTTCCACTTTATGCTGCCTTTTTGCAGTAATGCAAACCAGCAGAAGATGTGGAAAGCAATGAAACTGCCAAATGCCACCACAGAGTGCCTTGCGGGAATTGCTGTCCCCTCCTAGAGAGCTCAGCCTCTGATCCTTCCCCACAGGGCAGCTCCAGTAGGGTAATGGTTCTACTGGCCCTGGAATAATCTGGGATCAGGTGCTGTGCTGGCCCCTCTGCATCTGCTTCTGGTTGTTCATACATGGGTCCATGACAAGAGGATTTTCCCTTTGGAGCAGGGGTGTCAGTAACCACACAGCACTTACAGTGTGATAGAGCCTATTTGCTCCCCAGCCTTTGTGATGGCCTTTAGCCCCTCTCCCCTCAATTTTGGGAACACAGAAATTCCTGTGCTGAATCAGACTAATGCTTCAGTGTTCCAGCAGCAGCAGCTGACCTAAAACTCCATCAAGGACAGATGTGCTCCAAAATTGTTTTTACCCCGTAGTTGATGTTTCAAAATATAAGAGCAAAACTTTGCTTCCTGCAGTGTCTCTATAAAAAGGACAGAATAGCACCTTGACTTCCCAGGAGCAGTGCTGAGCCCAGACCGTTTGCAAAACACTTTCAAGTCCTGGACTTAAATTAGAAAAGCTCAACTATTTTTACATCCCAAAGACCTACCCCTTTTGAGGAAATGTACATTTGATTTAGAGTTTTTCCTGATGTTCAAAGGGGACTTGGACGTGTCTCTCAGCCTCTTGTGTTTGATGGGATTTGTGCATGTGAAGCACCTTTATAAGAGGGTTATTCATTACTTCTCACTTTGAGTGAACTCACTGTTTTCCATCTAAACCATCCTGTTTGAGTTTTGCTGTCCTGTGCAGAGGTATGCCTTCAGATCCCAGTTTTTGTTTTCTTAATACTTTTGAAGTTACTTGTTCCTAAAATATGACTCTCAGTAAACATTTCAGTGCTTTAATTTGGCTTAAATTTACACTCAAATATTAAAGTTCCAAAATAGTTTTATGAGCAAATAAAAATACGATGGCTCTGAGAAACTTTCTTTGCAATATCTTTTAGTTATGTTAAACTCGCTACTCAAGTAACTGCCTTCTAAACAGCTTTATATTGCACTCGATTGCAAGTCATTGGAACAACATTCTGTAATGGGTTGCAAATGGCATAATATTATGTGCCCCAGTTTCTGCAGCCAGAATGAACCAGATCATTGGAAAGGTTGGTGATAAAAGTGGACATAAAAAAGATAACCTTAAATCTAAACCCTCTATATCACAAGTAATAGAACAAAGTTTAAAAAAAACACCATATATTTTTCTTCTCAGAAGCGACATGAGCCAGCTCAATTCTACTTGCTGAAATGCTTTTTCTTATCATATTCCAAGTAAAATTTTTATTTCCTTTAAAGCTGTGCTTGCTGTGACAAAAATATGATTGCAAAAATAATTTTTCCTCACCTTTGGAAAGCTGATTCTCTCTCAGAATCAATTAGTTAGCTGATAGAAGAAAGCCTGGATCATATATTCTGGAACACTTAGTGGGCAGAGCAGTGTTGAAACACCCGTGGCAAATGTTCCTTACTTGAGGTTCGGCAAAACTAAAAAGTGTAGCACAGGACTGACATTTTTTCCCCCATTCTGCAAATAAACCTGCATAATTAGACGTTTACATTTCTTTCTGAGGTGTAAATCTTTTATATTTGTATGAATGTTGCTGTCAGCTACAAAATGGAAAACAGCAGAAAAGATGGTCAGTGCTTGTATGGTATTTTGCAAAATCTTGATTGGAAAAATGTCATCAAATCACTAAAAATATACATATTTTCCAGTTATTATCCTGAAAATGTTGGTATTTCAAGTGCTTTCTGAAATACATCCAGAAAATTATGTGACTGAGTTCCACATGGTGCAGCCTCTTATGCCTCTCCCAAAAAATAAACCTCAAACCCACCAACGAAATACCTTGCCTAGAGAAGTTTGGATAGAAAATAAAGCATTGTTAACTGAGGGACACGTGCCTGCTTTGTGTAGGCAATGTTTTGTGTGTCAGCTGTTTGGTGATCATACATTTTAATTAAGGAAGGGCACAGTGATGTGTGCACTTTACTTGAGCTTGCTCTCCCTGGTAAGCCTAATGAATGTATTCAGCCCCACAAGCAGGAACAAGCCTTTTGCCAGCAAGCTCTGGCACAGATCATTGAGCAGAGAGTGTGAAATGGCATCACTCAAGAGAGGGAATTGTCTGAGCCCATTGAAATCCAGCTACTGTTTTTAGTAAAATACTAAAACTACTCTAAGGTGGGGCATAGTTTCCTCCTACCTTTCTGAGAGGAAGGCGATGCACTGGCGGAGAAAGAAGTTTCCCAGACACATTTCTAGGAACAAATGCTTTTGGGGGTGGCTACATCACTCAAATTCTGGCTTTCTTAGTGCTTATTTTATCAGCTGCTCTCAAGCTTATGAGCTGCAACCGGATGGACTGTGGTCCTTTAGGGAAATGTCCCTTAGTTTTATTTCATCACAGTTCGAGAGCTGTAACCATGAGTTACTGCACAGTCACCTTTACGTGCAGTACACCACAGTAAAAACAAGTTGCTTGGGTTTTGGTTTTTATTTTGATTTGATTTGACTTGCACAAGACTTTTCTGACTTGTATGCAAAAGAAGAGAGTGAGGCAGGAATATCAGGTGGCAGTTTTCACAGGGATGGTCCCAATGGTTAGAGCAGCAGCTGAGGATCAGGATTTCTGTCCTTTCCCTGCCTCAGCCATGGCTCACTTGTTACTGAGACAATTCACTTCCTCTTTCTGAGCTCATGTTCACAGGGATTTCTGTCTGACACAGTGTGATAACATTGACTTGTTGTGGTGCTGAGGGAATGATGTGTAGCTAAAGTACAGACTCGGACCAGGAATCCTGTTCTGGTCTGATTTACATCTGCCTGTAAGCCATGCCTGAGCCTCCTTCCTCTATCAAACAATACTGTAATCCTGGATTTGTTCATTAAGAAATCCCTTCAGTGGGTAACCTCAAAGTGGCCAGCGGTACAAAATGTCGTGTGCAATGTCCATACACAAGAACGGGGTGTGTGAGGGGAAACCCTGTGAAATGGCAGGAGATTCTTGGGAATCACCCATGGAAGTGGCTCTTTGTGTGAGTCACAAAAGGCGTGGGCCTTTCTCGGGAGAGGCAAAAGGCCATTTCTCTGCAATTGCTTTCTGTGGTGCCATTGCCTCTTCGCCAGTGCTGGGGGAGGAGGCTGGAGGGCGGCGCAGGCCCGGAGGCGTGGGATGCTCCAAAGGGGCGTTAAGGAGCCCCTTTTTTCTGTGGAGATCAAACAGGAGGGAGTCTCAGGCGGCCGGGGGAGCGGCGATGTACACAGAAGTGTAAAATCTGTGTGTATTTTATACGCGCCCACGTCCATTGGGGCCGGCGCGCTCGGGCACCACCTGTGTGCGGGCGCCACCTGCCGGCCGCAGTGTCTTTCCCGCCTCGCTCCCCGCCGCCCGCGCCGCCGTTCCCCCCTCCGCTTTCTGCGGGATGCAGGGATGAGTCGTGAGGGGATTTGGCTGAGGGGGGAACTGCCCGGCCAGGCTGTAGGTGTTTCGAACTGTGGGCGATCTCCACATGCTGTGTTACATTCATCCACATTTATCCCTCCTTATTTCTAAGTTTCTCCAAGGGAGAGCCAAGCTCTCAGCCCCAGAGGAAACTGCTCTGGGGAGAGTCCTTCTCAGTGGAGACGCCCGGTCATCTCTCACTGTCTCCGACTGAGTTAATGCCAGCAGGGATTTCTTTTAAGGCACCCCGTTCTCCATTAGCAGTTACTCCACACAGGGCTGCCCTCCCCATGCTCACAGCCTTGGCCTCTGCTTTGTGGTGCTGAAGTCACGCATTACTCCAGCCCTCTCTGGTGGGAACACACGGCCAGAAAGGGTTTGCCCTGTGTACCCTGTGGGCACAGCTGGCCTGAAGTAAGCAGCCCTCAGTCCGGGGGTCTGTGCGCTGGGGGTGCATCCAGAGGGTCCTAGAGAGCTGAACCATCCTCTCAGATCCCCACGCACCCCATGGAGCACTTGGAGTGACCGGCTCCATGTGGGCACATCTGGATAGGTTGCAAAAGCTGAGGAAGAAAAGTCTGCATCAGCATTTCTTAACAAAGACAGGTACAGAGCATGTTTATTTAAGCTGTGTTTGACTTATCTATATAAAAGCCAGAGAGGCTTTTCTTGGTATTATGTTTTATTTGATGCTTTATGTCTAATTTCTGCAATTTTAGTCCTCATATCATATTAATTATTTTTGAAATTTTCAATTAATAGGTCGAGAGGTTGGTTTGTTTATCTGTTTATCCCCAAGTGATGTTCACTAAATAACAAATCCATGCAGTTCACTGAGCTGACTGAAGTCATGCCACTGCTGTTTCCGTACATCCCATGCAGTACTTCTCATGGACAGATGAGGCTGCTATGGAATTGGTTATTTCAGCTGGGGGAGTGATATTTAGGGGACTGTCACTGCCCTGCTAGATACTTGCTGGGGGGCTCTGACAAGCCTTGACACAAGTAGTTACTCCTACCTGGCTTCTTCTAGTCTAGGTCACTATAAAGTGAATAACAGAGGGCTGGCTACCCTTATCAACTGCTTGGAGGCTTTAGGTAATGCTGAAGGTGACCACCAGTTTCACAGTGTGACACCTGTACCAGTGTTTCCCTGTTCTGTGCCAGTGTCACCTTGCTGCCATGGCATATCCAAACTTGGGTTTGCATTTAGAGGGCACTGGGCTGCCTTGAGAGCTGCTTCTCCCTTCTGCCAAAACATTCTTGCCTGGACTGCTCCTGCTGTTTTTTACCATAACTTTAAGCTTGTAGATATTAAAGCACTGTCAGCTGAAATCCCTGGCTCCACCACTGACTTTCAAATTTGTAGCCTGGCCTTAACCTTAGCACAAGCAAATGCTTATTTAGGTTGTTTTGCAAGTGTATGATTTAATGACATCACCAAATTTCTGGCTAATCAAGAACTTTCCAGAAGCAAATAATAAATGGCAAGAAAGCATATCCTTGAAGTAGATTTTATGTACAAAAACTGAGCATTAGCAATCTCATTTTCAGTAATAAGACAAAAAACACAGAATCAGCTTTTCAGATCAAAGATACATCTTGTTCTACACATAACATATAGTATAGGATGATGATGTATAACAAGCAGCACCCCTGACACCCCCTCAATGAAAAGCAGTGTCTCCAGGCAAAACTGTTTGGTACTCTTATAAATCCAAAAGAAAATCAGGTTGTATTGTCCCAAGAAAGAGCATCTAGTTAGAGCAGACCAAAACATTATTTTTCCCCAAGGGAGCATATAGAATGAACCACATTATTCTCTAGATAATGGACAAAACCCTTCTTTATTATGAAAACTTCATGCCCTTTCATAAGCATTAATAATGCTGGGGGTGTGTGGGTGGGAGAGCAGGTGGGTAGGTGTGCTAAATGGAAAAGCAAAAAGCAGAGCTATGAGGCTGTAATTTCTTATGAAATATTGCTCCATGTGATACCTTTTTGCTTTAGAATATTTTTATAGAAAATAAATACTTTGCATTTCCTGCAGTCTTCAAGTTTTTGCTGGTTTTTGTGATTGCAGTACTTCTGAAAGGCAATGGGAAGGGGATAGCTTAGGAAAGCCTTTATTTATCCCAATTATGTACAGTACCAACAGCAATGGAAATTTCCTTGTGCTCTGGGCCAGTGCCTGGATCTTGTCTAAAATAATCTCCTAGGCTCAGAGCAATATCCCTGTCCAGCTCTCCCAAGCCTCCCAAGATGGGATTCATTGCTGTTCTTCCAAAACCATTTTCCTGTGCTGCAGAAATTGGGTGGTTTTCCCTCATTATCCTCTTTGGAGGTCACACAGGGATGGATTCAGGGGAATTCCTGGGGTGGGCTCCATGTCAGAGTACCTGGAACCCTTCCACCTTCTGTTTGCTTGAAAAATTCTGTCATTGAATCTGATTCCTACATTGTGGCTACCAAATATTTCAGCTTCACAGCTCTGGCTCGTGTGGCAATAATGATACTGGCAATTTTTTCCACTTTCAGCCTGTTTGCCTCACTAATGCTATTGTAAAATTGTGAAATATTTCCTACAGTTACTAGTAAGTGTTTAGGACTGTCCTGTTCATGACAATTCCAATGAGAATTTCCATTCAGCATTCAGAAATCTTTATTAGCACAGTTCTTTCATCCACAGTGTCCAGAAACTCTTTTGTGAAGCGATCAGATTGAAATTTGTCTTCATAGTTGCACATAGTTGCACAGTTTTCTTCATGGCTGAAAGTAAAATCCAATGAGCTGGAAAATTCAGTATATGGACCTCACTAGCCAGCTTCTGTCTAAATTAAAGAAAGACTCCATTTTAAAGAAGAATAACATTATTAAAAAATAATTAACGTGAGAATGAATATTTGCAGCCCTATTAGTCAGACGCAGGAGAGGTAATGAGCAAGATTAAAATCAGTGCTGGCCTTTCCTGTTAGAAGTTTATGGGCATTTCATGAATTTAAATGGGAAAAGGAAGCTGATAATTGAATTATTTGTAAGAACTTTATTCAGCAGCGTTTGAGTGATTGCTTTGGCTTTCACTGCTGTGCTCCCCTTTGTCACCTCAACCTGTGCTCTGGAAGCGCTGGATCTATATTTATTTATGTAATCAGACAAACATGAGAAGTGTGCTATTGATTGCATTGACTGGGAACATGTAACCAACACCAAGGAAAGGGGAACTGGAACTGGAACCAGCTGCTCAGAGACTGCTACAGTCACCTGAGGAGTTAGACAGGAGCAGAGAAGTAATTTGAAAGAGGTAACTGTGTCAGGCTGGAGAAATGCTTTTGGCCCTCCACACCTGTAACACTCGACAGTTGTATGGGGATGTGTGAGAAAAAGAGATCCCTGCAGGAAACTCTGGCTGGACAGTTTGCACTGGTCCTTAAAGGAAGGCAGAGAACGAGAACAGCAGAGCAAAGACAGGCTCAGCCTACACAACTAGCAGGGAAAATGCTGCAACATGAATTAATTTTCATTTAAAAGGTGCGTGGAACAGCAGGAGGACAAACTGCAAGTCTCTGCAGATGGAAAGGGCAGTGGGAGGAAGGCACCAGCAGGGAAAATGCTGCAAATTGGTGTTTTGGAGAAAAGTCAAACGCGTTCGCCCTGTCAGCTGTGGGAGGTTTCTGTTTATTGCAGGCTGTGTGTGGTAGCAAATGTGTGTGGGTCCTCATGGCTTTGGGGATTGTTAGTTTGGGCTGGGTTTAGTACCTGAAAACCCTCAAAAACTGTTGGAAAAAAAAAAATCTAACAACTGTGAGTTATCCAGACACTGACATCCCTGCAGACCAGTGGTCTGCAAAGAAACACAGAAGGAACTTTTCCCTTCTCACAAAGGTCAATCCGTTTGCCACAAAAACAACAGATGTTGAAAGGAAGTAATTTTAAACTGTAAGGTTTAAATTGGCAGCAGGGGAAGACAGGTTGCCAAAATGTGTCTTTGTTTTGTGTTTCTGAAAACCTCAATTATTCCTAGTGGGAGACTTCCATGTTTGGCCCCTGCACAGATACACTTGCATTTAATTTAATCTGCTGTGATGCAGTCCTGGCTAACAGAAATGTCATGTGAAGCAGATCCAGAGCAGTTGACCCATGGAGAGCTCTGCGCCTGCTCTGCTTTTTGCACTAGAGGTAATTTTTGAGATGCATCAGTGAGGGCTGCACTCGCCAGGTATCTGCTGGGGGTATTTGCCATGTGGAAAGCATCAATAGGATTTGGTCCCTGGAACTTCCCAAATGCAGCTTTTCTGGCTGGGTGTGAGCACTCCAGTAGCTGCAGGGACTTCACAGTACCCTCTGTGCATGAGCAAAGCTTAAGGAAAATGAGATCACAGTAACATGGATCTGTGGAAATAGCTAAAAAGGCAGAATTTCAGGGACAATAGGAGAGTGAGTAGAGATGTGAGTTTTCACTGAATGTTCAGAGCAGCTCTGAAACTCTAAAATTGCTTTGTAATAAGTTGTACAGGATCCTTTCTAATTATTGCACACACGTGCAAAGAAGTGAGAAGTGTTTTGTAAATGTAGTGGTCAGATAAGGAGAGTAATTGAAATGTTAATTCTAATCATATGCTATGCTCATGCATTGATTTTTTAATTCATGTTATTCATTAATTAGTTAATGCCTGTAAAGTGCATTGAAGATAGAAAATGCTAGAAATTACTATGGACTATTGTTACTATCATTATCCAATAAGTTTAATTAGTTCTTGTACAATTTAAGTGGATTATTGAGATATAAATTTGGTGAAGATGATTTCATAGCAGAGGCTGTCCTCAGAATCCTGGCGAAGTGAGCAGCTGCAGTGCCCATCCATACAAATCAGGATACTGCCTTGTTTATGCAGATTGATACAGAAACCTTCTTAGGTTTGTCCTACATGAGCATTGCATCTGATGGCTTCCCTCTCCCCAGAAATGCTCCTTGTTTAGGGCCAGGCTGGCACACGTTCAGCCCAGCCTGGTGATGGTATTGCTACAGAGGGGTATGTCACGGGTCTGAGCAGTGATTTATGTCTCTGGAAGATGAGAAACAAAAAGATTATAGCACAAAGATGAGAAGATTTTTAATTTTCCCATGGGACCAGCACATTTCTGTCACCCTTTGAAGAAGGGGAGTTGCCTTTAAAGCAATAGTATCTTTAACAGGATCTGGTTGTAGTTTGTTCTCTTTGCTTTCTATGTCTATAATCATGATGAAACCCTCTGACTTTGTCATTTGTTCTTGTCTGAGCTTTGGAAGGTTGTATGGAAAATAACTGTTTCTATTTAGCCTTATTTATTTATTTATTTATTTAGAAATAGCTGCTTTTGGGGGAAGCATCAACATCTGATCCTCTTGGAAGAAAACCTCTGTGAAGTTTTCCTTTCAATTTGGTCCAAACTGCTTCCCCCCATCTCTGTGATAGATCAGGGATATTCTGGGTTTGTGTAAAGTTGAAGATGGTCTCATTCCAGAACCTGCTTTATTTCCAAAAGTAATTTCTCAGCTGCACATCTTCCCGTGTCTCTTTGCAACAGGGCTCTGTGTTCTGCATATTTTCCAAATGTTTTGATTTTAATGGTTATAAGAACCACTGTTAGAAAATCTCCCACCAAAATAAAAAAGGTATTATAGTGGAAAAAAGAATGCAAACACATTTGCTCTTTTTTAAAAGACATTTATCAAAGTTCAATCAGCTGGAATTTTCTGACATATGGCTGGCTTGCAAAATTCTCTTTAACATCTTTGCATTTTTGGCAATGTAAGGAAGTACCACTTGGATTACTGCAACTGTGTGAGGATTTTAGTTGACAAGAGAAAAAGGAGGCAATGTGATTTTTTCCCCTAATTCTTTTTTTGTTAGCTATTTTCTCTTCTAATTTTGTTTCAGTCATTTTCTTTGTCTAAATGTCATTCTACTTTTAAAAAGAGATGAGGACCAAGACTGATAAGAAGTAATTGAGCAGGTTATGAGTGCAGGACTCCTTGCAAATAATGGAAAGTCATATTTTGGAGTCAGTGAGTTTTGGGACAAATTCTAAAATTCATAGAACTGAATTCCTGTTAAAAATTAGTGAAGTTTGTTTCCTTTCATAATCATAACTTTCTATTAGTCAGTTCTGGGGTCTTAGGTAGTGGCACCATGTCCCCAGTCCTTCAGGACTGAGCCCAATTGTCCCTACCCAGAGAGATTAGAAAGTTACAATCTGTTCTTTAGCCTTGAAGAACATTGGCTGAGTCAGCCTAGGGAATCTCACTTCTGGGTTAGATCCTCCTTGGTTTCACATGGTGCTCAAGCTGCAAGAGCTTGCTATGCAAAGAGCTTTGTGCACATTTTTTATCTAAGGCTACAAACAGAGAAAATGCTCATCCTGTGAAGACTGGGGGTTGGGGTTTTTGGTGTCTAATATTTCCTTGTTGGAAACAATTGTTTCAACTGCTACCTATCTGTTTATTTTCAGAACCACTTGCCCTTGGCATTTTTCATACCTCAGCTGTGACAAAATGTACAGCAATGAGATTCTCTTTCCTCTCCCTGTGTATTCCAAAGGTTATGGTGTGTGTCATCCTAAATTGCTGGGAAGTGGCTGAGGTTAGCAGGTTTTTGCTGGCAGCTCTCAAGGAATGGTTTGTGCTTTAGTTAGATTAAATCTTATTTCTTGGAATTGCTAAGTTACCCTCTTTCTGTTTTACCTCTGTTTCATTCAGTTTAGAATGTCCACTCTGGTCTGTCGTGCCTGTGGCTCTGTAAGACATACACAAGGATTTCCTCTACTTTTCTCTAAATCCTACTCTACTTAAAAACTCAAACAAACCAAAAAGCCCCTCACTCCAATGCCCAATTTCCTGAATTCATGCATCTCCTCTGGAATTGATTAAGTAATAATAGCTCAAAGGAGGATGCTTAGAATAGAAATCTTTATTTGGGTCTTCCTTTTTATTTCACTCTTCCTGTTCATAAACAAATAGACCAAAATCTCCAATAATGTGCATATCATTGCAGCCTGGTGTTGTGATGATACAGCAAGTAACGTTATCACTGGATAGAGTAGTTCACTTTCCTAACATATTGAACACAGCCTAATTAAATATTTAATGGATTTCTCCCGTTGAGAGGAATCAGCAGAAAAACTAACAAGTGTGTTCCTGGAGATGAAAGTTGCAGAGGAAGGTGATCTGTGGGGATTGTTGTTCATTCAATAACCTCATGAGCTGCCTTTCCAATTACTGTGTACCTTCCTTCCAAGAGGGGCACCGCATACATTGATATGTAGATGCATCTTTCAGTGGCCTGAAACCAGAAGAACTTCAAAATCTTACTGCATGACATGATAGTAAATGTTCAGTTGATTAGTGTTGTCTGAACTGACAATGAAGCTGTGGTTTGTTCTTTCTTTAGTTTAATGTGAGTGCAGCTTTGCAGTAAGAAATGTCCACATATTAAATGGGACACTCAGATTTAACTAATTCTGCCTCTTTCCTTTACAGGAACCAGAGGTCTAAAGGAGTATCCTGTAAATTCTGGGGGCACTGTCTTTTTATGGACTATATTGAGGACAGTCCTCTCCTTTAGGGGTTCTACAGGCCCAGCTCTAAGGGATCCCACTCCACAGCTGGGGGTCTTGGGTGCTATTGCAGTGCAGATAATTGAGGCTCAGCCTGGATAATACACTGCAGTTTTTATTCCATCCTGAATGTCATTATCAGAGCTGATAACTAATTGATTTCTGGAGCCGTTGGTGTCTGCACAGGGCTGGAGCAAGTGAACAGTTTATCTATTAGCAGGCAGCTTCCTTCTACAGTCCTGTAGTTTCCAACTGATGAAAAGGCAATGACTTTAGATCCAGCTGAGCTTTAATTCCAGCTAAAACTTAGAACTACACTAGGCATTGTGATAGCTTTACTGCCATACCATTAACTCTCCTTTTGTGGGCAACTTTTCTTGTTTTTCTCATAAAAAATGAATCTGTAGATAGCAATTATAAAAGGCAAAAAGTGTCTGCTGTCTTGGTCAGGCTCTGTGTTCACTGGGCCCTCTCACTGACATTGTGAATGAGCCCAAAGGGCTCTGAGTGTCAGCTCCTTCACCCCTGTTATTGCCAATTTCCACCAGAGCCCTGTGAGGAACTGCCAGTGAGTTGGAGAGCCAGGGCTTGCTCAGATGTGGGATATAAACCCTTAGAAATATTGCAGACCTTTTTAAACTGCTGGAGCAGCACACAGAATGCACTCAATAGGAAGTGCCATGTTCTGTTAGGTAAGCTCTGAATACTTAGCTTCATAGGAGCCCAAACATTGGAGGGTTTTGTTGTTGTTGCTGTTAGTTTTTGTTCTGTTCTTTACCTTTTGTTTGTTTGTTTTTTAATTAAAAAGGAATGGGAAAAAAAAGGCCCAGTTTTAAAGAATAGGGTTAAGGAAATGGGAATTATCAGAGCTGCAACTGGTATAAAGGAAATGAATGTTATCACAGCCACATCTACTGGAGAGGTTGTGTTACTCCTGCTGCCTTTTATTATCTAAAAGTTAAAGGGCTTTTGTCTTGGAATTCTTTCTTGCAGTAGGAGCTGTGCAGAGCTAAGCAACCCTCAGATGAAGCCTTCGTTAGGGCTGGCAGGGCAGCATTACAGGTTAACTTGTCAGGAAATGAGCTGTTCCTGAGCTGCTGTCCTGGCTCTGGAGCCCAGACAAAGAGGGACATTGTGGAAAGCAGCACTCCAGATGGTGTGGCCTGGCCACTGGCTTTGGGAAGTGCTGAGATGGACTTGGGCTTGCATTGAGGACATGAGACTGATATGGACTGATGTGCAAATGTCTCCTGTGGGTGTTCCTTAGTTTTAGACTTTGCTTTCCTTATTTAGTTTCCAATTTTGTACTCAAGGACCCATGCTTGCTGGATGAATGGTTTTGTTTGTGTTTTTAAACCAGACTAGTATTAAAGTGAAACCAGGGAAATTTTCAAAAGAATCCAATTATGCTTCTCTATAAATAGGTAATCCTAGTAAATATGTGAAAACCTTAGAATGGGAAGTTTGGATAATTTAGAAGTCCCTGGAATTGTTTCCCACTGAGCTGCACTGGGAAGTTGTCAGTTAAGCAGCAAGAGACAGGGAGAAATTGGCTGCTGCAACAGACCACTGATGTCTCTGTAACAAAGTAGTGAATAAATAACCAGTGATTTCACAACAGAGCCCACCATACTGCAGGCAAAACCTGAAATTTTGGGAGATCTGTTGTAAACTACAAAATCCTGCCCTACCAAGGAAGGAGCTGGATATAAAGGGCCATCACATAACCATGAGTCAGCCAGAGTGAGTGGACGGGTGGCTGATTTAAATGTTTTTTGTTAAATTAAGATGATTCTAAATGAAAAACAGTGTTACAAAACATTGGAGGTCTATCCTGTTGTAGATGAGTTTTACTTAAGCACAAATAGCTTTATAAAAAATGCAGCGAGTAATCACTTTTTGTAAAAAGGTTTTATAACAAGTATCAATAATGCCTTAATCTCACTCGTGCTTACTAAGTATGGTATAAATGCTTAAAGCTCTATTGATGTCTTAGAGGAGGACAGGTCTCTATCTTCATGTCTGTAGATACTATGCCAGTATTTTCCATTCTTCTAGGGCTGGGGAAGCAAAGGCTGATGCTGTAGGACATGCATCTCATCTCACTCCCCACCATATGGGCATGTACTTTATTTCCAACAACAATGGTAGAAAGAAGCATCTGGCTCCTTATTAACTCACTAATCAAGTATGAACAGGAAGCAAAGTCCAGTGTTACCCAAATGTAGAATGGGAGCACAATTAAAACAACCTCACAGATGCTCTGGTTATGTGTCTCTGTTGGATCCCAGCCAGAACAAACTGTCAGCTCTGCAGAAAAGTTGCCAAGCCCTCCACGATAAAATCAACACCATAAAAATGTTATAATTAATGATTTCTCTCTAACATCTATGGATGCCTTTAAGTTATTGTCTCAGGGATGTTTTCTGCTGGGTTGGAAAGGTGCCTGTTTCCATATTTGATGTTGTCTCTAAGGATCAGCCATCAGCCCACTTGTTTAACCTTGGGCAGTTATAAAGCATGTTCATTTACATGAATCTCACTGAGATTAACAGGCGGGTTCAGGAGCATGGGCCAACACCTTCAGAAGCAATTTCCCTGTCAGTTTGAGTGGCAGTATCTTTTCCTGGCTCAGGAAAAGGTTTTTTCCTTACTTACCTCCTGTGAAAAATCCCTGACTTGGGGATCCCGGGTTTGTTTTGGAGGAGGGACATACAAGTCTGCAATTAAAAAAAAAGGCAAAGTGTGATGTATGTGACACCTTCCAGGAGTTTTCATTCTATTACAGATTCCAAGTGAAAGTTGCAAGTCTGGCTGAGCCACAGGCACTGCCTAAGCTTAAGCAGGACATTCTCATTGGTCTGTATGCCTCTCCTCTGGGACATCTCTGGTGGCTGCCTGAATCAGAGCACGTTTAGTCTGCTCCAAATGCAGGCTTCTGGCAGCAGGGATGGACTTGCTTCATCTCCATCCTTGGGCTTCTGTCTTCCTTCCATCTCCCTTGCATCCCATACAGCTTCTGTGAGCCAGGCCAGTGCAGTCATCCATGGGAAAACCAGTTTTTATTCATAAGTAGTAGATTTAAACATTTTTTTTTCATTGACTCACAAAGCTGATCCAGCTTACCACACACTTGCATGGTCGCTGGACTATAAGGAAGGTGTAGGTGGCAGCAGGAAGAAGTTCACAGAAAACTTTGCTTTGTGAGAATTTCTGAATTTTGAAATGTGGAGGTAAACTTCTCAACAATTTCAAGAAGAAAAAACTTTTTATGTAGTTAGTTTTCTTATAGAATAAATAGAAACTATTTACTACAAGTAATTAAGTATAGGGGTTTAAGTTGCAACTTCTGAAACTTAAAAAGCTCAATGATTATTTCAAGCTGAGCTCCCTCCCTCTCTTCAGACTATTAATTTTAAAACATTTTTTTCTAGATTTCTTTTACATTATCTCCTAGTTGGAAATACATGAACTCCTTTCTCTCTCAAAAACATTTCTGGGATGAGAAAGGTGCATGTTGCCTGGATTGGTTCGTTCAGAGTTGGCCATTTACTTTCACCTGTCATCAAGTTAGGAGCCAAGGGCAAGGATTCCATCTTTAAAAGCATTGAATACAAAGGTATCTGTACTAAAGGATTTTGTTTGTGGCCAGCTTTAGCTAGATGGCATTATCCATAATATCCTTTGTGCAGTGGAAGTGGGCATGCAGTGAAATAGGAAATACTGATGGCCTGGTGTCAGACTATTAACTTTCATATGTACCAACACTCTGAACGCTGCTGGAGACTCCATTAGGAACAGTTGATCTTCACTGTATTGTAAAAGACATTATCTAAATTATGCTGGTACAGTGACTACAGGAGTGGTAGTCAGGGCTGGAAAGTGAATCCTGTGATGGTGAAAGAACTGGAGGAGGAGTGAATGGATCCTGTGGCCAGGAAGTGCTGGCACAGCTGGCACTGACAGCACAGATCTGGTTTTTGTGATGATGGGACCCTCTTTGAGTGTCAAGGACTGTTAGGAAGGGGTGGGATCCACCCAGCCAAATGAGGCAAAAGTATTTTTGCTGATGTGCTGACAAAGCTCCTGAGGAGATCTTTAACCTAGGGATGGACAGAAAGATCTGATGACAATGACATGGATGAGGGAATAATGGACCAGACTGGTAGGCAGGAGATGCATGGCTGGGGAGCTGCCATGGTGGAGAGAGACTGTAGAGACAGGAAGGGAAGATGAGGAAGGGGAACTCTCTCCTTGCTTAGGGATGGGAAGATGTGAAGCTCTGCCCAGGGAGCAGAGAATGGACAGGCTGTGCTGGAGAGCAGCTGATGTTGGGGATGCTGTGTTGGGTATCAGCTACAGACACATGACTGATGGGAAGAACATCTAGAAGCAACTGTAACTAAAATTACTTGAACTTTTAATTTTTAAAACTCTCTTCACTTCCTTCCACTTTGGGAATGACATTTTCCTCTCAAAAGTATTTTTGGAAGGTCTGAACACAGTTTAGCCATCTTTGTGTAAAATGACTGCTAGGCAAGTACTCAGCTATGACATATTTTTGGCAGAGAGCTATTGAACAGCTTTAGGGCCTCATTGGAAATGTCCAAGAGTTTTTAAATCCTTAGACACTCCACCTAGCAGTCAGTCACTTAAAGCTCTGGAGGGTCTGTAGACAGCAATGAAAAGCAAGTCCTTGAGGATATGCCAGAGAACAATTCCTTGGTATCTGCCTATCTAGCAACAATTCCTTGATATCTGCATATCCAGATGTGAGCAGGACACAGCAGTGAAAATGTTATTGAGCTGGCAAAGCGTGGTCAGCTATGGAGCTTTAATTGGCTGTGGATCCACATTGCTGCTAGCATTTGGCACCTGGTGTGAAGGAACTGGAGGGAAGATGGACAGGAACTGCCATCCCCTTGCTACTGGACAGAGGCTGCAGCAATCCCAGCACTGCAGTCTCCAAACTCATTTACCCAGACTCTCCATTTCAGGCTGTGCATGAGAATTATTCAGGGGAGTATTGCAAAAATGTACCTTCAATGTGAAAATGAGCATGTTTGTTTTGGGGCAGTTGTGGCCTCATCACTGACAGTAAAGCCCAGGAGTAGGGAAGTACTTGCCATTTGGGTAGTGAGGTGGACTGTCTAAAAGGAAAGTTTTAAACTTGCCAGGAGATGGGAGTAATTATATTGCACTTCCTACTCTGGTTGATCTTGTTACACAAGCGTGAGTGAATGTGAAATTAGATCCTCTCCTTATAGAAACGATCCAGATTGGTGGTCCATTGATACATTTTTGCTTTCATTATTAGAGCTACATTTATCCCAGACCTTTGAAGTTTGAACTACTTCCAATATCCATGCTCCATGAATTCCCCTAGCTCACTAGTGCCTGCAAAATAATGCTGTGCCTCCTGAAGGCACAAATGTGGAGGTGCTTTGTATTTGTGGGAACATGGTGTCCCCTGGAGCTGTTCATCTCAGATCTGTGCTTTCCATGGCTCCTCGTGATCAAAAGCTGTGAAATGCTGCTCCAGAGAAACACTGGTAATGTTGAGGCAAGTGGACACTCTTCCCTGAAGCTTTTGGATTAAGAAGTTCTTGGACATTTTTGAGTTAACTGTTTATTTCATGGATGGAAATTAATTTTAACTTTTAAAAATATGATATCATGTGACCTTTCAACTCATACATTGCTGAATTAGAAGAAGAAAAGTCTTTATTTATTGCTGCCAAGCTGTTCTTTCTCAGTTGCATTAAAATGAAATATATTTGGGCATAAAAGATGACAGTTCCTTTTCATGGCCTATTACTGTATTTTTGCTGTGGCTAGTCAGATGTTTTTATCTCAAGCTTTGCTCTTTGCAATGGAAAAAAAAAAGTCAGAGGATTTAAGAGAGTGATAGAGTTTGAAAAGAAAATAAAATTTTCACACAATACTTGGCACTACTCAAGAAATGAGATTTCATGCTGGTAAAGCTCTGTGCTTGGTTGGAGCTCTTGTTGACAGTGATGGGCTTTGGGATTCCTCCTGCAGCTGAGCCAACATGCCACCCTCCTGTGGCACAGGTATTCATTGGAATAGGGGCAGAGTACCCTGAGCAGCAGGCTGAACCTGTGGGAGCACCTCAACTTGGATTCCCATGCCAGGACCCATCCTGGATGGAACCAGAGTGTCTGACATGTGCCTGGGAGGCTGGAGGTACATGAAAAATGGATCAGCTGAAAGAGCATCTCTTCCTGACAATTGGGAAGGGAAAACATGGAGGACTTGAGTGGGGAAAAGTCCAAGTGTAGGCCACAATGGATAGGAGCAGGAAAAAATTTATTGTGGTCAAGTACAGCTGGCAGTTCAAGGAGAGGATTAGCAGTAAGAACAAAGGAACATTGTTTGATTTAACTATCCTAGCAGCAACTTTTAAACAGGACTAAGAGCAGAAAATAGTCCTTGGTCTGGTCCTCTGGCATTGGCAGGAAAATGCCAAGGGAGCCGGCTGGGACAGTCCCAAGGGGACAGGTTCTGCAGCTGCCTGTGCAGAGCCAGTCGACCTTGTGATCTGCCAGTGCTGTCATTAACTACTTCAATTTTCCTCTCAAGAACCAAAAATCTTCTTTAATACTACATAATTCTAAAATTGCAGAACTGGAGGTTGGAAGGGCCCATTAAGTGAGACAGCCTCTTCTGCCCACAGGGGGGTTGTTCAGGGGGAGCTTTGTGATTGAAAAATAGGGAATTCAACCAGTTACTCACTTAATCATTTCAGTTCATCCACCTCTGCCTCCGAGATCTGCTGTCTCATCTTTCTTTGTAAGGAGCATGAATGGATTATCAAGTTTCATTCTCAAATAATCTAAAAAGCAGATTTATGCAGAGTTTTTGTATCTCTAAACGAATTGGGGAATGTGAGTTTCTTGCTACACTGCGGCTGGATATTCCTAGGGAAGTTGTATAAGCAGCCCAAGCCTAATTTCTGTGAGGGATTTAGCCCACCGCATGCGACCTTCAGCTGGAGTGAGGAGCTGACCTCGGCTTCGTTGCGAGCCTGTCCGTGCCTGCGAGCCGCGCTGAGCCGCGGCGGTGCTGCCCGGCGGTGATGTAATGTGTGTGCCCTCCCGCCAGCCGCTACTGGAGGCATCGCGTCGATGCGCGGGCGGCTGCGTCTGTGCGTCCATTCGGCAGGGCGAGGCCGTCACCGGCCGGGGCGCGGGGCCGGGAGGGCCGGGATGCTGCCGCAGGTGTGTCCCGGCCTCGGGTGTGTCCGTCCCTCGGGTGTGTCTGTCCCGCCCGCCGCCCCGCGGTGGCTCCGGCCGCGCTGGCGGGCATCGGCCGGCAGGGGGCGCCCGCGAGCCGCGCGGGGCCCGCGCCGCCCCCGCCCGCACGTGGCGCGCGCCCCGCTGAAAAGCCGCGAGCGGCCCCGCGCCCGCCACTGGGCTCGGCAGCGTCCGCTCCGCTCGGTCTTCCCCGCTGCTTCCCGCTCATTCCCGCTGCCTCCCGCTCATTCCCGCTGCCTCCCGCTCATTCCCGCTGCTTCCCGCTCATTCCCGCTTCTCCGCCGCCCGGCCCGCTCTGCCCACCGCCATGGTGCGCGGCATCGGCACGTCGCATCCTCCCATGCATCCCGCAGCCCGGGGGCGGTGGGTACCGTGAGAGCCACCGCGCATTCCTGGCGCTGCGGCGAGGACCGGGCGCACGCAGCTGGCGCTGACCTGTTGCAAGAGCCGGGCTTGTCTTGGAGATCTTTCGTCTGCGTCTTTTTTTCTATTTTTTTTTTTTTCCTTCTCGACGGGGGAAGTTTACTCCCCAGCCTGTGGTTCGATCTCCTCCACACCCTTTCCTCCTCCTTTTCCTCCTTTTTTCCAGGATCCGCTGCCTGGGGCCGAAAGAGGTCTCCGTCGTTACCCCCGGCCCAGCGCTGGAGCTGGGGGCACCCGCGTGCTGCGGGCTCGCCCTTTCCCCTGGCGGCGGCCGTGGGGCGGCCCCGGGAGTGCGGAGAGGCTCCGCGAGTGCCCCGGGCTGCCGGGCCGCCACCATGTCCAAAGTGGCGGCGGAAAGTTGCGGAGCAGCGCCGGCCGAAGACTTGTCCAAGGTGTCGGACGAGGAGCTGCTTAAGTGGAGCAAGGAGGAGCTGATCCGCAGCCTCCGCCGCGCCGAGGCCGAGAAGATGAGCGCGATGCTGGACCACAGCAACCTCATCCGCGAGGTGAACCGCCGCCTCCAGCTCCACCTCGGCGAGATCCGCGGCTTGAAGGTAGCGGGATGGGCAGGGTGGGACCCCTGAAGTTTGTGTGGTGTCTCCCGCCGGGAGCCATCTCGTCAGGTAGATGGTCTGGGAGGAGCCGCTCCCGAGAACCGCATGAAAAGTGGATGAGGACTGGGTGAATAGCGTTTGAACCCGCTTAATAATCAAGTGTCCGGCTAAGGGATGACCAGCTGTTCGGCAGGCTGTGGAGCACAGCTGGTTTGTGCTCTGCCCCGCTATTCTTTTGCGTTGATAAAAACGCTGAAATCTTGTCAGCTTTGTGTTAGACTTCCTTGGTTGTGAGTGAGGTTAAATAGTCCTGCCTGAAGTGCACAGAAATAAGGGTTTCTGTAGCTCACGCTGTTTTCTGTCATTATTTTCAGACAGACTTAGTCTGTTAGGCAGGCTGGTAGGCTGCTGGAGAGAGCTGGTCATTTCCAGGATGCAGTGCAGCCCGTGGCAGGTGATGGCAAACCCGTGGGCTCGGGTTTGGGATGGTCAGAACCAATCCCTAATCTTTGTGCGAAAAGACATCTGGTAACACATCTCTGATCAAACCATTCTTCCTTGTGTGCTCATGCAGGCTGCAGTCAGGGGCAGACCAAGTCTGTAATGGCTTATCTGCTCTTAATTTCACTCTTGATGGCTGAGAAGCTTAGACCCTAATGCTTCCTTCCCACTTCTGAGGTCTGGGAAGAAAGTGTGAGTGTTTACAGAGCATTACCTTGCTTGTGGTTTATAGACATAGAAAGTTACCTTAGGGATAGCTAAGCACATTTTCTGGCTTATTGCTTTGAAAATTTTCAATAAATTCCTTCAGTGAGGTTGGAGGGAATGAGAGAAGACACACAGGTGCAGTGTGGGCTTTGGAATTATTACAAGAAAGTGCATTAGAAGAGAGGTCTTCACTTGTAGAATGGCTTTAAATGACAGAATTATTGATAAAGTGTTTTTGATAATAGTGTGCTATAAAATAAATAGTTCCTGCCTCCCAAGGTTTTGTGTTCTGCAAAGTATGTGTGTCCCTTTGGTGGTGTCTGAGGGTAAAAAAACCCATCCATGGTAGTATTGAGTAAAACTGAACCTTATATTTAAATGTAAGTTCAGTTACAACAATAGTATCTTTCAGCCAGTTACGTGCAAAAGTATCTGGGTTTCTGCATCTTCCAGATAACTGACCAAACACACTTAAGATGGGTAGGACAGAGTCACAAATTCCTCTCTCAATTCCAAACTCCTTAAGTCTTGTTTGATTTCCTCCTTTTGTTCAGATGCCTCAGCTGGAGCTTTCAGAAAGGATCTGGGAGAAGGAGTTTTTTGAGCCCTGTCTTGGTATCTGGGACTCTCCCTCCTTTGTCCTATGTGAAATAACTGCTCCATGAGTAAGAATGACCAGCTGGATGGGTGTCTCCTGCTTCCCGACTGAGGAATTGTGGACTTCCACAACTTTTTTTTGATCCCACTGTGGGATCATTCCAAACATCTCTCACTAGCAGAGGTTTTTAAGGACCCCTTAAAGGCTCATTGAGATTTTTTTCCATTGTCAAGTACAGTAAAATTTGATGTTATCTTGAGGCAAAAATCAGAAAACACAGGCATTCATGCACCTAAATCTGATGGAGTTACAAAAGCTTCCTTTTCTTAGGAAACTGTGCTGAAGTGGGGTTTCCATAAGACTGAATTTTTAACAACTTTGTCTAATCTGTGGTTGTAATGTCATACATAAGCAATGGATGTGTAGATGATGGGAGAAAGATAAATATGGTTTCAAGTCCAAACTAGAAGGATGAAGTACTGAAAATGTTTTTATTCTGCTGTAGTAATACTCTGAACATTTTACTTCAGAGTATTTGCTTCAGACTGTTCCTCACCTAGGGAAGGGCATAGAATCATGTACTTCATTTTGTTAAGGGTGAAAACATCTATTTAAGCAGGTTATTTAATTTCAGAGTGGTTGAAGCAATCCTGGTCAAGTGATGACTGACAAGGCTTTTTATGCCAATCGGGAACAAAATCCAGCAAATCCCTATCTTTAAAAAAATCTCTAAAATGGTCATATTTATATGTGACTATGCTTTAGGGAAAAGCGAATATAAATGTAAATAATTAGTTATTTAATAGCGCTTACAATTTCTGGTGTACCTTGCACTTTTATTTAGCAATAACTCGCAGGTGAATATTTCTCAGGGGAGTGAGATCATCATGAGAGCACTTACAATCCTTGCCCAATTTGGGAGCTAAATTACTCTGATATTTAGCATGAAAATTAATTAAGCACCTGAAACTTTTTTGCTGTATCAGAAGTTAGAAATTAGCTCCAAGCTACAGGCAGTTTTTGCTGGACAGCAGCTTTTTTTGCTCAAAGCATGGAGCTGTTAAAACGTGCCAGATCTACACATGGAATTGTTTATGCCTTACTGGAGTGCTTAAACAAGGGCTTGCAGCAGTGTTGTCCACTGGCTTGTGTAACAGTTTAACATCAATTCCTTTAGACTCGCCTCTGTCATGATAATCTTTCTCTTAAAGGACATCAACCAGAAGCTGCAGGAAGATAACCAGGAGCTGAGGGACCTTTGCTGCTTCCTGGATGACGACCGGCAGAAGGGCAAGAGGGTGTCCCGCGAGTGGCAGAGGCTGGGCAGGTACAGCGCCAGTGTCATGCACAAGGAGGTGGCCTTATACATGCAGAAGCTGAAAGAGCTGGAAGTGAGGCAAGAAGAAGTGGTTAAGGAGAACCTGGAGCTGAAGGAGTTGTGCGTGTTGCTGGATGAGGAGAAGAGTGGAGGAGCAGGCAGCCGGAGCTCTATCGACAGCCAGATTAGCCTGTGCCAGCTGACTGCCACCAGCGCGTACATCAGAGATGTTGGGGATGGCAGCAGCACCTCCAGCACGGGCAGCACAGACAGCCCAGACCATCACAAACACCACCCAAGCACCAGTCCAGAACACCTGCAAAAACCTCGGGGGGAAGGAAGCCCTGAGCATCAGAAACACCGGAGCATCAGCCCAGAGCACCTGCAGAAGCCCAGGAGTTCTGGCAGTCCTGATCATCACCTGAAAGGGCCGAGCCCTGAGCATCACAAAACCATTGTCAAAATACCTGAGCAACAAAAGCACAGCAGCAGCAGTCCAGAAACTATCCCAAAGCATGTTTTGAGTAGTAGTCCTGAACGCTTTCAAAAGCAGAGGCCTGGTGGTAGCCCTGAGCATCAAAAGCACAGCGGTGGCAGCCCAGATCACCTTCAAAAGCACACGCCCAGTGGAAGTACAGAGCACCTGCACAAGGTGAGGGGTTCAAGCCCAGAGCATCTCAAACAACACTATGGAGGGAGCCCAGAGCACCTCAAACATCTCAGCGGAGGCAGCAGAGAAGGTACCCTCAGGAGACAAGTGACAGATGAGCTGTCCCCTCACCACAGGAGTTTGTACAACGGAATGAATGGTGGGTCAATATTTGGAACAAAAGCTCACTTTGAAAATTGCTAAGGTAGTTTTGGTGTTATTCCAGCTATTTCTGCAGCAGGAATGATGTTTGATGTGAAATGAAAGGCAATGAGTCTGGTGTTACCATTATTCCTTTAGCAGATGATTTAATTGGAGTACACGTTTGTCCATCCAGCAGGTGTGGGGAAGATTAAAGAAGTAGGAGGATAGTGCATTTTGAGTGTTGGTATAGGGTATCAAGGAGAAGCTCTCAGCCCTGACCCTGCTCTGTGCTTGGTAGATGTAAACTGTTTGTCCCTAGTTGGATTTGTGTTTGCATAGGAGAGGAATTGCATTATGTTTCTTGTCCTGCTTAAATCTGAGTCAGCAGAGTTGGAGGGGAGTGTCTCCAATTTCACTTCCACCTTCCTAATCTGCTTTGTCTGTAGCTTTAAAGATTTTTAAATTTCCTCTTTATTGATTGAAGGCTTCTTTTATCCTTATCTATAAACTTTGGAAAAGACCCCAGATGAAGAGTAGGCACAATAGAAACGAATCTGATAGCTCCTTTCAAAGCCTTACGTTTGCATATTTTTAATCATAACAAATTAAAAATATAGCAAGATCAAGAAGGGGTTTATTTTCTGTTTTATTGCTGCCTTTTAGAAAGGTTTCCAATAAACATACCTAGATTTTAAGTGCAGTATATACTGAGTGATAGAAATAATTTGTTTGTCTTAGGAGAGTCACAATATAAGTATCTTGCTATTTTGAAAGCTACAAAGTTCAGACATCCTACTCAGCTGTTGAAATAACTCATTTTAGACTTAGCAGAATTCCTATAGCCTGCTGCCTTTATTTCTTCCATGTGCTTTGGGATGTTCTCATGAAGGCAATTAATGTCCTAGTTGTAAACCCTTTTCTCAGACCTTTATACTTAAAGTTGAAATTGAACTGCAGAAAGTGATGATTTTGCCTTAGCAAATTGTCTTGGATGGAGTTCATGTGCTTTCATTTCATAAGCGGCTGTGAGAAGCTGTGTTTGCGTCAGTGGAAGTGACCACTTGTTGGATCTGCTTGGGAGATGGGTGCTGTCCTCAACCTTTGTCACACTGGTCCAGTTACCAGTTGGGATTAATTTACACAATGCCTTCAGTTAGCCCCTCTCTGCAGGGGCAAATCCACATTGTTTTCAGTGGAATGTGTATTTTTGACAGGGCTGACCAACTCCCATGTGGTAAGTATAGAGACTCCCCTTTTTAAAGACTTGGAAATGATTAATAAGGTGAGTGTGTGACACATATGTGAAGATGTGCAATACAGAAGTTATTAAAATTGGTCTTGCCCAACTTCCATTAAATGCTATATTGTTCTCCATTCAGATTTTTGTGTTTACTATTGACCTTCTGTAAGTAGCACAAAGTATGGAACCAGACTTCCCAAAAATGACTTGTTTCTTGCACCCATGATGTTCATCAGTCCACCACAGTTTAAGTAGGAAGGTGATCCAAGGTTTTAAGTATGAATTTTTAAAACTCACTCACAGGGGAAGGAAGATATAGGTTTTCTGCTGCCAGCACTGTAGGCTTTCTGTTTCTTTCTGTGTTTTTCCCCCCCAAGTTGCCTTGTTAAGAACCTAACAGTACAGTGAAAGCAGTTGTTACTTTATTCCTGAGTTGACTGGCATCCTATGTGCAGCATATTTCAGTTGTCAAAAGATTGGACTCTGGCCACAAGGTGCTAGAGAGGGCAGCTGGTGCTCTGGGAGGCTCTTTATTGACTTTAATCAGAACTTTGCCTGCCCTGTGCTTTATATAATCAGTTTTACAGAGAAGTCCACTTTGGTTTGACAACTTCTCTCACCAGAAAGTTGTCAAAACTCTCTTCTTTTGTATTTATATAATTTGATGCAAGCTTGAGGTTTAATTCTGACATCTGTCTGACCTTGATCAAACTTGGGAAGACTCTTGACAGCTCTGCTGTGAATAGAAGGCTTTAAACTTCAGGGAAATACTTGGCCTTCACAGCAAGGCTGAATCCTTCTGGGTATTTTGTGTTCTGATTTTGTCAGCTACTGTAAAGTTGTGGGGAACAGTTAACATGGAAGTGGTAGAAATGCTGGTCATTAGAAATTGTTATTGTTGTGAAAATGTGTAAATGTGAATTTGGATATTCTGTATGTACCTGACCCTGCCAGCTGAGAGTAGGCAATAAAAATCCTGATCGTGTTGTAAGGAATGCTGAAATTGTGACAATGGGAGTTAAGAAATGGCCTGGAAACCTGGCCCTAAATTCTGATGAGCAATACAAAAGGACATTATTTGTTTGTGATCCCAAAGTGCATGTAGTACATACAGTATTATATTGCATTGGTGGAATCCAGTTTGTTTTCAAACTTGGACTATCTCTAGCTGGCAGATGTTTGCAAATCTGTGTCATGGGTTTGCCTAAGTTCTAAACTTATTGTAGTTCTTGTGCACTGTCATGTGAGCAGCAAGAAATGCTGGTGACCCTAAATGATGAATGGCAGAGACAGACATGTTTTGATATTTAAAGGAGTAAAATAAAATATTTTAACTACATAGTCAGAATTTACCTGAGTCAGTACAAGCCTGTCCCAATCTTCCTTGATCTGAACTGGGCTCTGAATCATGTCTGAGAGGACAAGTTATTCCTCTGCATGTCAAACCTCATTCCAGAAGTGCTGTACTCTACCTGGAATTGATGTTCCTAATTGGAAGCATGTTTGGGACCAGTCTGGCTATTCCTGGAGAAATGGGAGCTTCTAGCAGCTCCCATTTAGCTGGATTTGCAATTCTGTCAGCACCTGGTGACCACAGGGAAGCAGTGGATTCTACAGGGTGGTGTTACCTCTTCCAGAGCTGAAGGTAAAGACATGTGGGATGGATCAGAGAGTTTGCAGGTTCTGACGGAGTGGAGCTGCAGTCAGAGCAGTTGCAGTATAATATTACAGTGCCATCAGAAATGTGATGTGCAGCTGGAGCTGCTTTGCAGGATGTGTTTATGCATTAATCATTGGCCTTCATGCATGTTTTAAGCTATGCGGGAAGTTACCTCAGCCTCACAGGCACAGCTGAAGGAATAAAGGATGAGGTGATAACATTTCCTTTCATAATTCTTCTCATCTTGTATACTCAAAGGTTTGATCTTGGTATTTTTTCTTGTATGACGTGTCAGCTTTCATTTATAAGATTTATAAGGCTTTAAAAATACCCTCTACTTCATGGCTCTCCTACATCTTTTTCTGCAATGAGTGTCCTTAGCCTTTGCAGTGACAGAAAATAGGATGGGAGAGCTAAATTTGGCCTGGTGCCTGTTAATTGAAAACATGTGTATTTAATTCTAGAGGTTTTAACCAAATAAAACATGGTAACAATCTTCTGCTGTAATCACACCTAAATGTTCTGGGTAATGAGAACAGGGGTATTTGGGATAGAAAGATTGCTGAAAATAGATGAGAAAATATCAGGAGTAAAAACATTTTGAGAAGAGAGCATTAATACACCATAGAAGAATACTTGACAGTTTAACTCTGACACATATCTGGGGTGTAAGTGCCTCTATAAATTGATTTGCTTTCAGCATTTGCAGTCTAAGTGTTGTTTTTTTAATCTAAGTGATTTATTTTCAACTTTCTATTTTAAGAAGTCCTTTGTTTTACTCTCAGCTTTTACTTTTGTGTGAAAGGAAGGTATCCAAAGGCTTTCATGTGTCTTCTTGCTTCCTACTGAGGTTATTAATGAAGAGAAGTCAAACTGCTGACTAACACCTCCTGTACTGCTGGAGGTGTGAGGGCTCTTATAGAACAGATGCAGCATCACCTCTCCTTGAGCAAAGGTGGTTTTAGGCTAAATAGAGACTCAGCATAAATTTTGGACACTCTCTTATAAATGCACTTGTGAGAAGGAAAATTAAATTAGAAAACACTGCACTGAATAAAAAGGGGAAAGTGCAGAGTGACTCCAGAGAGGAAAAGCTCATAACAATGTTACTGAGTTAACTGATATCCTCTCTGTGCAAACAATTCCCCTTTGCTGGCTGAAGAGTGGGGTGATGTTATGTTTCTATGTACGTTTGCTTACATGTTACGTTTCTTAAAGTTGAAATGCAAATAATCTGTCTGTCATTAATGGCACTGCACAGCACTGTGTGTGATAGGACCTGTCCTGGTGGCACCCACGACTGCCCAGCTGGGAGCCTGAGGCAGCATTACTTGCTTTTCAGAGTGTAACCAAAGTCTACAAGGATCAGTGGGATTTTTTTCCTTGACAATATGAAGGGATGTTGTGTTTATTTTGGGTATTTAATTTAGAAGTGTAGAGCTCTGAAGCTTTGTCAGTCTTTCAAATGAACTCTGTAGGTTTGATGTCAAACTTTTAAATTGGTTCCAGCTGTTACACACTGAAAGAGAACTGGGGCATGAGTTGTGAATATGGATGTGACTACAGAACGCTGCATTTGTTATCCAACTTGTTTTTTGGGGAGTGATTTATCATGCTGAAAATGTGTTTTCTAGTATCAAAAAAATGAACCTACTAGAAACCCATGTTATAAGACTTTTGGGAGAGTTTTACAATTCCACATCCTTAACTTCACTGACATAACTCCTTTTGATTGAAATGTTTTAATGTGCAGCGGATCATCCTCCCAGCAAAACTCTGGATATGTTAATGGGAGAGTGATGCCTCTCCTGATGGAGAGTGGCCTGGTTTCACAGGTTGTCTGGATGTTCAACACTGATTCCTGCACAGGCTAGAGGCTGATCCAAGTGGCACACAGGGGCTGGGGGCAGGGTTTGCGCTTGGGTGCTGTAGCACTGCTGGCTGCAGTGGGATGTGCAGGGGGACTCAGCTGCACAGTTCCTCCTGCTGCAAGACTGAGAACACCCCGGCACCTTCTGGGAAGTCACTGCTTCCAAGTTTTATTGTCATTTCCTTTCTTCCTGAGGCTGCATATCCTGCTACAGGCGACTGTTTTGCAGTGAGGACTTAATGCTAATTCAGCCGTTGTTTGATGGAAGTGAGAGGCAGAGTAGGGAATAGAGACACTACCTTTAAGCCATCTCCAGTGTACCTCGTCTCTCTGGGAGCAAGGTCCCTGTTAGTCAGTGCTGCCAGGGATCTGGGAACTGGTCCCATAGTTCCCACAGCAAAGCCCCATGGAGTGACTCTTTGCAGCCCCGTGAGCAGTGCCCATCTCTCCCGAGCGGGATGGAGAGTAGGAGATGTGATGGCTCCGTGATTGGAGGCGTGTGGCCATCTCTCGTGTTTAGAGTGTCCCCTGGAACTTCCCTGACTGTGCCGCTGGGGCTCCAGGAGGGAAGGGCTACTGATCAGTCACAGGCTGGTACAAACAAAAACACCCTGCAAGCCAGTGCCTGGTCCCATCCCCTGACTGTGGTAGTGGTACACCTGGGATAAAGCTGACATACTAATCTTTCTTCTGTTTTCTTTATTTTCTTGGGCATTTTTGAGAAACAATGTATTTTCTGAGTAGTGAGTGGTAGTTTGTTTTGGAAACAGCAGAGAAGCTTGTTTCTTTTTCATGGTTATTGGGTCAAGGTGTGAGCCACTTGCCTTTACCTCGGAGAGCTTGTCAGGAGTTTGCATGCCTGTTAGCGTTGTCTGCCTGAAAAAAGTGGGCACATTTGTGTTTTTTTAGTGCCAGAATGGCAAATCCTCACATTAAAGCCTTGTCGGAGTCCTTGCATAGAGAGAGTACTTTAACCTGAGCTCAGGACCTTGTGTATCAGTTCTTCACACAGCTTTTGGAGTTAGTGTTGTTAGTTTAGAACAGTAAAATATAGGTTTAGAAACATTAGTGATTAAATTGTAAAATTCTCTGAACTATGGCGCTTACAATGCAGTCAGTATATTAAAGTAATTTTTGGTAAGTGCTGCTTGTTTAAGACATTCAGCCTTGTAGTGTGTATTACACTTGCCAGTTAGAATGTCCTGTCTCTTCTCTTCATCTATTAATGTTATTTGTTTTTAAATTTTATTATGAACTTAACAATGGAGAGCTGGGCAGGGGTTGAAGCTGAACGGGTTAAGAGTTAGGGAAGAGTGTGGCAGGCAGTGTAGTGTGGGTTTCAGATTTTGTGCTGCCACACACACAAAGTGCAGGAATGTTGACAGGAGTAAGGGACAGCAAGGCATTCCAAATTACAGGGTATTTAATGAGGTATAATAAAGCCTTGTGTACATAAGAAAATGAATGGCAATGAAAATTCATTGGCTTCTAAGCTAGTAAGTTATGTCTTAATTAGTAAACTGAAGCACATCTTATCTTGGGTCATATTGTCATGTGCAAAGATCTATAGTTACTGAGGTAGCACTACGAATTATCTTCAAGTCATGATCTTGATGTAAATCTTGTCTGCCTGTGCTTCTTCACAGGTTAAAGGATGGTCTCTGTGAAGAGAATCAGCTAGGACTGAAACTTAGCTTTGAATTCTGCTTATTGCAGGAAGCAGGACAATAATCTGTTTGAGAGGGAATGAGATATGAAAGTATAACATGGGGGGGTGAAGGGCACAAACTAAAATTGCCTTTCAAAAAATAAGCTTTAATGATATAACTCTGTGCTTATTTAGTGGACTTGTAAATTTATTTTTAAGTGTTTTTAATTCTTCAAGGCACACAGAGGAGGGTCAGGATTTTAATTTGTGTCCGTGAGCATTTGGTATGCAGCATAGAAGTGTGTGCGAATTTATTGATTGTGAATGGGAAAGCTGCTATCTTGAGCTAGGCTGTCTTAAAATATGAACAGTTCTGTGAAGGCTGCGAATAAAAAATAGTCTTGGTCCTACTATAAAATTTTGGGCGTATTTGCATTGTTTCTGTAACATTCATGGGGAGTGAAGAAGGCAGCAGCTCTGGACCTATGTAGTTCAGCAAGAACATGCTTCTACCCATTATTTTTTGTTAATATGATTCATGTGAACTTTACTGATTTTTAAAAGTCTATATAATAAATGAATGGTTATTTGGACCAGTGAAACAGCAGTGTTCAAGCACTGTCAAGAGTAAAAGATGTGTCACAGGTGAAAAAGCACAGTGAGCCATGTGGCAACCAACAATATGGAATGTCTCCTAAAGGTCTCCATTTTGGTACTTCCACAAGGTTACACAAGTTATTCCAGAACCTTTATGCCTACAATATTAAACATCTCTAATCTGATCAGTAGTGAGATAGCTCCTTCAAATGTTCGACCTCAAAACTCACCAGATTCTTTCACTGCATCTCTTTAAGCTCCTGTGAGCTGTGAAAGTTTGCCTTGCTCACCTGTGGAGCCTGCACCTGTGATTTGGATTCAAAGAAAAATATCTGCGCTTTCTACCAAGGGTACAAGGCTGATTCATCATTCTGTGATAAGCTCACATTTAGGCCAAGTACAGCTAAGCCTGAAGAAAAGCATTGATTTCCTGATCCACATCCTCTCTTGGCTCCTGAGTCTGTTTTTGGTTTACAGTGAACAAATGTAAATGATGTTCAAAATTCATCTTATGACTTTTGTGGTCTGCAGACATTGCTGAGGACATTAAGATGAGTCTCTAAAAATAGTATTGGATTATGAGAAACAAAAAGAACATTCCACTGGAGGCAGATGAATATATCGAGCACAAATACATGACTGCTGTGAGGCAGAACCTGCAAATTGGACTCAGATCCTTCCAAGGATTTGAACACTTCCCTCCTTGTTAGCACCTGACTTGCGCTGAAATGGAATGCCCAGATAGAACACAAATATCCTTGATCATGCAGTGCTCTGAATGAAGTCACTTGTCTGTCACTGTCATTCATCTTATTTGTTTGGGTCCATTTTAGAACTTTATGTAACCTGAAGTTAAATTTTGAATTTTAGGTTTTTGCAGTGTCACTAAGTCCAAAAAGAAAACATGACAAGAAAGCATTCCAGCATTTCCTAACCAGCTCTCCAACCACCAAGACCAAAGGCTCGTCAGTGGTAACTGAGTAGCAGAAGATACCCAGTCTATGTCTCCTCCAGGTACAGGTGCTAAGAACTCTTTGATTCATTCCTGTTGTTGGAACTTGATGCCTGGCCTGTATTCCACTCAGTACTGCTGAAGGCTACATTGTGACTACTTACACCAAAGCATGTGCACGTATTTTGGAGAAGAGATCCTGAGTTTTTATTAAAACAAATCCTAAATTCAGTGTGAAGACATTGGGATTTTATGTGTTTTAGGTTCTCCACAAGCATAATCAAATGCTAAGATTTTTTTTTCCACTTTTGAGTGGACTGGAATGTTATATTCAGCCTGAATTGCAGGATTGGCAAGAGCATGGAAGTGACTGATCTAACGGTCTTGGAAGCATGGATCCCAGAGTTTTGTGCTGTCATGTCACTCCGTCATCCTGGATTTGTCAAGAATGAGTTGAACAGTGCTGATGCCTTGTATTGATTGCAATATTGCAAGTACAGCCAGTTGTATCCATGGAGTCCTGAAAAGGTGTCTGGGGAGCTCCAAAAGGAGATGTAGCACAAAAGGACTTGCATGACCCACTTTCTACAGCGATGCAAATTCAAGTGTATTTACTTATCGGTTGCCACCTGAAGTGTGTCCTTCAGGCACTGGAGTCGGTTTCCTGGGCAACATATTCTATTCCACCTTTCCTATTTTGTGGTGCTTTTATTAATTTTTTTTAACTAAAAAGACCTGACAGTTGATTCCAGTGTCACTATGGAAAATGGATATTTAAAGGATTGGTGAAGAATGTTTGAATGATAAAAAATTTCTATTGGTGTTGAGAGCAAAATACTGCTGAATTTTTCACTGAAAAAATCTATAGTTTGAATGTAGCAGACCTTGGCTGTGTCTGCTTTGTGCTTAGTAGAGCTGCACTTAGCACATGTATTTTTAAGTGAGTTGATATTAGATATTAATCCTGCATGTCACGCAAAGCTAGTATAAGATTTTTGGATATTCCTTGTCTTTTGGATATTCCAGATGTTGCAGGGGAAACAGGATCTTGACTGCAAAGATACAGTCAGGTGATGCTTGTTTTCAAATTTAACACTTAAGTGCTTTTAATACCTCCCCAGTTTTGTTAGATTTTGATTTATTTGTTCTTGCAGTGCTGCTCAGAAACACATAATGATACACAGGAAGCAAAGAGGCTCTGGAAAATTTTGGGCAAGAATCTGCAGTGAAAGTTAAAAGTTACTAGAAGGTTTTTATGCCCTGGAATGAAAAAAATCCAGATAGTGTTTGCATTTTGTTTATTAAGAAATGCTGTTCCCCAGGGAAGCAGGAGTATTTTTATGCCAAACACTGAGGCTCACTGGTCTGTGTCTTTGCTCATCAGGTGTCAGGAGGGTTGGCTGCTGCCTGAGCCAGCTGCTTGATTTGCATCTCAGCTCATGCAACTACTGATATAGGGCCCAAGTGCCAAATTTGTGTCCCATCATGTCTGTGCAAACACAGTAGGAAGGGTTCTTTGGGAGACTTTCTTCACTGCTCCAGAAGTCTCATGAGCAGAGCACACTCTCAGTTCAGCCACACCCAGAGACATCTGTTGCAAACATAGAGATAAATTTCAGCAGATTTCTCTATTTTAATGGTGTAAATCAGAAGTGGCTCTTTGCAGGTACAGTTCTGATTCTGAGCACCATCCCTTCAGCAATCTAAATTCAGGATTCAGCTTCTAACTGAGGGTTTGAGCCAGCTCAGATCTGTGGAGAACCAGGGGTGGATGAGATTGTAGACCTTGGCTTGTCACCTGTGGATCTGTCCGTGTCCAGTTCCATCTGTGTTTATTCCCCATGCCATGAAAGGTGTGCCCTGATAGTGAACCAATCAGCTGGGCTAGAGGCTGACTGTGGGGAGTTGTGGGATTTTGGGGAGAGCTCATCAGACATTGGGATAATCAGACTTTGCATCATGTTTAGCTCTGGTGTTGTGAACATGCGTTTTAAAGTATGTGATGTGCAGAAAACTTCTCTCTGAATGCAAAGCCAAATGCTGAAAAGCCTAAACCCAAGTGTATGTCAGATCTGAAAGCTCACAAAAGAAATATTCAGTGACATCTATTTTCACAGATTCACAGCTTATTCTGAGTTGGAAGGGATTCACAAAGATCATCAAGTCCAACTCTTTAGTAAGTGGCCTGTGTGGAGACTGGACCCACCACCTTGGTGATATGTGCTGAAATCGCCATCAGAGGGAAAGACTGAAAATCTGTAACATATTGGTCATCAGATTAACAAAATTTATGCCTCTTCTGAAAATGGCCTTTGCAGTCCGTCTGTCCTTTTCAGGCCCAAAAACTTCTGCTCTGGTTTGTGCTGCAGAAGCTTTCTGAGTTCCATGGTGTCCTGTGAGCTTCTGAAAGGTCCAGTGCAAGTCTGTGACTCCAGAGGTTGGACTGGGGTACCCAGGGCAGAGGAGGATATTGCTGTTTTCCTTTGCTCCCTTGCTTGCTGTGGAAAGCCACTGGCAAGTCCTGTCCTTGCTCCAACTTGTAATGCTGCTGTTTGAGCCTGCAGAGGGTCTGGGACCAGTCTTGTGTGACTGAGGAGAGAAAGCAGCTCTACCCAAAGGGTTTGGCTGGATTAACTCATGGCGTTCTGGCCCTGGAGAATGCCTGTGTGTGGGCTGGGACAGCACTGATGTGTAGAACATCAGTACTTTACGTGTGTGAATGCTCCCCTGGTGGCAGCCCAGTCAGAAAAAATGTCTTTATTAAGGTGAGACCTTAATGTGTATAAAGAGCTGTGGGTGTGCCGTTACCCTGAGGAAATGCTTACACTTGTCAGTAGTGCCTGGTTCCTGCTTGC
The DNA here is from genome assembly GCF_050655825.1 of Lonchura striata. NCBI lineage: Eukaryota > Metazoa > Chordata > Aves > Passeriformes > Estrildidae > Lonchura > Lonchura striata. The sequence continues at coordinate 88,131,532 of NC_140705.1, forward strand.
AGCTTTTGTCAATAATTCTGGAAACAATTTACCAACCACACAAATAATGTCATCATCACCTGTGTATTAAGAACCATGAGCCAAACAAAAGGCAAGACAGGATTAATCAGCTACCAACTAGTGCAGATTTCCTGAGGTTTTGCTGCTGATTATTCAATTGCATCATGTCAATTTTCTAACAGCCTTATTCTTAGATCGGTCTGTTCTCAGCATGGTGTAAAAACTGGGGCTGAAGTTACGCACATGCCTAGAAAACAGCTTTATGAACAATCGGCTTGAGACAAACATTTTTAATGTGTTTCCTTTCAAAATCAACTTTTAAGGCAATGTTTCCTTCCTTCCTGAATCTCCTGAATTAGGCTAGTGGGAAACAAAGCTATTTTAAATTCTCTTTTGTGTGTGCACCATTCCTGTTAGAAGCCATTAATCTACCTTTTGCATTTACAGGGCTGCTTAAAGGTGTCCTGGCACACAAAGTGATTTACAATGAATCCACACCTGAAGGGCTGTGATAGCTTTACTAGAGGGAGCTCTGTTTTCTGTCCTGTTTCTCATGGCGTTTTTACTTTTACAGAGTAGTTGTGTAGCTGTAGTTGTCTTGATTTGGAAAATGAAGATCCCAGTACCAGCCAGAGGCATGGACAGCTCTCTGCTGTGGATTTCAGGCTGCTAACTGGTACAATCCAGAGGAGCATTAATAATAAAATAAAGCATCAGAATAAAATATGAAAATGAACATTCTTGAGATCAAAAAAAGAGAGAACACAGTATTTTGGCAAGATGGTCATCTGTCCCTCAGCATCCATCAACAGTGTGGCATACTGTGACTGTGCCAGGGTTGGGGGAAGTGGTGCTTAGCAGATATAAATCTCCACGGTGAGGCTCGGGCTGAACATCTGTGGCTTGGCAGATGTGGAAGGGAGGAATTTGGGCTTTGGAGCTGTTCTGGCTGGGTGCCAGCAGACTCTGCTCTAGCAGGTAGGTGGCTGCTGCTCTCTGTCAAACACTGCAGGCTGAAATGTTTGCTTAAAGTCCTGTGAAGCTGGGGCTGTGTTCAAGAAAACAAGGGGAGAGGTTCTCCCTGCCTGCCAAAAGCTGGAGCTGTCCCGTGCGAGGTTGCTGCAGCAGGGGCAATTCGAGAAGGGGTTGGCTCTGCTCGGGGTTCGCTGTGGGCTCCAGAGCTCCCCGGTGCTGACTCTGTGGGGATCTGGGGTTTGACATCCTGGGGTGACAGCCCGGACATTCCCAGCCAGGGAGATGTGCTGACAGGACAGCAGCAGCGATCCTGCTCGGGAGCACAAAGTTCCTGTAATTACAGCAGCTTCCTGCCGTGCCAGGCAGCCAGTCCTTCATGGCCCTTTCCAGCCAAAATGTGCTCCGTGTGCAGTCTAATGTCTCAGACCTGGGCCAAGATTAAAGAGGCATTAGTACTGCTGCTATTTTCATCTTAATTGCAAAGCAGAGCAAACACCAGGTTGTGTGTCCTGAGCATGATTTAGCAACCTGTTAATATTTTAATTGCTCTGATTATTTGGTACTTGAAATAAATGGATATTTTTAAAATCTCTTGGCAGTAACTTCTGGAAAAAAGTCATTGCTTCTCATTTTGAAGGCATTTTGTCTTTCATGCTGAAGTACAGGAACATATGGTGCTACTTCTGAGGTAGCAGTTGTTTAAATATCTTTCCTTGTAAACTTTTCTGCAGAGCCATATAATTTTCTCCTGTAAAAAACATTCATACTGTTTTATAGCTACTTAATGGGATTATCATGTTTTTATAATTGCAAACTTTTAATGGATGTGGGTCAAGAAATTAAACTCTGAACCCTGAATAAGACAAATGAGCAGTAAGCAGTTAGAAACTCAAAGAGAGTAGTAAGAAATAGTGATAATAGTATAAAGCAAATAAAGTAGTTTATCAAAACACATCCCAGGTGTTTTGAAAGGGTCAAAAGAGTAATTTTATTTTTAAGCTGAGCTCTTGGGCTACCACTGGCAGTCAGTAGACACGCTAATACAGTGTCCAGAATCCTCACATGGAAGCAAGTTACGTCTGTTTGTGTTCAGTCTGGTGAACAGGTCTCCCAAGTCATGGTGTTCCTTCCATGGGAAGCTTGAGTCAGGAGCATGCATTAAAAGATGTAAACCAGCAGCACATTCATCTATATACAATGAAGGGAAACTAGAAGTGTTCCTGAGTGTGGCACAGCCTGGAGAGTCAGAGGAGTGGAATAACTGGAATATTCTGTATATTTTTTGTCTACATTGCTAGACTCTTACCCAGCATGAGAGATGATTAGTGAGAGGCTAATTGGCCTGTTAAATAAACATATTTAGAAGTGTATAAAGGATACGTATCTCAGGAATTATGCAGATCTAAAACCCTTCTCACACAGCAGTGGGAAATGCATTCCAGGGGCAGTGTGCCAGGCTCCCTCTCTGCTGCCTTGGACATGCTGAGCCAAGGCTGGAGCTCTTCACAAGCCTTAGAAAATGCTGCAGGGATGAAGCATCTCCAGAAGAGGAGGAGCTGGCCCAGTCTTGCCTGGGGGCAGAACTTCCTCCCCCTACGGGATCCCAGATGGAGCAGCAAAACACAATTGCTGGAAGCAGAAAGGCAGCAGTAGGATGGATTGCACAGGATCTCCCTTCTCCTGCAACTGGGCTCAGGACTGATTGCCATCTCCAGGGAAACATCACTCAGATGTGGAGGTGGCTTTTGTAGCTGTAATGAGAGCAGGCTGTGTTTGATGCTGGAGGTTTGGAGTCGCACCCTGCTGAGTGCAGACAATAGAGTTGCTCAGAAAATAGTTTCTGAAGGTTTTTTTGCACAGAAGAAAGTGGATGAGGTCAGACAGATTCAGAGTTATATCTAAGAGTGCACAGGTTGTAAAGCGAAGGACTGAAAAAACCAAAAATGTTAGAAGGACTCTGGGCAAGGGAAAATTCAACATAATCCAACTTTAAGTATTTGGATTATGACATTAACCCTTGTTTTGAGCAGTATTCCTGTTTCCTGAAAATGAAGGTGTGGGAGAGCAGAATTAGGTTACAGGATAACCAAAGCTCCAGCATTTCCAAGTTTGAAATGGTAGGAAAAGCTGTAGGTAATGATCACTTATATAGCACTTGTTTGGGGGTGCTGAATGCAACAACTGAAATGGCTGTCATTTTTCAGTCAGTCACAGGTATCCGTTTGGTCTCCTGCCCACCTCATTCTGCTGGCAGGTGGAAAACAGGACAGGACAGGAATTTATCATGGAGCCAGCCATGGTGGAGTGACCATTGTGGTGCTGCTGGTCTTCACCAGCTCCCAGGAGCTGCTCAGGATTTCTGCTTCCATAGCACCTCTGAGCTCCCTTTGGCTTTTGGTGTCTTGAGCATTTGGAGGAGCTCCTGCCAGTCTTTCTTTATGACTGTGAATGGGGTTTTGGCAGTCCTGGCAGCTGATAGTCTACAAAAGTTAATATATTTTTGTGTGGCCTCTCCTTCTCTATCAGCGTTCTCTGTGAAGCAGGATTCTTCCCCCATGTACTGGAAGGCAGAAATCTTTCATTATGGAGTATTTAATTTTTCAAATGACTGCTGCCACAGTATTAGTCAATAGTCTGTGTTAGTTGAACTCTGCTGCTGAATCTGAGCTTTCCTATTAAAAAAGGAGAAAGCAAAATATTTTTTGTATCCTTTTACTAAATTAATCTTAATGATTTGTGCAAATCATTTCTATGAGCTTGATTATTATTGCTGGTGGAAAAGCAATTACATTGGAAAACAAACCAAAAGTCTATAGTGAGATTAAAGCCTACAGTTCCAGATATTTTCCTTGATTTATTTTTGATTGTGGGTGATTTATTATTTAGAGTGAGATAGGGATCTAGGAATTTCTCCTGACTCCCCTTGTTAGTCCCTGCCTAGCAGCTGTTTGAACCTTATGGCACTAAGAAATTCCTACAGGTGCCTGCACTTTGGGGCTTGGAAAAAAAACCCAGGTAAAGTGAATCTGTAAGAATCTGATGGTTCATTTGATATGTGGCCATACAGGGTAGCAGGTCATTTAGGGGATCCACTTGTCTCATTTTAATTCAACTAGAAAATGCTTACTCAGCTGCACAAATAGGACTATCCATCTGTACACCTATTATGTGATCAGATTAATTAAAGTAAAAGCAGTGAATTAACTTCAGTTACAAAGGCTGCCCTGAATTGCTCAGTAATAATTTAATCCTATGTTACACAGGTAGAAGGCACCATATAACTAACATGTTAAACTACAAATTTCTCATCCAACATGAATTTTGAGGTTTTTTTATCTTGTTTTCAGCATTGTCAAGGAGCTTAGCTAAATAGCCTCTACAAAAGTAGAAGGCTTGAAAGCTTTATTGAATAATTTTGAATGCTTAGTTTTAGCCTTAGGACTATTTCTAACTATAACCTGAACTAACTACCTTTAATCTTTCAGTTTGTCTAGGTGTCATTCTGATAAATTTAACATGAATCAAAGGTACTGTGGGATAGAAAGCTTTCTTGGGGGGTAAGAAAAGAAATAGTTTTGGTTTTAACTGCACAGGTTAATATGAAATTGTCTTTCTAGTTTGAAAACAGAAAGTGATCATGTGCAGTTGCCTGGGAGCATCCATCCTGCCATCCTGCTGCCAGGGTGTTTATGAAGAGTCAAAATGTTTATCAGGGAGGGTTTTTGTATTTCCAATGTCACTGTAAGGTAATATGTACTTTTCAGGGAAATACCTGTGGGCTGCATTTGTTCACAGCCACCACACCCCATTCCCTCCATGTTCCTGTACAGGGTTCCAGGTTGGATGTGAAGATCTTAGTGGGAAATTTCAAGTCTGTACCCAAGGGATAGTCAGTACACTGGGAAGGTGCACTGGGGGTAACACAGAGCTTGTTCTGTAGCTGTACAAATAAGCTCAATATTCAAATGCACAATCTCTCTGAAATACCACAATAAGGGAGAAAAAAGAATTAATACAAGTGTTGCCAATCCATTACTGTACTGAGGGCAGGAAATCAGCCCTGCTCTCTGCCACAAAGTGATACTATGGAAGTCTGGGAACCATCCTTGCTGGGCATCAGGCTCTGCCTAGTGCTTCAAAGAAGAATTGTGCGTGACTTGCACCCAAGCTGTGTGACAATGTGTGATTGCATTTCTGGAGATTGGAACTGTGTTTTTTTCTGTTTCCTTTTGACATCACTCTGGTGACAGCTGAGGGTCAGCAGTGTTTGCTAAAGAGATAATGGTAGGCTGATGGCCCCTCTCCTTGAGGAAATGCAGATTTTAGTCACTGATAATTAAAAATTACAATTACTGTGTGATCTTGAGTGTACTTTGGAGCTTTTTTCCTCTTAAGCCAAGGAATTTCTTAAAGCATTTCACTGGAAAATGGAACTAGATGGAGAAACATGGTGGTGGTTAAGTTGTGGAGAGAGTGAAGTGTAGAAAATATCAGGCTCCTGCACGGTGTGGATGAAAGGAGGCAGAGATCTCTGAAGGTTGCTCTTGGGGAAAGAGGTTTATTGGGGGTGCAGAGGGTCCTGCCTCGTGCTCCCAGACGCAGCACGTGGCGGGCCCTGAGAGGGTGGGGAAGGGGAGAGACAAAAGGATGCTCCAGGAGATGGGAAGCTCCAAGAGGAAGGAGGAGGTTCCAGGAGGGGAGGAAGTTCCAAGAGACCGCGTGGCCCCTTGAAGCCTACTTATAAAGGGGCTTTGAGGTAGGTTGGAATAAGGCATGGCCAATGGGGTTACAGACATTTGATGTCCCAAGGGAGGGATAGAGGTGCGGGGTGAACCATACATCTTTTGGGGGGTCCATTTCACCCCAGGACCCATTCATAGGCAGGGGCATTGTCCGGCTAGCTGGGAGAACTGTTCTCATCCCGATGTATTATTTATAAACAATTATATTTATCTATCATCTGCAACAGTGAAGCACAGGACTGTGGAACCTGTGGATGAAGTTCTGCTGTGTTGCAATTACTCCTATGGGCATCACAGGAACAAACATGGTGCAGTGGTAAGCCCAGAATCTTGAGGGTAAATAATTCATTGAATATATACTAACATGATATAATATATACTAACATTCTGGTTTAAATATCTTGAATGAAAACAGCATAATATGCTTTTTCAGTCACTCCCTTCATTAAAGTTGTAAAAAAGAAAAATCAAGGAAATACTGAGCTTGGATTGTTGAGCCTGTTTTCCTGCCAGGAGTGGAGTCCTTGAAGCAGGAATAAGAATTAAGATTGCCAGGAGGAACAACTGACCTTTCAATGCTTGGGGTGCTGTAAGTTGGCAGATCACAGGGGTACTTCCAAAGCAGAGCTCCCAGCCTGTTCAACCCCATTTTGATGAAAAATGACATGTCAGAGGGAGAGGGGATGTTTATCTTGCTGCAAAGAATCATTCACACAATGATTATCTTGATTTTATTTTCACAGGAACATATGTTTTGTGTTTAATCGTCAATGCCTTCCTTAGGTCTTTGCTTCCCACCATAACTAAAGTATGAAAAATCAGTGGGAATACAGTGAAGGAAACAGGTGGGGTTGGAAAAAAACCTTGGCACAGTTGGCCACACATAGAACATCTTTTAGAGCATTAACAGGGGTGAAAAAGTGTGGCCAGTAAACCAGAGGGGGAAGAGATAGAGGGATTTGGCTTTAATTTCATTTTTAGTGGGAAGAAAAAATGAATTTGTATGAGAAATTGATCATACACAGTTTGATCCTCTTGCAGGAATTTTGCCATTGATTTCTGGAGGAATGGGATGTGCCACCTTGTTTGCCTGAGACTGTGCATTTTTCTTGGTACAGAGTAATTCACTTACACTCCAAAAAGCCCCAACTCAAACAAAAACTGACACAAATAAACAAAATCTACTTCACTGCATGGAGACTAAATTAGCTTTTAAATCTCTAATATGATTGTTACGGAGGCTGAGGAAAGGTTCTCTTGAAATTTTGCTACTCGGACTAACTCCACATTGTTCAGTAGTGGCAATGGTTAATTCATTTTCTAAAGATCACGTAGATACATGAGGCTGAAACCTTGTGATTTATTTTGAGCTCTGAGGAATATAATGTGAAAACCTATTCAGGTTTTACTGGCTGGCCAGAGACTGCAGTCAGTTTAATGAGACACAGCTAAATTTACCATGATAAAGTGCTGCTCCATGCACAGAATAGATGTTGTGGTCCTGTGCTGGTGATTGATGATTTATTACCTTCAAAACTGTAGAACCAATGTGCGGAATTAATTTTGAGCGGATTATTCATTATTTTTACCTCCTGGAATCTTGTACGATTGGTAAATATAATTTAAAATTTAAAAAAATCCAAACACAAAATTTAACTCGGATTTTTGGGTTGTGTATTTTAGAACACCCCCTTTTCCCCTGAGGTGTTTTACAAACCTAATGTAGCACCAGTTTTGTGCTGCAGAAGTTGTTTATAGCTCACTTTATTTGGTTTGTTATCAAATTACTGGCTTTACTCTGTAAAGCTCTCAAGGGACTGAGTGAAGCTCCAGTGTATGGATGAGCCCTCTGTACGTGGTCCTTCATTCCCAGGCAGTCCATGGGCTGATCCCAGCTGACAGCCCTCAATGTGGAACCCCAGGCACTGGGACTCCACTCACAGGGAAATGCCTACAGCAGGGATTGATCAGAATGGGAATTTTCACTTTCCAGTCTTGGTTAAAGCTCCTGCTTTAACTGTTTAACTTCTGGGGAGAAAAACTTGCTCAAGCAGAGGGTTAGATCTAGAAAACTGAGAGGAGAATCCAGCCAGCAGGAGATGGAGAGGGGAGAGGTGTGTTAGAGGCAAGAAAAATTATTAAATGTGCTGTGGTTGTCTCTCTGACAAGCACACCATGACACAGAGTTTTGGGGTTTCTTCGAATGCAAGCAAGCCTTGGGTCTGCCTCTTGCACTGTGGGGATTTGAAAAAAACCTGTGCTGCTCCCCCAGTGGGTTCCTTATGCTCAGGGCTCTGTAAAAATGCAGATTTATGTACTAGCCTGTCCTGGAGGTCTCATTTTGGCAATGCTGGGTCTATAAGCTGAGCTGCTGATGAGCAGCTCAGCCAGAGTCCTGCTAGAGCAAAGAGCAGCTCAGCTTGGCAGCATCAGCCTCCAGGACTGTTCGTGTCTGCTGCTGCAACCATCAGCTGTGCTTCCCAAATCCAGGGAGTTAGGCAACATAGGATATGTGCTCTGACAGGCTCCACAGCAACTAGATGTTGGATTTAGGTGGAATTCTGTAGGTCCTTAAGCAGTTTTGGTCCTTGCCCTAGAGAGCTGAGGTGAGCTAATGACTTTGCTTTGTGAGAGGATGTTTCATAATCCTCCTTTAAGCTTGGGCTCCTGTGCAGGTCCGAGGTGACACAAGGGCTCAGCAGTGTCTTAGCTGACAAAAGCAAAGGCTCTGGGTTTAATTTAATCCTTTATTTATTTAAAAGGAAAGAAGCTGTACTTTTGCAAACAAGGCTCTTCTCAGCATCTGAAAGCTGGGCAGAGTCAGTCTGGATCGTTACCTGGATTTTTAACCTCTGGAAATAACACAGGTGAGCTTGTGGTGGAAAAACCATTATCTTTTGTGTCAGTCATAAATACTGTGAGGGTAAAGGTTGAAATATTAAACTGAGATTCTTTCTGCTTGCTCTTTGAAATACCAAAGACCAAGAGCTTGAAAGCTTTTCCAAGGCTTTCTGCAAACATTGGTGGTGGAATTATCATTCACTTTTTGTCAGGAGCTTCTGTGTGGTGCTGTAAGGAACCTGTGCTCCAAGCAAACACAGCCCTGTATCCTCCTCTCCTTCGAGTCCTGAAGCTGATTTGTGTTCTCTCATCACAGCACCTATTTATTCTCTTTATCACAACCATCTCTTTGGCCCCTTGTCCCTGTCACTCTGCTGGTGGTTTGGTAGATAAAATAGATTTAGTTACAATCAAAAATGCCTGCTGAGGGTAGGCATGGTGCAAGACTATGTCAAGACAAATTGTTCCATGCTGGGGGAAAACCTCCCTTCTCTGACCTGTTTTCTCTTTTGGAAATTCTCTTTCCCTTATGCTTCCCTACATATCTTCAGAAACTTCAGTGCTGAAGAACTTTATGATCTATAAGTCAGTTTTTTGGCCTTCATCTTTAAGTAAATAAGTATCAGGTGACTCTGCTTCTCCGACTTGCAGCTGCTCACAACTCCTCTATCCATTACAGACACCAAGCCCTGCAGTGCAACAATCCAGGGAATATTCTGTTTGGTAAAAATCAATCATCATGTTCTTTCTATATCTCCCTGTTTTGTTATCTGTCATCTTGAATTCATCAGAATGATCCATGTTTGGGTTTTCATCCCTAAATCTGGCCAGACTGTCTGACAAACAACAGTGGCTATGAGAAAGTTTCCTTAAAGGGCTCTTGGCACTCAGTCTTCACTCCTGGAAAAATTGTGAAAAAATGAAAGATGTTGTGGGAGACATGGGTTTGTTTTCAAGGACTGAGCTTTATGCTCAAGGTAGTCATAGAAGAGTGCTTTCAAATTACTTATGTCTGGAATGTGAGTTAATCAAACTTCTACTATGGAAATTTTTTTTGTATTGGAGGAATGTATCTGAGGTCAAAAATATTTTTGTCTTCCTCAGCTGCCAAATCTCTGTGGGTTCTTTGTAGCTCTCTGAAATGATTCTCATGTGGCAGGACCGGTGCTGTGTGCTCTTCCCTGGGCAGGACAGAACAAACCTGCCCAAACTGAGCCCTGTTTGCAGTTCCTCTGGAATGGGCTTCCCATATCTCTTGGAGGTGTTCTGCCATAACATTCCAGGTGCTCAAGGCATGAACTTCAAACACTTCTCAGCCTTGGCTTTGTTTTAATGCTAAAATACATTTTACTGATTTATTTTGCAAATGCTGCTTCAGTTTCTCTTCTGTCTCCATGGTGTGCTCCTCACTTTCAACAGAAATAATAAACCTTTATATTATTATTATCAGTAATGGGGGAAATTAGCATAGTTCTGTGTAGCAATTGCTGCCTGCTCCAGGATGGATTGAGGCGAGAGATCTCTGAAGTTTGCTCTTGGGGAATAAGGTTTATTAGGGATGCAGAAAGGTCCTGCCTCGAGCTGCCAGACGCAGCACGTGGTGAGGCTTAAGGAGGTGAGGGAAGGGAGAGACAAAAGGATGCTCTAGGAGAGGGGGAGTTCCAAGAGGCCGTGTGGCCCCTCGAAGCCCCCTTTTCAAGGGGCTTCAAGGTGGGCTGGAACAAGGCTCGGGCCAATGGGGTTACAGGCACTTGATGTTTTAGGGGAGGGTTACAGGTGCAGGGTGAACCATACATCTTTTGGGGGGTGAGACGGAACAGTCCATTTGACCCCTGGACCCATCCGTAGGCAGGGGCATTGTCCAGCTAGCAGGGAGGACTGTTTTATATTGGCTATATTATTTATGAATAATTATATCTATCCATTTTCTGCAACAGTTCTGAATCTCATTGTAAGTTCAAAATCCCTTATGGATACTATCAGAAGAGACACCACAGTTTGTTACTATCCTTGAGACAGGAGCTCACGTCTATCATTGATGGGCGATGATCAAGCTTCTCTTGCTCAGGAGGGGTGAGATGTGACTGATAGAACAGTTGGCAGACTGGGCTTCATTTTTATATCAGAGAGATGCTGTGTGTTTCAGTGTTGGTAGTGTCCCTTCCCTGGATATTTAGCAAACAAAAATGGTTCCTCAGGGTAGGACAAAGGGTAAACCAGCCTTTGGCCAAGAGCAGCATATGCATCAAAAATGCTACTTTTTGGAATATAATTAATTAATATAATTAAAATGCCTAAAAAGCTGGGTGTTGTCAGCAAGGAATGAGAGATGATATTGAAACAGGATAAAACTTGTGATAGAAAACACTGTAGGATTCATAGCCTAGTTTAGATGCCTTTTAAAGCAAGGAAAGATGATTTACTGTACTTCCTAAAGCCAGTATCATTCCAGCTTCTGGTTCTGGAAATTCAGATAACTTGAGCTTTGTGGTCTTGATTAAATCTTGACAAAGTTCTCTCTCTCTTTCTGATACACTTGCAGAAGCTTTATCCTTATATCCCAGGGCAGAATTTGGATTTGATGCCTCCCTGAGGATGTATTACACTTGGTATTACATGCCCACTTTGCATGGCATGCTTCAACTTAGCTTTTCCTGGTTGAAAGGCAAAAAAATAGTAGAGAAGGAATGAATGTCTTATATTGGAAATCCAGAACTAATCTGAACCAGCTCCATGAGTGTGTGAAGTTGTAGTTTCTCTGTACCTGCTTTGGTGGAAGGTTTGTTTTTAATCCAGAGGGAACAAAAATGAAACTCTTGTACATGAATTAAGCAAAAACCCCCAAATATTTGCCTGACTAATGAGTAAATAAATTTGTTTAATGGTGTGGGTTTTTTTATTTTTTTTTAATATTCTTTTCCTTAAAGAAAGCAAACTGAAATCCTTCCCCCCAGCTGAGGTTTTGCAGGTGGGCAGTGTCAGCAGGAAGGAGAAGTCTCTGAAGGACAGGAGGATAAGGGAAAAGGGCACTGTATAGTTTTCTAGGCTGTATTCCTTACACTTAATGCAATGAGTGGTTAAAACAATAAGCAGGTTTGGTGTCAAGTTTTGGAGATATTGTACCAGAGCCAAGAAAAGGGGAGAAAGGCAGGAAGCACTGGAATGTGTTGAGGGCTTCTCTGATAGAACACATAAATAGTAACTGTTTCAAAGGGAAAGTAGAGGTTGCAGAACAGCAAAACTCTGAATTCCTGTCAGGGCTGCTTTGAGTTGTGCTGAGCGTGCAGGCCCTGGAAACACATTCAGTGTCAGAGCAGGAGAGGAGTGCTCTGCTCAGGATGAAGCCTCAGGTTTTAGCATTTATATTTTTCAGATTCTATTCTGCTTTAGTGTGTAAGTCTAGGCTTCATATTAGGGGATAGTAAGCTCTCTCCACAGAATAGGTAGACAAAGCAATTCCTTCCCTAGCTGGGGACCCAAGGACAGTCACTCCAGATCTCAGGCCCAAGATCATAAACAGCGGTGGACGGAAGAGAAAAAACAAGAAGGATGGGACTTCATAGCCTAAACCTGTAATTGGACAATTAGTTTCAATATGTAAATGGACCAGAATTTATAAAAGTGAGAGAGATCCTGTGACTTGTTCTCCAGTTTGTGGCCATTTTGGGTTGTGCTGCCCATGGTGGATCTATTTGAGACCTCTTCATAAATCCCTATTTTATTATTTAGCTCCATCTAGTCTCTGTTGTAGGTCAGCCTTCACGAGACATAAAGGAGTCCTGTCCCCCCCGTGGAGGAGCAGGTTGAGGCTTCCTCAGGGAGAGATAGCCCAAACCACATGCCAGCAGCTGCTGCAGTGTCACATGCGAGTGCCACAGCTTGATCCTGAGCTGTGGGGACACTGCATGTCGTGTCAGCACAGAAGTGGCCAGGAATATGTTGCAGTGCAAGTAGTCTTGCTGCCTACACTATTTTTATTTGCCTAGGCAGCATCTTGATGAAATCAAGGAAGACTGAATCTGTTTAAAATTTTGAAGTTGAAAGGAAATAATAATTATGCTTTTCTTGAGGCCACTTCTCAGCCATTTCTTCACTTCTTTAATAAGAGTGGGATCTGAGTGCAGGAGCTGGGCTAATCTGATTTAGTAATAGCTGGAATGTTGTGGAAGATATATAAATATGATTATCCATAGATAATCCAGCCAGGATGAGAACAGTTCTCCCAGCTAGCCGGACAATGCCCCTGCCTTTGGATGGGTCCTGGGGTGAAATGGACTGTTCCATGTCACCCCCCAAAGACATATGGTTCACCCCGCACCTCTATCCCTCCCCTAAAACATCAAATGTCTGTAACCCCATTGGCCATGCCTTGTTCCAGCCCACCTTGAAGCCGCTTTATAAGTAGGCTTCAAGGGGCCACGTGGTCTCTTGGAACTTCCTCCCCTCTTGGAACCTCCTCCTTCCTCTTGGAGCTTCCCATCTCCTGGAGCATCCTTTTGTCTCTCCCCTTCCCCACCCTCTCAGGGCCCGCCACGTGCTGTGTCTGGGAGCACGAGGCAGGACCCTCTGCACCCCCAATAAACCTCTTTCCCCAAGAGCAACCTTCAGAGATCTCTGTCTCCATTAATCTACACTGTGCTGGAGCCTGCTATTTTCTACATTGGAATACAGAGATTTTTTTATTTAGCTGTTTATGCATCTTAATACATCTTGTTCCTTTCACTTTCTTTCATTTTTCTCCCCAAAAGAGTTTTAAGAAATGCAAAGACACTGTAATGAGGCGGGAAGAAAATGACTCCTGACCATAGAGCTGTGGAAATTAAATCTCTCCTTTCTTTTTCCTTCTCTTTTACTAGAGAAGGACCTTATGAATGTAACTCCATGCAACTAGCCCCCTGCAGCCACAGGGGATGGGAAATTATTTGTGTGGGTGTTCCAAATCACCAGATAAAAGAATAAAAATAGAACAGATGAGATGCCAATCACTTAACTAATTTAAGGTGGCATAATGCAAAGAGCATGTATGATGGAGAATTTGGCTTCATTTTGAGATCTTCAGGGCATTTAATACATGACATCAAATAGCGACAGCTCTTCTGAAGGCTGCAAAGATTTGGAAGTGGCCACCCCAGTGATGCAGAAGTTTTTCTTTTCCATCTTCCTTCCGTACTCTGACTTGACTGCTTAATAAAATAGTCCATTTTACCTGGTAAGCTCAGCCAGTGTATTTAATGCAATTCATGGTATGGGTTTGGCTAAAGCTGTGCTCTACACAGTGGATCTGGTTACCAGGTGCAGCAGAATTTCAAAAATGAGATGAATTAAACTGTGGAAGGAGTTCCCTGGGTCTGACCAATCATCTTTGGGGTTCCAAGTGAAGGAATTCAAGCTCCGTACCATATTTCATAGGTTCTTTTATTTAGAAGTAAACAGCTCAGCAGGGATCTCTTAGCCTGATATGAAATTCCAACTTGATGGTTTTCTGATAAATAGTCTGTCTCCTGGCCTTTGCTGAAGCTCTAGGAAGAAATGCAAGCTGTATGTAAAGCTGCAAGCAGAATAAGCTATATTTCACTTTTATAGGTATTTTTACCAGCAGTTATTTTTATTGTGCCCAGACATTAACCCCACTAATTTTCCTTTTGTTCTTTAAAGGCTTAAAACTAAAGCTTATCAAAAGACAACAGACTTTTCAGTATTTTCTGGGAAGTAAAGGAAAAATCTCATGAAGAGGTATCAGTTAAAACCAGGATATCCATCATTTTACATCCAGTGGGCTGGGTATGTTGCTTATGTTTGAGCCTTTCAGCTGCAGCTTGGGCTCTGTAGGAGTCTGGGTGGGCAGAGCTGTTTTGTGTCAACTTCAAACAGGTGAGGGTGTGATGCACATGGAGTTAAACACCTCTGACTTAGAAGAGCATCTGTGTTGCTCTGCATTTAATTTGCACTTGAAAATATGTCTAACAGGTACATGGGTTTGCATAAACCCTGACAATGAGGTGGTCCTTATGCTGAGTTTGGAATAATTTCATTAAAGAAAAGGAGGCAAATACCTTTATATCTATGTAGACTAAATCTCCTTTCCTCTAATTTTCATCACTGTGCATTTTGCTCTTCACTAAGTGCAGGAGCAGGTCCCCCAGCCCTGGTCCCTGGGTTCTTGCTGAACCAGTGTGAGAGCAACCAAGGAAATAAATACCTCCAAATTTGCCCAGAAAGTGGTTTTTGCTGTCAAAAAAGTATTGAAGTATTGACCTTGCAGATGAGTGGGAGCTGCTGGTCCCTTGCTGCTGAGTGCTCCTGCTGTTGTTTCCTGTGGGCTTCACTGGGGAAGCACTGGCATTTCAGCTGGGGGGGGATCCTGCTCCTCACTTCGAGTCTGCTGTCAGAAACCCAGGTATTTATAGCACATGCATCCCTGTGGAAAGTGCTACTATTGTATTTGGGACACTTTAGTTCTATATTTAACTCTGTTACCTCCAGTGAAAACCCTCACATTCTGCCTGTTAATTTTCCTTAGCTTGCTCACAGCTCATGCCTCATGTCACTTCTTTTTGCCTCTAGACAGCTACTGCCATATGTCTGTAGGTTCCAAAACAAGGAGAATGAAGGAACTTTCAGGCAAGTGATGAGATTAAATTGACACAGTGCAGGACTGGAGCTGAAAATGTTAGACTACTATGCCTTCTCAAATGCCCTTTTACCAGCTAAGAAAATCTGCCTTTAAAAGATGGTTGGGACTTGAGAGTGACATTTAAAAGTGAACAAAGGGAGCATCTGCAGAATTCACAACCAAGGTGTGAGTGAGATCGGGAAGAAAACCCTAGTGATTGACCAGAGGTTTGTCCCAGAGGAGGTCTCAAATATTTGTACTAATGTCACTATTTTAGCAAAAGATTCAAATGTCTCTGGGAGCAAAACCACACTCTGGATGGTGTTAGCTTTAGAAGTGAGTTATGCCTGGGAAAACAAACTTACTCAAGATGATCCCACAGCAAAACAAACTTATTTGAGATCAGCTTACTTGAATATCATAAATTAGTCCAATTCCACTAGAATTTGATATCAATTAACTTAAATACAATCTAAATACAAATGCATGTGTTTGTATAAGCTTCATTGTTAAAAATAAGTGAAGCTCTGGTCATCTCCTCCTTGGGGACAAAATATGAATTAATTGGTCAGGGATAACTGGAAAAGGCTATAATCTCTGAGGACAGGCAGAGGGGAAAGTGAAAATGAAAATGAGTAAATGCAAAAGACAAATTGAAGCTTCATTTAACTTCTAGAAGATGTTGGAGAAGCTCTATGAAATGCAGTAGCCAGAAATTCAAAAGCAATGAAAGAAATAAAGTTGTTGTTTGAACATAGAAATAAAATTTGATACTTAGAAGCAATTCATAATAGCAAAAAGACTGAAATGTGGCTATTAAGAACTCAAGAGTGGCAGAGCAATCTGGCTGCAGCTCAGTGTGCCAGCTCCTTTGTGCTGCAACACCAACTTGAGTGGACCATTTAAAAGCTTTACTCTTTTATACTGAAGCTTCATTTCATTCTCAAGTCCTAATCCATCGATTGTTGGTAATTTTATAATAGATTAGGCACAGAGCTTTGCTTGTTTGGAGGGGATCCCTCCATGCAGAGCCTGCCTGCATTTGCAGTGTAGGTACAGGTTGTGTGCCTGGTTTGACTTGCGCTCCTGTGAGCTCACCCTGAAGGTGATTTTAAACAGTCTTATTTTACTGCAGTGACTGGTTATGATTAAGGGACTTTGCAAGTAGAAATTTGTTTGGGCTAGATGTGCAGATGTAACACCACACAGATTGCAACATTCTAAAGATACACACGTACCTCTCTGTTAAAATGTGGCTGAGCAGTCAGAGAAGAGGTCGGCAGAAATAAAATATGAAACAAGGGAGGAGCACTCCACCCGTGTCTAGAAATGAGAGGGATGGCATTCCTTCCTACAAATGCACCAGGATCAAGAGGAAAGAGGCCACAGGACTGTAGAGTCTTACCTTTTTTTTGTTAGGGTTGGGATTAAATATGTGGTATTTCTTGTTTGGACTTAGATGATTTAGTTCTATTTGAACTACACACTCATAATCTTAGTTCTATAATTTAACTTTGGAAGTCTTCTTTATGGCCTCAGGTCAAATGTAGTGTTTTCTTGGGGGTCAGTGCCTGTCAGCACAGAAAGTCTAAAATTCTCAGTAACCAGGGCTCTTACACAGGACCATAAAGGAAGAGGTGCAGTATGTACAACCCCTTATTTTTACACTCACTTGTCTTCCACTCCCCTACCTGCTTACCAGCCTTAATATGTTTTATCTAAGGCAATAGATTGAAATGAAAAATTAAATTAAAAGGGACCAAGTCAACAATTTTTCCCTTGCAGCTTCCTGCAGGGTATAGATTTGGGTCATTTGAAGGAATTTAAATTCTTAACTAGAAGTAGGTGAAAGGTTGCTGTTTTGTCTGTCATTTTGTTGGAAGTGTAATAAACCACAGGTAACAGGCGAGGATGTTATTGCTCTCAGGTTGATAAAATCTGCTGCTCTATTCTTTTAAATTACACAACTGCCAAATTATAAACAAACTCCATGGAACACAAGGAGTTCTTATGAATTTTATCTCTTTCATTTTGCCGTGCTCAATCCTGCCCTTTATTAAAGCACCCAAGGGATGGACAGTGAGAATCGGGAAATCTCTTGCTGTTCCCAGGGGCCTCCTCCACCTCTCACTTATTGGACTCCTTGTTTTCACTAAAACTGCTATCTCTCTTGTAGGAATTGTGTTGTGCTGCCAGAAACACACACCTGCAGGGAGGGGAGGTGGCACTTCCCCAGTGATGGGGATGTGCAGACTGTGCCCTCTTTGGTATCTTCTGAGGGATATGAAAACCACCTCTGAAGCACTGGAAACTTTCCTGCTTTGTGCCTTTCTCATGGATATGGGATAAATCCCATCCTGAGACCTTACTGCAGAGTGAAGTCATGAGCAGT
Organism: Lonchura striata; assembly: GCF_050655825.1. Classification (NCBI taxonomy): domain Eukaryota; kingdom Metazoa; phylum Chordata; class Aves; order Passeriformes; family Estrildidae; genus Lonchura; species Lonchura striata. The sequence continues at coordinate 88,149,095 of NC_140705.1, forward strand.
GCTTTGAAAGGGATTCTAGGTCACAGGGGTTTTTTAAATTTTATTTTATTTTACTTCTTAAGATACAAATTTAGAAACTCATTAAGGCTTTGTCCTTATGGATTAGACATACTTAAAACAATGGCAGGATTTTCTCCAAAGGATATGATGGAGTTTGTTGACAAGATTAAGGACAGGCAAATGGTGTCACCTGAAGCCCACAGGAGTTACTGAGAAGTTTGCTGATAAAGGATTTGAATCTGGCCTCCAGAATTTTGCAGGTGGAAAGAAAAAAAATTCAATGGCACCTTATTTTCCTTCTTCTATAAGGGATACTTATAGGATCGTTAAGGGATACTTAAGGGATACATTGCTACTTCCTCACAGAAACCATGGGCATTGATTTTCCATGGATTTATGTGTGATGGTTTACAAGACTAATTTTTACAAATGCTTTCTGTTGGCAGATGTAAGCAGTGCCCTGCTGCACTGGCTGAACAACTGTCCTTAAGCAAATGGTTGTCATTAGCAGGTACTTTTTTAAGCTTCATTTTGTTTAAGCATTTTTTTTTAATCCAAATTTCTGTAGAATTGCAAAGTGGAGGAAAAAATCCATATCTAGCTCAAATTGCTGAGAAATCTTTGGGAAATTTGAGAAATTTATAAAGCATCTTAAAAAGATGGATATAGCTGTACAGTGTTGACTGTGTAATTCTAAATATAATTCTAAATCCTATTAATTCTAAATACAATTTCATGAAAAGGAAACTCAGGGAGAGATATAAATGCATGGGATAAATGGGTTTCTTAAATACATAGACATTCTACATGGAACTTACCTGCCCTGAATTTTTAATTCAGTGTTAGATCTCTCTTTTCAGCAGTTTCTTTTTAGAGCAACACCTTTAGCCAAGGGAATGTGAAAATTATAATCTCAAAGTTCTATTTCTGGAGGTTTCTAACTCAACATTGAACCATTTATTCTGAGGGGAGAGCTGCTGTGTGAGGTCTCTGGTGTCCTGTTGCCAAGTTTGGCTCTTCCCTTACCTGCAATTTGGCTTGTGGGACTTGCACCCAAATACCTGAATCAGCAAAAGCCTCTCTGTGTTTTAAGAGCCCCTGGTTTACCTGATACCTCTGCAGGAGTTACTTTAGTGACAATTATTTACTAGAGATCTGTTAGTGTTATCTTTGCCTTGAGGACACTGAAGTTCTGCTAATTCCATGGGAAATGCAGCTGCTGATTTCAGCTCTTGGAAGTGCTGAAAGGGATTTTTGGTTTTTGGACTCTGTCTCCCTGAGTGAACCTAAACCTCTGGGTGCTGAGAATGATGTGCTAGGGATTGGATGGGAGATACTCCTGAAATAAACTGGGATTTATTGAAGATGTTGGGTTTGTCCTGAGAACTATGATTCACAGCTAAACTTTGTTCTTTTGATGCCAGCTCTGAATGTGTGCTCAGCTACTGTTCTAGACTCCTTTATCAAAGTCAAAATTACTTCCTGCAAGTGCTTTCCTACACGTTCAGTTAATGGTTTTAAAACCATTTAAATGTGATGCTATTTTCATGACACATTGTTTTTTAAAGATAAATATTAATATCTTCTTAAATATTAATATAATTTAAATTTGATGTGCTACTGCCACAAGACAGATACTTGTTCTTTGAGAAACATTGTACTGTTGTATATTATACTTCAGGGCAAGGTTAAGACTCAGTCATTCTGCATTATATCTGGATTTAAGAAACAGAAGAGTTATGCATTTAAGAAACAGAGAAGTCATGGATCTCAATTATTTCTCTCTTGCTCCTTTTGGTTTCCACATCTGTTATAGCTTTGATGTGAAATACCTGCAAACTGCAAAATTTCGCTTGATCTAAACTTAAAGAATATTTTTGATTGTTTTCAGTTTCTTTAGGCTTATTTTGTTTCAGTAAGATTTTGTATCTCTATACAATGAAGAGTTTTGAAAAGTCTTGAGTCTTCCTCTGACTTTTGTAAAATCAAGGGAGATTTTTCTTTATGGCTTTAATGAAAACAAAGCTGGCACTTGGCTGCCTTTGAAAATCAGACCCATAACTTAACAAACAACACATCACTGTCAGCATTTACGGTGGATGTCAATATTTGCAGCGGCTGTAAATGGCATTTACACCATAAATATCCCCATTAGGTTAATCCTTACAGAAGTGGAAGGGTAACTGTTAGCCAAGCCCAGACGGTCCAGGTTTGGCTAGATGCAGAGGGCTCCTTCCTAGGGAATTTGTCCTGGTGGTGTGGTCACTGTGTACTGCAATGTGAGGCAGTCTTTGTGCTAAATGGGATTGGCTCTGGAGGAGGGAAAGGGTGATGGAGAGCTCCTGTGGTTTACCAGTCTCAGCCCAAGGGTAGCTCCCATGTTTGCTGATGCCAGTGACAATGTGTGTTCTGCTCTTGGGAACATCTCCTGTCCTTTCTGCCAGGCTGTGCTTCTTGACTCAAGCCAGAGATCTTCTTACGGTGCCTGTAGCAATTATTAATGCAGCAGTTGTGTGAAAATGCAAATAAGTGTACCTGTTTTGTACAGTATCTAGATAAATATTGGAGCAAAAATCATATTGTTATGCTTTCCCTGGATTGAAGTGGGAGGACCCAGTGAGAACAGCAGTGGCTGTGCTGCAGCAGATTTGCCCTGTGACATTCTCCTGTGCTGGTGAATTCCCTTCTCAGCCTTCTCTCTACCCAGGGAGCCCAAGTCAGTGCATCTAAAGAGCACAGTTTGGATCTGTCACCCTGAGTTCCCCCCAAATTCTCCTAAAGGTGTCTAAATCTGTTTCAAATCTACCTTGAACCCAGAGGCACCTGTGGGTGGCAGAGTCACTGTGGTGGCCACTTGTATGTCCTTTTTCAGAGCATCACTAGTGGCTCCAAGGATGAATGTGCCAGGTCTAGACCTTTGAGAAGAGCTGTGGCTCTGCTGTGTTCTCATTTGCCAGGGCCCCAAGGGCTGTGGGCAAGGCTGTTTGCAGATTGTTCCCAACTTGGGGGCAGCTGTGAGCAAATTCTCACAGCCCGTCCAGGACAGCATCCATCATTTCAGGCACTGTCTTCACAGCTCCTGTAATATAAAGCAGCTTTTATGTGTTGGCTTTTCATTTTTCTAAAAGGGAAGCTAGAAAGCTTTTATGATTTTCTGACACACGAGCCAGAGAAAGAATAAAGAATACAAAGGTTTTCCTGCATTTTTAGGGAAAATTGCTTCCCTTCACACCTGCTTGCATTGACTAATTCAAGTAAAATCAAGACCAAATTTTCACTCATCCCCTGCATATTAATCATCCATACAGCTTCATGTTGTAGCTCTTTAGGATGGGAACCTTGCTTGAGCTGGTTTATTAGAGAAAATATATGTCATGGTCATTGATATCATAATGCTCATTATATTGGTGACACTATCAGAATTGGAAGCCTTTAAAAGAAAATGCCATGAGTACTCACTTCCCCTGGAGCTAAATGAGTGAGTGAATAATCTCTGAAATGAACAGAGTAATTAGACATTTTCTCTCTGGAGATGGGACAGACTCCAGGAATAAATATGGGCAATTTCCATTTTGAAAGGAGCATTTGGAAGGGTTACAATTTGTCCCTTTAACAAAACAGGCCAGTTAGGAGCAAAAATGTGGGGGACAATTACTGAAAATACACGTGGAAAGAAACAACGCTTGAGTCCCTGGCTGGCTGCAAAGGGGATGCAGAGCAACAGTCAAAATGCCAGAAGTACCAGTGACATGTCAGAGAAATTGTAGAAGGGACAAGCCACCTGATGTCCAAGGACAGCCCTGTCTCGTGCTGGCTTAATTAGCATACATGATGGTTCTGTGTGAATTCTAACCCCTTGAAAAAGGCCCTAAATGGCACCCTTGAAAATGGACTTTTTCACTCCTTCCACACTTGTCTCCTCACTTTTCTTTGCAACAGGATCTAACTTCACTGGAATTTTTTTTTTTTTTTCTGGGGTGGGGAGGTGTTCATTATTTTAAAAAATTATTTTGCTTAAATAAATCTTAATGTTAAATCTTCATTCCTATGGCCTTGACCTGGCTGCCTTTTTCAAAGAATATTTCTCTTTTGTGGGTCTTCCAGCTGTAAAAATATACAATGTGAATGTCTGCCCCAGGGTCAAAGTGATGCTTCTGACTGTGAAGTTTAACAAAGTGCATATTTATCCAGCTGATAAACATGTCAAATGAAAGAGATGTGTTTGACAAGGAGCAGAATTTTGAGGACATGGAGGCAGATATCCACTCTTACTGCTGTCTGTGGGCTTTCAGGTGTTCTTGTTGGCACATCTCTTAAGTGTTCAAGGTAATAGTTTATGTTAATGAGTGATATGAAGATGTAAGGAAGCTAATTACTTAGTTAATAATTCCCAGTCTCAGAAAATATCAGGCAACGAGAGTAATGAGAATGGAGTAAAATCTGAAGAGAATTTCAATAAACCCAGAGTAAAAACTGCAAAAGGGCTTGGGAGTTTGCTTAATTGATTGTCTTCATGGAGAGAGTAGTCATGTTTAAAATTGTCCATGCATCATTTGTTCTAATATAATAACCAAAAACTATATAAAAGTAATTTTATTGGGGGGCAAAAAGTAATTAACCTGTCCTGTTACAATGAAACATGTTTTTTTTTCTAGAGAGAATTCTGCTGGGGACAGCAATCCTACCTTTGATTATGTGCTATTGCATTATGAAAACTGCAATTCAGTCATATTCATCTTTTGTTCAACAGATTTTCAATTTAGTGGGATATGAGCTATCTGAGCTTAAATTTGGTATGAGGCTCCTTAAAGGTGACATTTCAAATAAACATATTTTTTCTGCAGTGTTTTCAGAGAGGAGCTTTAACAAATGAATGGCAGATGTGAAATAATCTCACAGTCAAGAAATACGACTTGGATGTTTTGAGTTACAACATCCTTAATTTTTCTTTTGCTTGATTAACTTTTGTATTGTGGTTCCCAGGAGCAGGAGGAATTAATTTCAGTGTGAAGTGACTCACTCCCTGTGCTCTGGGAGAGTGAGCTCTGGGGTGAGAAGGGTTTAAGGTTTCTCGAAGTCTGGAGCAGCAGGTGAGAGGAAATTCCTGGTGAAAACTGGGAGCTCCCCAGTAAGCAGGTAAAGGCTGGTGTGTGGGAACTGACTTCCAGCAGGATGCACAGATACACCAGTCCATAATAATCAATTCCAGGCTGCTGGAGAGGGAAGGGGATTGTCCTGGGAGAGCTGCCCCAGCCCTGCTCTGAGGCTGCAGCTCCGAACCTCACAGTGTTTACAGCTGGGTGGGTGTGAGGGAGAGGCCACATTTGTATCTCGTTTTGGTCCCTGCTTTGGAGGTTTCAATTGGCTGATATGAAACTCTGGGAGGAAGGACCCTGGCCTCCCCTGGGGCTTGGTGATTCCCAAGTTACAGCAGCACTGGCACAGAGAGCAGGGGATGCAGCTGAACCTGCGCCCAGCTGCCCCATAAGTGAATGTGTCCATATACATACAAAATAGAGATATCCACACTATATAAATATCCCAATTCCATCTCCCTCTGCCCAGGAGTCACAGAGCAGGTTGCTCAGCCCTGTGCTGTGTTCACCTGGCTCCCTCCTCATGCCAGCAGAGCGGCTGTGCTTGGCTCAGCCACGGCTCCTCCTGGTGCTCCCACATCCATCGTCTCCAAAGCTTTCTGAGCTATTTTACTGCCCTGTGCAAAGGGAAGTTCTTTGTGGCACTGCACCCTGCCAAGGTGCCAAGGCAGTGGTTCACAGAGACGTGCATCAGCAAGGAGAAGTGGAATTTAAACTACCTTTTAATTTGTGCTGAGACGTGAACTGGGAATTATGAAGAACACCATTCAATGAAATCCGCTGCCCTTAATAGACTGGGAGGGGGGTGCTTAACATGTAGGGCAAAGTAAGTGCTGGATCTGATTGGATTAGTGGCATATTTAATCTAGTGGATGACTCTGCTGATTCAACAGTATACTTTTTTCCTAGGATCAAAGTGACTTTGGCTTGACATGTGATCTGCTCACTACCCTAAATGAACTGTAGACTGGATGGGTTGGATTCTCTATTTCAACAGGGAAAGGAATTTGAGAAATTGCAATGTACAGAAAGGGAAATTATCTTTTTACAGCATGGGAAAGCTTTTCTATGATGCAGAATTTCCTCAGATATGCTCCCCAGGCAGCAAATAGTAACTCACAAAGATGTTACCCCAGGATATCAGCACTTACTACAGAATTTATGAAAACTTGTGGTTTCCATTATGTTTTTCAAGCCTGAATCCAAAGCACAAATATCCTTTTTCCTGTAAAGGGGGATATCTGACTCAGCAGATTTGATTGAATGTTCTTACAACAGGAAGATGAAAGACTATGTAAATAGGTTAAGCATGGGCTGAATTTTAGTGGGAAAAGCATCTTGAGACTTCAGAAGCACTTTAAAAATTGATACTCAAATCACAAGTGTCTTGCTTTTGTCCTAGGTCAGTGCGTTAAATATTGAAGAATGATGTGTCTCTGATTAGACTAGGAAAGCTAATTTGGATCTTGAAGTAATTCATGCCCATGATGGGATGTCCTTTTCCTAGAAAACCCCTGTGACACAGGGTCTGAACACCTGGGAATTATGAACTGAGGCAGCTATTGTTGCAAGGGGAGAGCTTTATACAAAAACCATTTTCAACTTATTTTAATATATTTGTTTTGTGGTTCTGAGGTGTACTCTCTTGCTCCAACTCAGGCTGTTGTGTGGTTCTGTGAAAGAAACTGGTTTGGTGGCCCCAGGAGTGGATATTATTTGGGCTTTGGCAAGAAAAAGGAGAACAAAGTAGGAATTGATATGACTCAGTGAACAATTACACTGAGACAAAATTGCCAACGTTTACTGTGTCCAGTGGTAAATGCTTGATGCTCAAGGGATTGTAGACTTTGGATGTAATGGATGGCAAGGAAAAAAACACAACTTTACAGGGAATTCTTTACCACCACATGAGAAACATTGTGTTTATGTTAAAAATGAGGCAGTAAAGATAAGGTTCTTTTCTGAAAATAAGATTGCTGATTGTTACTCACTTCCTCTGATTTTACTTTCCCAAACAGGTCTGCATTCTGCTGACTTCCACAAGGAAGAGATTTGTCTCACTTGTTAATTTTAACTGAGGTTATGCTTCCTTTCTTTGACTCTGCCACCCTGTCTTTCCCTTCCAAAAGCTTCAAGTCCAGGTGTGAGTCTATCCCTTAATATTTCTCTTACTAAAATTTCCAGTCCTTTAGAGATCTGTCATATTCTAAGACAGAGCAGTAACTTGTGTGTTCTATTCTTAACTAATGGAGAAGGATTTTTACCAAAATATAAAATGTCCTCAGTAAGGACAGTAATCAGCAAGCTAATCTGGAAGTTGGCACAAGGCTTGATGGCTTTTAAATAAAGCTCCTGATGTTTAGATGGAAATGATGTCTCATTAAAATGTTGGTCAGGCAGCTCTCAGTCCTCTTTACTTAGGTACTTCACCAAAAAGAGCTGCCACAGTCATACATGTAGGGGAGCTTGGTTTGATCCTGTTGTTGCCTTTCCTCTTCCTCTGATGATGGGAAGTATCCCTTGGGGTCAGTGCTCCTGGGAGTGTGGGTACAACCCTTCAGAGCATCCTTGGATCACAGACTAAAGGAAGGACTTGACTAAAACCAGGAAAAACCTGTGGCCTTCTAACAACCCCCTCTTCTCACCTCATGTATTCTGCAATGGGAGCGCTTTTCTTGCTGTCCTGCCCAGGGTAAATTGTCCCTGTGTGCTGACTGTGGAGCCAGAACCTGGTCAGCATAGAACAAATGCTATCAGCAAAACTCAGCCAGCTGTGTCAGCTGCCTCTGCAAGCATTCCCTTACCAAAAAGTGAAAATGAAACCTTGGAGTATTGTCTTTGAACAAACAGGTGTGGGAGCAGGAGGACACTGAGGTGGAAAAATGTTGGAATCTGTGATATTTAAACCATCTTGAGATTGTAGAAAGTCTCTGTCTCTCATCCCTGCTGCTAAAGAAGAAGATGTAATTAGTCTGTGTTGGTTTTTAAGGTTGTTTATTCTTGTTTATCTATAACATGTTCTGTCTGACTTGCAGCAGGTCTGTCTTGCAGGATAACGTGTGAGGCTCTGCCCCTCAGTGGGATGTTATAAACATTATATACCAGAAACTACGTGTGTTATATTTACAATAATATCTGTGCTAATATCTATTACTTATGCTGAACAGTGTGTCTCTAGTCTAAACCAATAGAAAAATGCCAACACTACAGTGAAACATGGAAGGCATGAAGAAGAAGAAAAAGGACAAGGCATGCCAAATTTCTTCCATCTTGCCTTTTCCATCTTGCCTCTTGAACCCCTTATTTAGAATCCTAAAATTCTACTTTTGCACCCATTCCACACTGATTATTATTTATATCAAACACTCAACTTGTAATTCATCCTGTAAGGTTGAAAACTCTTTTCCATGGACAGAGATCAGAGACAGTGTCTCTTGGGGCCCTGTACAGGGGGGTTCTCGACCCCCTTGCCAGGATCACAGACCTTCCAGGGCAGCCAGAGGGATGCCCTGGATTCCCACGTAAAAACTCACTGCTGCTTCCTGGGATATGGGCTAGAGATGTGTTAAATGCCTTTTTTGCCTTCTACCTGTTTGTAAGAGTGGGACAAAAAAAAAGGTACAACCAGACCAACCCAAAGCCCAACAAATAAAGCAAAAGGAGCATTTCTGATTGCTTCTCACTCCACTTGCTGCTCAAGTGCTTTGGTTACAGTTTGGCTGATGAGAGCATGGTGGGACTTGCCATTGGTGGAAGAGTTCAGTTCCCTTTCCCTTGGGAAAAGCAGGCTGAGTAGGGAGGTGTGGAGCTCTCAGTGGCTGCTCTGCCAGAAGAGTGTTTATGCTATGGGAAAAGTGAGCTTATTCTGGCACCTTTCCAGGAAGACTTTGTTTAGTGTGCCAGCTCTTTCTGGGGTTGGTGTGTCATAATTGCTGCTCTGGGAAGAATGGGAGGAAAGGAGATTCCTTTTAGTCTCCAATCCTGTGCTCTGTTTTTCTGTCAGTCTTCCTTAGGACTGGAAGCTTCTGTGGGCTTTGAAGCTGAGGGCAGTTCTCTGTACCTTTAGTGAGGCCAGGATTGCTTGTTGCCTTCTAGGAAATACCAGGGGGGCTGGGGTCATCTTTTGTGTAAGATTTAGGGATGTTGTTAACAACTGTAGTGTGCCAAATCTTGGTGCCTCTGAGGCAATCCCATAACCATGTAGAGCAGGTGGATGCAGGAAACACTGTGGGATGTTTTGTGGTTTTCCAGCTGGGGTGGATGGGTTTCCTTCTTGTGCTCAGCATGCTGTAAAAGACATGACAGAGGGGAATTGATACAGGTTTTCTCCTGCAGGTAATTGATACAGGTTCCCATAGCTGAACTTGAAAACAGGGTTTTCAAGGAAAACCCTTGGAGTTTTCAAGGCGGTGGAAACCTGAGGAATGGCAAGAAATAGTGCATGTGGATTGGAACTGGTTGTCAGGCTCACAGAACCCATGAAATATGTAATCCTTCTGCAATAATTTATTGCTACAGATCTTGTGTTCATGTCCTAAGTCACACAAAAACCTCATTCATAAATTTAATTTTGGTCCAATTGTTTCTGCCAAGTTTTTCTTTACAGGAAAAAAATCCCACAGATTTCTTTCGACCATATCCACTTCCAGCAGTGAAAAGGAAACCAGGAATTCCTGGAATTATTATCAAAATTCCTTTGTCTCCACAGGGCAGGAAGCCAGACTGCTTTGTTTTAATAGCATTTTTCTAGCCTTAAACATCCAAGGCTGTCTATGTGTCTCAATTTTCTCCAGAAATTTCTGGATGCTGTCTGCATTTTGTTACAGCACCTGCCCTGACAGCTCATTTATACACTGATTTTACCTCCCTTGCCCACAGCACTACAGTATCTGAGCTTTGTAATAAAGCTGTAGGCAGGCTGCTTTGCTTGTGTTTCTAACATGACTTGCTGTGGTCATACATATGTAATATAATGGGATTTGTAATCCCCTCCCTCCCCCGACTGTTTTACTTATTTTCCTACAGTTTGTAGTTAATTGTCAGTATTTTCTTCATTTTCTGGAATTTATTCTATTTTATAACATTACTATATTTTAGTTTAATTAGTAGTATTAATCAGAGATGATAAATGAGACAGTACCACCTGCTTGGAAAATACTCATGTGTCTCTTTTTGCTTTTTGCCTGCTGATGGGGCAAATTCTTCCTCCTTGTAACCCTATTAAAAAAAAAAGCTTTCAGGGTAGCCAGAATAAAATCCTGGTAATTTGAGGGCAGGTAGTTAATGGAAAAACCCTCCCTTCACATGCACATGTCCACGCAAACACATGCACTTGATTTTTGAGTCTGACTCATCTTTCAGCGTGTGTTGAGTGACCCAGGAGGGTCAAGAAAGGTCCCTGAGGAGCTCCTCATGCCGGGGGCAGAGGATTGCTGTGTGGAAACCTTAGCGAGAAGGATGCGACCGCTCCCAACAGCCTTTGGAACCAAAAGCCCTGCACAATTATTTGTATGCTTGGGGAGAGGAAATGCGTAAATTGCTTTCCTATTAGTGAAGTAACCAGGAAATAAACAGAGGAGACCCTGTTTAAAACGTTTGTTTTGTTCCGATGGTGGAGATAAGCAGCTGGGAGAGCTCTCAGGTTGGTCTGCTCTCCCCGAGTCATCCCAGCTTTATCTGGATGTCAAAGGTCCTCATGTTGTACACAGCACTATAGCCCTGCAAATGGATGCAGATGATTTAGAAACTTGAGGAATTATTGTAACTATTGATTTGCCATTTTCAGGTGCTAGAGCACTTCCTGCATTTGGCTGATTTCATCCCCGCTGGATGAAATGGTGCTTGGAACATAAAAGAAGTTGCTGGGCCAGCTGACAGCAGTACCATCAATTCTTGTGTTTGAGGGACAGCTCAGAGGGGCACATGGATTTGGGAATGGCTGTGCTGGGTGGCTGATTTGGATGGACACACACCTACAAGGGTGGACGGACCATTCTGTGGACAGCAACTGAAATCCTTTGGTTAGGGCTGCATGGACAGATAGTTGAGTCTTGGAAGCTGCTGTAAACTGAAAGTACTTCCTTGGCCTCTTTGGTCAGGAAGATGCTCACAACATCTAAAGCCCAAGGATCAGCTTCATTAACTCTAGGGAGAAGTCCCCTTAGTGGGGGAGCTGCCAAGCAGCAGCATCCTAAGGAAGCTGCCACATCTGCTATGCTGGGATCTATGGGATCACTGGATAAGTCTCAGATGCAGCCCAGGGAATGGGCAGCTGGTTGTTGGGTGTGCTGACTTGAGAAATCTCAGCTGGCTTTGCTACAAAGACATTGCAGACTCACAACCAGCAGCAAAGGAGAGGACAAGGGGCTCCATTTACCATGTCTGGAGGTAAATAATTATAAATCATTAATTCAACAGCTTTATAGCAGATAAATGTGCCTAATACAGCTCTCAGTAATACTTGCTGTGCTTTCTTACCTTGTGTTAAGATTACTTTTAAATTAAGAGTGTTTTAATATAACAGGAGTGTATGTTGATTGCAGTGAAATAACACTGTAAAGGCACTGAGAAACAAGGAAGTTGTTTATGTGGATCATTTGGCTTCATCTGAAGCCCTGAAAAAACAGAGGTTTATGCTTCTCAAGTGTTGCTCTGCACCAGTCTGTGATGTCAGTTTGTATCTGTGCACTTTCACATAATAAAGCACAGTCTGATTAGGTCCCAGACCCAGTTGCAACAATGTAGGATGCAGCCGCAGCAATCTCAGGAAGGCAGCAAAGGCAACAAGGCAGGAGAAAATATGGGTTTAGGACAGAAATAATCTCACCATGTGGATAGGGAAATACATAACAGGTGCCTAAACTCCACCCCGGGAAAGCTTGGAAGCCTAAATGTGACAGGGTTTGGCTTGTAGCACCTGTGTCCCCTCTACCCTGGCTGCTGGGAATCTCTCTGGAATAATTCCATAATTCCAGCATCATATCAGGAGCACAGAGATACTAATCAGACATGCAGATCTTCAGAAATTAGGGAAATAATGAGCTGAAACTGGGCCAGTATCCTCTGATGGGTGATGTCTGTCTGGTCTGCTCTGGCACAGGAATCTTTCTGCCCCTAAGGTTAGGATATGTGGGCTGTCAGGAACATGCAGGAGACATCTGCAGAGTTTTCTTAAGTGCTGAAGTAGTTGGAGTGCTGATTTCAGCCAGAGCTGGACATTAGGCTGATTCCTGATCCCTGAGATCCCTCTTGGGGCTTTCCCTCCCAAGGATTTTGTCTGGAGACATGGATGCTCCAGCTGTGGATGGAGTGAGCAGCCCAGGAGATGTGAGTCCCTACAGAGGAGCATGCTTGCACTGAAAGATTATAAATACCTTATCATTTGATTATTTCTTTTCATTATCCCATCCCCAGTCATTCCAAATGAGTCTTACAGAGGAGATGGAGACTGCACCAACAACCTTTCCCTCTGCTATTGTGTAGCTGCCAGATGAAATGGATAGAGCTAATTTTTCCTTGGAATTAGGTTCTGTGCTGAGATTGCTGGTGCAGTATTTTTACAAAATGCACATTTTTCCTGCTTTAAATGTGCCCAGATCAGGAGGGACAGACAGGTGTTACTGTACCATAGCTCTTTAATGGGCTCTGGAAGCAAGAGGATGGTTTCAGTCCCCAGGACATATTTAATCTTGTAACATCTTTTACTGCATTTAATAGCCTGTCCTACATCTTAATCACTCAGTGTAGAGCAATTAATCCAAACCCTCCTTTTGTCCTGATAAATTTAAATCTCCACTGGGTTTGTCCAGGTTGGCCTGTCTTCCTCTGGCAGTTCCCCAGCTTCTGCCCTTGCCTGCTCATGAGAATGCTTCTCATTGCTCCTCATAGAGCTGGATGATCATACACATCTTGCTGCTTTTTTGCTTGAATGCTTACTGGTTTTGTAATTTTTCCTGCTGTATTTACAGGAGGCTTTGGATGCTGTGTGCACACCACAGTTCATGCAGGATGCTCCTGTTGCAGGGAATGAAGCATCAGCAGAATCACAAGTGAGGAAAGGAGCTGGAAACAAAGCCTGAGAGAGTGGCCCTGCTGCCCCTCTTGCTTTCCTGGCACTGCCTGCTGCCCAAACATCTCTTGGAGCCCCTGCCTCTCCATCCAAATTTATCCCATATAAAGACCAGAGACTGGTGGTTTCACTGGCAGGGGGAGGAGGAAGAGTTGTGGATTGGCTGCTCCCCACATACTTAGGTTGCTATTGATCTTTGTTGTGAGTTTTTGCATCTCTTTTGTAGTTGTAGCAAGATGTTCAATGGTTCAATGGTTTCAGTAATGTGAGAGCTTCTATTTCTGTACTCTCAGGAACCTCATTTGAATTTGGGATTGAGTCACACAGCCAGAAACTCATAAAAGAGGAGTTTACAGGTTGGATAACTGCCTCCTAACAAGGCATTAGATGAGCATAAAAATGACTGAGAGGTTTTGTCTGATTCAGAATTCCTGGAGATGTGGTTTTCAGGTTTGGCCTAAGCTGTAGTTTGCCAGGTGGAAGCCAATGTATTTTTAACTTGAAATTCCTGTATCAATAATAAAATTATCACCTAAACTAACTTTTCTAAACGATGTCTCTTCAACATCTGATGATTGGAGCTTGTGAAATACAATTTTATGAGCTAAGAAAAGTGGCTGTGAGCATCTGTAGGGAGTTGTGGGGATTGTGAGTGATTTTTAGTGCATGTGTTTGGTGTCTCAGTCAGTTTGACCCTGTTTTTTGGACAAATCATGCTGTTGCTGGGATGCTTTGTATTTTAACTTATAGTATTTTTTTCATTTTCTCCTGTAAATGTTAATTTAACAAAGGCACAGCAGAACTGGGAAAAGCTAGAGGTGGCTCTGTGGATACAGTGGTTTTTCAGTGGCCAGGTTTGCTGAGGATCCAGGGCTTTTTCAGCAAGGGACACTTAAAATATGCAATTTCATGTAACCGGGAGGCACCAGTGTGAGGTTGAGATTCCTGTGTGAAATCAGGTGGAAAGCTGGAAAAGACAAGCCTGAGAATAACCTGGCTTGGGAAAGGAAGCAGATGAAGACACTGGGCTGGAGGGAGGAATGAGTACGTCATCTCCCTTCCCTAAGCAAAGCTGTTCTCAGCTGGTGCCTTTTCCAGCCTTCCAATGGATTTTGTGCAGGAGCCTGCTGAACATCCATCCCCCTTTCCTCTGCTGTGTTTCCAGTCCAGGGGCTGTGCCTGCTCTTGGGGACATTCCTAATGAGCCCAGGAGAGTCCAGTGGCACAGGGACAAACCCGAGTGTTGAGTTAATGGAACCAATAAAGATTTTACCCATCATAAACCACAGCCAGTCAATACCAAAACAGGCTGACAGCCAGTGGGAAAGGCTTCAGCAACAGCGTAATGGGTTTGATTTTCTGTTTCCATCAATACTGTGCCAAATGCGTTTAGTACAGGCTGAAGGGGAGCTAACAGAGTATCAAACAGGATGGCAACAAAAGCCTTGCTTTTGTCACCTCTAGCACCAAAAAACCCCAAACAAAGCAAGGTTAGTGTTTCAGCAGCCCATTAGTGTGACAGTGTTATCCAACTGTTAGCAAGAGCATTGCCTCAGCTGACATCTGAGATAATTTTTAGGTGCTCCTGTAGTTGAATCTTTTATTCTCCATGCAAGGTTTTAAAACCCTTTTTAAATTTTTTTTTAAGCAATTTTTTTTCCAGATAAATTAATCTGGAAATTTTGTTGCACCTAAAGCAAAATATGCAACAAAACCTCCAGTCTAAATCAGTAACATTCTTAAGTGGAAGCCAACATTACATTTCTAGTAAGTTGTATCACAGGCAGCATTTGGGTGACCTGGGGCATTCCTTGGTGACCTTGGGAAGAAGCAAAGCCTTGGGAGAGCTTCACCACAGGGATGTGTGTGCACAGTCAGCCCAGACCTGCTCACTAAACTGCCTGATCCACGTGGCACCTAAACCCAGGCAAATGCAAATGCCTTGGAATCTGAGTCAGACCCCATCACTGAATTGGTAAAGGCATGGCAAAGGCTGCCTTAAGATAAGGAGCGTATGCTTTCTTCTAATAAATAGTTAATCTGTGATTAAAAGCTGGTGCACCTGAGAAAACACACTATTTTTTGTGAAATCTGAATAAAATTCTCTGATTACAGAGGTAATTAGCACCTGTCTGTGTGTAATGTGTGCTGAAAAGGGGAAACATGGCACGTGATGCCTGAGAAGTGTCCGGTTGCCACTGCATTGTGGATATTTGAACCAGGATGTGCCAGCTTTTCCCTTTCCTAGGATTCAGTTTTGACATTTGGTGAAATAGCTCAGCTTAGTTAATGATATTTTTAATTACTGGGAGAAGTCAAGAATTGCTGGATCCATAATCACAAGGAATCTGATCTTGGGGCTGGAGAATTTCAGACAAAATCAAGACTGAGAAATGCAAACCCTGTCTTAGTGCCACGGTGCTCACTGTCCCAAAACTTCCTGGGAGTATGTGTCTTTGTCATAAATAGCTCCTAAACATTTTGGTGAGCTTAATAAAATCCTGCCTTGGGCAGATGTCTTTCTTTCTACATGATATCACTAATCCCAGTGTCGCTGCGTTGTGGGCGAATTAGGCTGCACTCTAAAAAAAAGTTTTCCAGCACTTCTTCAGTAAGGGATGTTATGTAAGATGTACAGCCCTAATAGAAAATCACAGGAGACAGGGCTAAAAATGACCTTGGGAGGTCTTCTGACCCTGCCCTGAGGAGGTGGATGCTGCCAGTGCCAGCTCTGAGTGCAAGGGATGTAAATTGAGAGTGTAAATCCAATAGTGCCATTTGATTTTTTTATATCCAAACAAGGTAGCTGGAAGGGGGTGGATTGCAGTGATAGCATGTCTCAGTCATGAATATTAATATTGAGGCAATTAAATCAGATGACTAGGAATTCTAGGACAGGGAGATGCTTTGCATGTCATTGAATCTGTTCCGCAGTTAGTAGAGAAACCCTTTCCTAAATGTGTGGAGCCACCAGTTAGTTACAGGAGGGTTTAGAGTACCCCTTGCACAACCTTGGTTTTCATTTCCCATTTATTAAAAAATTATTTAATTGTCACTGCAGTGTGCTGGGTGACAGTGGATTTGAATGACCAAAATCTGATTTGATGTGCAATTATTAAATTCCTCCCAGCACAGTGCAGGAATCTTAAAGGTCTTTTCCAACCTAATGAATTCTGTGGCTTTGGAAGAGCACCATAACAAAGGGAGTTTGTTGAAGTTGAATGTACCTCAACCAAACTCTTGTTGCCACACATCAAAGTATCCCTACACCCAACATGCTGAATCCTTTGCCCAGGTAACTTTTTGGCAGTTTCCCTCATTTATACTCTCAGTATTTAAAAATGTGCCCCAAGGATTCTGGAGACCTCCTTTAGGAACTTGAATACCAAAGCAGGACGTGCTATGAAAACAGAATCCAGGTGAATTTTGCATTATCACCAAATCACGTTTTTTCCATTTTCTGGCCATGAGGATGTGAGGACTACCTCAGAGCAGCCTTCTGTCCAACTCTTGGGTCTCCCATTCTGTCTTTCCCTCAAATACTCCTCTGTTGGATAAAATCCACCTGCTGTACTTAGCTTGTTACTCCAGTTCCTATGACAAGTAGAAAAGTAGGTTGAACCTCTGGGGTTTTGCCTTCTGTGGGGTTCTTATCCTTTTCCAGGGATCTAGTAAGTGTATAGAGGATCTCAGACTTTAAGATGTTCTCCAGTGCAGTCCCACAGTTGCCTGTGAGTTTTAAGCCTCAAAAAATAAAAAAACCCAAAAAACCAACAGAACCAAAACAAACACAGGAAGAAAAAGGAAACTATCTGAATTACATTACATCCTTGCCCATTCTAAAACAGCAGAGGATAATGTGGCTTAAAGTATATTATGCATTCCTTGCTAGACTGAGACCAAACAGAGTCATATAAAAATGGATGAAGCCAATGCACAAATATGCCTTTGGCAGCAATGTGTCTGATAAAGTTTGACATAACCCCCAAATATCTCCTTTCTTCAAGAGTGTGGATGTCAAAAGAAAAAGAGATCAGCTACATAAATATTGGTGTTGTCTTACAACATGTTAGAGTGACAGATGTGGAGAGAGGGTGAATTGTCACTGAATTTCCCTAAGAGCAAGATATTTCTAATAGTTCAGAAAATAGTTTTATTTCAGCCCTGGAATGAAGCACTGCATGTTGATCATGTCCTCAATGATGTTAAGAGCACAGGAAACTCAAGGAAGAAAGCTCATTTGGTGGTAACCCATTCCCGAGAATGGGAATTTTCCCAAATTGTTACATCCTTAGCAATGTCTTACAAAGGGAGATGGGAAGGAGTGGAAATCTTGTAACCCAGGGGCCCAGAGGAGTCAAATCTGGCAGTAATGCTGTGAGACAGTGACTGTCCTGTTTGTACAGGTTGTTCCAGGGCAGAAGAGATGGATCATACAGGTCTTCTCATAAACACTTTTAGTGCAACTTTTGTTTGGTTGGGTTTTTTGAAAGTTTGTGGACAATGTTTCACTTCATGTGTTTTCAATTTCTCCATCTGCTATGTCCTTGACTGACTTTTTTTCCTCTAAGCTCATAACATCCCAGCATAAATATATTAACAGATCCTGAAATATATATGTGTCTAGTCTATGTGTCAAGAAGACTCACATATATTAGGATTTGCTTGCTCAAGCCTTTGGTAGATGACCTGATTTTTGCTTTTAATCAGATTACAAGAGGAGATTTAAGTAACTGTTTCACACTTTGGAAGGGTTAAGAAGCACAGAGATTCCAGACCAAATCCTCAGCTGATAGGAGCTGGCATTGGGAAGTTGAGAACTGAGGCAGAGTTGTGTGATTTGAAGCAGCAGGGATCTCTGCTCTGGACTCCCAACAGACGAGTGAAGGAATAAAACTAATAAGAGGCAGATGTTGCCAAGAGGTGTGTGTTGTCTGAGGAGATAAGGAATGCTCAGCCAGGAAATCACAGGAGGCCTGGAGCTGAAGAGAATCCAGAGGGGAACTCACATGGAGGGAACTGGTAGGCACAGCTGGGAAGTTGGACTTGAGCATGAAGTCCAAACCCACACTGACACAGCAGTGAACTTGTAACCAAGGAATTTAGAGCTGGCCAGTGCCAGAGGGAGCTCCTGATCCAGTCCCTCTGACAGGATGGGTGCTCAGGAGCCATCTCACATAGAAAACAGTAGAGGGAGGGGTTAGGATGTGCTAGGGGCTGTTGCCTGTGCTAACAGCTGTGATGGTGAGGGAGCTCCCGCAGCTCTTCCCAGGAGTGCCTGTGCTGGGAAGGAACTGATTTGGTGGGAGGGTCCCTGTCGTAGGGAGTTAATTGAATGAGCTGTTCACCTTCTAAGTGCTCATCTGAGCCAGGCTCAGCAGCTCTCCAGAGATGCACCCATCACTAACTATGAAAATCCTCATGCAGCAGAGCATGCAGAACCTCAGATTACCTCTTCCTCTTTTATTGCACAAGGCTATTTTTAATCCAGTGCCTGGCCGGGCATTAATCATCTTTGACAAATTACTGTTTGTTGTCTTCATGTTGTGTAAATTCCCATGTATGTTTTAGCCTATTGCAGTCATGTAAGAGCAGTAAGTGACACCTTATTTCCCTTATTTTACGGGCAGGCTGCAGTAGTGTTGAGCTATCAGAGGAAATTCATGCCCAAATCAATCTGTCAATTTAAACCAGCTGTGCTGCCAATGCAGCTTTGAAGGGCTGTATCAGCCATCAGCACTGCCCCGATACCCATGGATTTCATACCATCAATCATCAATTTTGCTAATTACATGGCAATGTGAGTACAAATGTGTGATGGGAATTGACATCTTAGAGGAAGTTGAGGGGATCACTGAGTCAGGAATGAGTACATGAAGAATTCCACCTACATACAAAGAGGTGCAAGAGTCACAGCAGTTTTTCTGCACCTTTTTTCTTACACTTGAGTGCTACATTCCTAGACATGTGTCTCTCTTAGATCCAGGACTTTGAGAGCAGCACTTCTAAGTGACCCAAGAAATGTCTGATGGTAAAGCTTGTGGGTGCTTTTAGTGTCGGATTAGGGATCTCCTCTTATGTCAAGTTCTTGGGAGAGGGCTGGAACTGACTCATGTTCTTCACAGTGCACCAAAGGTTGCCCTTGTGGAGGTCAGCAAGTGCCTGGTGAGCAGAGCAAGCAGGGTTTGCTCTTTGTGCAAAGTTTTGAGGGCAGAGCAGGGTAGTCCCTGGCCTGTGGGGGAGAGGAGAACACACTGAGAGCTGCACTGTGCCCCGGCAGGTCCTGCTGTCAACCAGCTGGGAACCTCCCAGGCCCTGGGGACGCACAGCTGCTTCCCAGCCCAGCCCCAGCTGTGGCAGCACGGCCTGGCAGGAGCTGGGGGGGAGCCCAGGAGCTGCAGGGTGCCCGGGGAAGCTGTGTGTGCCCCAGAGCCCCGGGACTGTGTGAGGGGTGCCTCTGACCCCAGGTGCCCGCACGGCACCATCTGGTCTCCCTGGGCTCCGCAGTGCTGACCCTGTGGGATATTGTGTTATCTGCATGGAGCGTTTCCAGGTGGGGTGGGTTGGAAGAACTCAAGCCTGCGTTGTCTTTCTGTGAGATTCCTTGGGCCTCAGAAAGGGCCACCTTAAGGTGCAGAATCACAAGCAACAAGGAATTGATCAGTTCCAGGATCAGTATTTTTTGATCTGCCCTGGGAGGAGCGGAGTGGGATGTTCCATGGATATTTGAGAGAGGTGGTCTGCTGTAAGTACAAGTGAGAATGTAGCGAAGGCTCTGGCACTAGTAAACACAAGCAGATCTCTGTGGATAATACGAGTTTTTTTCTGTTTGATTTTTTAGAATCAACCTTGTCCTATGTTAGGCAGCTGGAGGCCAGAGTAAGACAGCTGGAGGAGGAAAATCGCATGCTGCCCCAGGTGGGTGCCAGCCCCGCGGGAGTGCCCAGGCTGCAGAGGGACCAGCAGCCCTTGTCCTTTCTGCATTTGAACACTCACATAACCAAAGGCTCTCACATCTGTTTGCTCATCATGCTATATTTGAGCAGGGGATTCGTTTAAGGCTGTGACAATGCTTTCATTAATTTTTTCCTTTGCAGGCTGTGATACCTTGTCAAGAAAAATTTCCTGGAAACTGCTACTTCTAATAAATTAATTAATTAATCAATGGGTTGGGAATCACAGTGAACTGACCCCTTGCACTCTGGTTTTATTCCAAGTGGTTCTTGTTAAAATATCAACTACTTTTTATAGTTAATGAAAATATTTTGCTCTAAAAGTACAAACATTATAAGTAATAATTGGGTTATATTGTTTTTAATACTTTAAGGACTATATTAGCTACATTAATGCAAGACTGAAAATCAATTGAATAAATAAAAAAATATGATGTTAAAAGTTTTCCTAACACATTCACAAGAATGAAAAGTTTAAAAGTCTGGTACAAATAAATCAAAGACACTTCATATATACACATACCTACCTACTAGAATGTATTTCTATTATATTTCATTAAATAGTCCTTAGAAAAACCTTTAGAAAAATCCTTAGAAAAAACAGATCTTCAAATGAAGTTGCCCACTGGAAAAGAAAAGAAGTTGGATTTTGTTTACATTTAACACTAGTCTTTGGTCTGACGAGGAAAAGTGCACTTTGTTGGACTTAGTACCATTGTTTGACTGTAAAATCCAAGGTAACAGTGATGTAGTAAGAAGTAAAATCTGCTGGCTCAGATTTATTGCCCTTTTCCTAAGGCAGATTTTAAGTAAAGTGTGGTGGCTTTTCCCCACACCTTTCATATGACAGCTGGAAGGGCCTCTACAACTCTTTGTTTGGTGACCTTGAGCACTTTGCTTCTCTTTACCCTAATTTTTGGATCTGGAAAAGAAGGACAGCAGGAAATGTCTACTTATTAACATGTGAACAATTTTCAGTAGGAAAGACAAAGTTTGATCCTCAGTGATAACTAATATTATTTTCTTTTCAATAATGAAGTTCAGGGCAATGTTAGCAAACCCACCCAAAAATACTGTGTGGTTTGTATTGGGTCTGGAACAACAATGGAAGATAAATTGTGCAGAACATTCTTCATGGGCCACATCTTCCAAATCTTTAGATGTGTCCTTGTGTTTTATGTTTGATTTGTCTGGGTTTGAGGTGCGGAGGCAGAATGCACAAAAAGCATTCCCAAATCTTACCAAAGCCTGGAAAACCCACCCTGTGTGCATTGGGTTCAGAGAAAATACCTTGACTGGGTGCCAAACCAGAGAGTAGTCCCTGTAAAACCAGCCTGGCACCTAAGCCTGTAGCTCTTGCAAAAACTATTGGAACAAAATATGCTGGGTGTAGGGTTTTGAAGGGGAAGAGTGAGGTGAAGAAGCCTGGAAACTACTTTTTGTTTTCAATAGTCAGGTCAGTTTGTCTTATGTGTGGTTCTGTTGGCACAAGGCTCTGTGGTAGAGTTCAGAAAAACCTCCTCATATCTCTGGGTATTCATTGTAAGACTTAATGAGTGGCAAGAGTTCACATTTCCTGACATATTTTACTTTTCCTCCTGGTTGAAGTCATGGCTTTGGGAAGAGGAAGGAAGTGTAGACACCAAGCTTATTCTGACTTTGCTCTCATCACCTCAGTGTTACAATTGCCTGAGCTTGTTTTGGAGGTTTGTTATTCCTGTGGGTCCCACCTTGCACATGCTCACCTCAGTGGTGATCAGGTCCTGTCACAAAGAGAAGGATGCAGGATGGAAATGCATAAACTCATTCCATTTAATGGGAGGAATGGGAGTTTGTTGGGCATGAAGCCAAGCCAAGTGCTTTTGACAAATAAACTGAAAATTTACAACAAGCTCCACAACTGATGAAGGTTTTTGGCACAGCTCTTATTAGTTACAGTGTACTGCCTTAAAATTTCAGGACTGCCTCTGTGAGAGATGCCTTTTGCTTTTGCTTTTGCATAGTCCCTCTCTGATGGGGTGCTGGAGGACTGGGAGGGTTTGGCACTTAGGAGGGAGGTGAGAACTCACAGTCGTGAGTGTGGAACCTCTGCTGTCTCTGCTGAAGAGCCCTGGCCTTGTCTCAGGCTTTTTTCTCTCCTCCTGCCATGCTTTCCTTCTTTTCCCTTTCTGCTTTCAAGGTCCTTTCTTCTCCCTCTTTTCTGCTTATGTGTCACTCATGGAAATGCACTGACACATTTGTTGACACCTCTCCAGACAAATCATTCTGTTCCTCTTTCACTTAGATGTGGTTCTTTTCTAATTTCTTTTGCTTTGTTTGTCTCTCTCCATATGTATTAGTTTTCTTTTCAAAACCCCACAGACCTCTAATGTAAAGATTTTATTAATATTTAGGGGCAAGGCCATTTCTAAAGCAAATGGTTTTAAGTGCTGCCATTGCTGTTCAAATGGAACCTGAGTTTCAGCTCTCTCTGCTGTACCAAAGGGCTGCTTTGTCAGGGGAATTGCAGTACCATCGCTGAGTCAATATTTTAGTTTGACCAGGTAATAGAAAAGGTGTAAAAATGGGAATATTCACTTAAGCCTGTTAATGTCTCTTGCTGTGCTGCACAGTGGTTGAGAAGGTGGTTCAGAGCATCGGAGGGGGTTTCAGAGTACAAGGAGCCGTAAGTTGCAGTTTTGGTGAGAGCTGTTCTTTTGCTGTTGATGTTCTGTTTTCCTTCTCTCCAATAACAAGATATGATCCAGACCCTTTCAGTTTCTGGCCACAAACAGGACTTTTGAACAAGAAAGCAGTTACTTTTCAAGATTTATGGCATGCAGCTGGGTCTTCTATTGGGAATGCCAGACTGTGCTGGCTGTGGTCAGGCCAAGGGGTGAGCAGCTTACAGTGGTGCCCCTGAAACACTCCTGTGGGCAAGGCTGTGGACAGCAGGGCCTGGGGGCTGCAGGGCTTGAGCAAGAACGTTTCTGGTTAGCTGGATGGAGTTCAGGCCGGAGTAGCTCCCAGTGGGGCTGAGGCAGGAGCAACACATGAGCTCTGGCAGTGCCTTCTGCTGACTGAAAACACACATGGAACTTCAGCACCACTGGGAATCGGGCTGTGCAGCTGACGTTGAAAAGGGAAAATGCATCATCAGCAATGCTCTAACTACCTACAGCATGTTGACCCTGGCTGGAGGCTAGGTGCCCCCCCAAAAGCTGCTCCATCAGTCCCTTCCTCAGCTGGTCAGGGGAAAAACACAGTGGAAGGCTCATGGGTTGAGATAAGGACAGGGACAGATCACTCCCCAGTTACTGTCATGGGCAGAACAGACTTGGCCTGGAGAAATTCATTTAATTCATTGCCACTCTAATCAGAGTAGGATAATGAGAAATAGAAACTAAATCTTAAAACACTTTCCCCTCACTGCTCCCTACTTCCCTGGCTCAGCTTTACTCCTGATTTTCTCTATCTCCTCCCCATCAGCAGTACAGGGTGGACAGGGCATTTTTTCTTCCTTCTTGAATATGTATCCCATTTACACTGAGCTGGAGGGCTGAGAACTGGGAAGCCATCCCTAAAGCCTTCCTGTTAATAAAACCCTAAATCTTCCTCTACCATTCAGATCTTATCACACTGGTCCGCTACATCAGGACATAACACCTATTCTGTTGTAATGAAGATGCTCAGAGATAATTGATAAAATATTTAGGGATCAAAGATTAGATTTGGATCCCAGTTGCAGCACCCTGAGCTGTGACAGCCCTGTTATGTCAGTGAGTATCTTCAGAGGCCTGGAAAGAGGAGTGTTTTCCCAGACTCGCTGTGGTGCATAACTGCTCCCTATGTCTTTTGCTGGGAGAAGCCAGAGCAGGATCTGGCATCCACATGTCAATTAGCTGAAGATATCCCTGAGTTTTTGTAGGGGTGGTATTTCAGGGCTGATCAGCTCAGCTGAAATGCTCTGGGAATGTGGACATCTGTCATATAATGACAGTGAGTGCATTTGCAAAAGACAAACTTGGCAAGTCACCCAATTTAAATTGCTTCAGTTCTTATTTGTTTCATGGGAGAAGGAGGAGACTTTTCCCCTTCCAGCTCTTTGTCCTTGCAATTCAGCTTTCCCTTTCAGTGAAGGGGAGGGAAAACATTGCCAGGATGCTGCAGACAAAGTGCCAGGGGGACTGGAGCTGGAATGCGGGGAGTGAGCTCCTGGACCAGGAGGCAGTTCTGGTGCTGGGCTCAACTCAAGCCCTTCTGCTCCCTCTCATCTGGGCTCTCCTGCCTCTGTTTCCTCATTCTTGCCTTTCCAAGGCTTTTGGTCCTTTTCCATCTCTTTTTGCTGTATTTATTTCACTTACACTATTGATTCAGGCCCCTTTTTATGGGGTTTGCATCCTTGTTAGTCCATGCCAGTCCTGGTATGTTAAACTGGAAAATGGCAGGTGTGACTCTTTGGCACACATTAGTTTATTTTTAAGCTCTTCCAACATTTCCATTTTCTTCTTTCTTCCCCCTTCCATTAGATTATCACATTTTATTTCAACCCACTTCCAAATCTTTCAAAAATCTTTCATTGAGGTCTGTGTTTTATATTTTCCCTTTTCATGACATTTATAAATTATAAATCTAATTAGAGATGGGAACTGTTTGGTTAGTGTTCTTTTTCCTAAAATCTGTGTCACTTGCAGTCCCATAGTGTTTTTCTCCTGACTTCCTTAGCATGTAGAATAGGAAATCCTTCAACCAAACTGTAATTAAAAGCCATTGAACAAACTGATGTTTCCTAATTATGTCATCAAATATTTGCTGAAAGAAAGTGAATCAAGAGCATCCACCCACCCAGTTCCTTCATGTGCTCCCATCCCCAGTGTAAATTAATAGGCCATTAGTAAAGGGCTCCAGTTCCCAGCAGCTGAGGTTCTGGGCAGAGCCTTTATCTCAGGGTGTCCGTTGTGCTGGAAGACACGAGTTCATGAGCTTCAACTTACCAAGACACAAATTCAAGAAAAACTTGGACTACAGAGAATTGCAGCTCTCAGAGGACAGATAGTGCTTTTTTCTAGTTATTACTCAAAAAGTCTGGAATTACTTTGTCCTTGGGATTTTTTAGTAGACTCCATGGAATCATCTGGATTTTACATGTGTAGCCTCCAAGGTGTGGAACTGCCACAGCCCAGAACATTTTCCTCTTACCTGTTCATTATCAAAAGAGGTTTCTGAAGGGTTTATTGGAAATGGCTGTTTCTGAGGGGGCGAAGCCAGCAATGGTTTTGGCCACTCAAAAATCTGAGTCTGTCTCCAACCCACTGTGAGAGTGTGTGGATTTTGACAGCAGGTTTCTGCTGAGGTCTTTGAGGACAGCTGAAAAACTGCAGTGTTTGAAGATTAGGTACTTTAATTGACAGGAATGTTCCCTAAAAAAATGTCACTGTTTTCTTTAGTGTGTTATTAATCCAGCAGAGCAACATGCTGCAGTTATTGCTTTCTGGTTTTCCTTTCTCCTGCCTGTTTGAAACACGCTGACAAACACGGTCTGTGTTTGCTTTGAGCTGTACAGGGAAAATGAGGGCTGGGGAAATCAGGAAAAAAACCTTTGAAAATCAGGTAGTGATTGAACTGGTGTGGCAGCTACCCAGCAGGAAGGATCTGCTTCCCAGTAAACCACTTGCCTCTAGGATAAGAGGCTGCTGCACAATGAGGTAGGGCTTGGATGGTGAGTGAACAAGCAGTACCCAGCAGGCAGGAAAATCCTGCTCTCTTGGAAGCTTTGATGATGTGACTGTGAGTGTCCTTGAGGCAGTCATGGACTGCTTTTCCCTTCCTGGCTCTCCCTGTGTGCCAGGCACCTCTGGAGGGGCTGGCACATGGACTCCTATGGACTGAGCTGGACACTGGGCTGGGCACTACAGTGGCTTTCATTCATGACTGTCCTTTTCAACAATACAGACTGAAAAAATGGAACTTTCTACTGACTTAAGTAGAAAAGGTCATGATTAATTCTCTCCATCACAAAATACCCTGTTTCACACAGGGGTCTTTATTCTGACCCTGACCAGGGTACAGGGCAGGGTTTACCTCTGGCACTGTGGGAAAATGGCCTGAGTAGTAACATTTTGCAGTTAGTGTGAGTGAAATGCTAAATTTCCATTCATTTGGGCTTTTTTTAGGTGATATTACAGGGCTGAGTCAGATTTCCTGTTCTTTCTATTCACAAGAGTCACGTTTTGGCATTAGATATTTTGTAGATTTACATCTAACAGCAAATGGATCTTTGCATTCAGGGATTCTGATCTTTGTGGGAAGACATACACGGGATATAGTGTGGGTTTTATCTGCTCTCTGCAGTGGGATGACCTGCACACAGATCCCTGTAGGCTCAGAAGAGGCCATGTGCACACTGCTATGCTTGGGCACAAGGGCTGGCCAGGGCCAGTAGGGAAGGCTGGCTGTGTGAGATGAGCAAAAAAGTAAATGATTTCTCAGGTGCTGATGTTATACAGTTGTTTGTTCACAATTACTCCAGATTTTTAAAGTTTTTAGAGCTTTCAACACTACTGAGCTATGGCTTCATCCTTCCTGTCTGATTTGGATCCACTTTCACTGTTTGTCACCAGATAAGAAAAGATCTGTCACAGGGAATATGCTTCCAGTGGCTAGATGCAGGTGCTGTGTGGAGCTAGGGAGGAGGAGGAAGGGAGAAGATTGCTCTTCCCATCCTCGAGGTCCTGTTCAGGATCCAGTTGTACTCAGGGCTGGGCAGTGACAGGGGCCTCAGTGCAAGGACACCAAGGGCAGGTTTTGGTGGAAGGTGAAATGTGTCCCTGCTCTCTCTGGGAAGCAGCAGCTGTGCCAGAGGCTCTGCAGAACTCAGTTCCTTGTCCCCCAAGGCCCCATGCTTTGGCAAAATGTCTTTTCCTTCTGCTTTGCTTCCCTGCCTCTGGAACTCCTAACAGCAATGCTGGAGTGTCTCCAGCTCATAGGGCCCATGCTCAGGCTAGGCATCGCCCTCATCCCCTGGAATAAGCTTCCTCCAAGGGAGGCAGAAGCTTTACTACCTCAGTGGAGTGGCCTCACCTGGCATGAGAAATCCCTGAGCTGGTGAAGGGCCTTCAGGGCTGCAAAATCTGCCTTACTTTTTCAAGAAAACTTATGTCTCTTATCAAGGACAGGGAAAGGAAGGAGAAAGATGTCCACAGGGGAAATAATAATTTTCAGTCTCATACCAGTATGTGTTGGCTGCTTGAAGCATTGTGTTCACAAGTTTCTCATTCTCATGAAAGGAGACAAAAATGTGCTACATTTGGCAGGGAAGAGGCTGTGGAACACAACTGCCTGGAGGAAGGCTTGAACTCTGAGAGCAGCACCACTTGCATGAGGTTTGGATTTTATTGTGTTCAGGAGGCTTTACATGTCTAGTCAGTACTCATTTTCTCTGCATTTTAATGGCAATATTTCTATTTTCCATTCAAAACTGACCAAAATATTTCCTGCCTCTGGAATTAGTAAAGAAACAGAATATTTTAATTGGTAAAAGCTCCAAAGCTGACAGACTGAATTTATACTAACCCAGACTTGTTACAATCTGCTTTATTACCCCTTTTTCTTAAACTTTAATTTCCTTTCTCAAAGTACAGCATTAAGTCTGGCCAGTCACTAACAGATCTATAAATCCTTCCCAAAGCAAAATAAGTCCTAAACCCCCTCCCATACCTCACAGCAAACTGCTCCTAGTCCTTGCTGGGAGGATTGCAGGATGCTGCCCTGCACAGCCTTGAGTGTGTGCAGCTTTGTCAGCCTGGTTATGAGATCCATTAGTGCCCACTCTAATGAGCTACATGGATCCAGTGCTTGGCAGGAGGACAAATTTGTCTATGAAATGAGGTTTCAGATTCTGGCTTAATGTACCTTTTCTATGGGTTTAGCATATGCAGCATTCTGGGGTTTGGTGCTTTTTAATGTATTTAATTTTTTAAGTGTTTTTTTAAGATATGTGAGGTCCAGTCCAGATGACTGTGGGGGTCAAGTTGATGTGTTGGGTGGCTGGGAGGGTTCTCTCTGCCCCTTGGTATTGCTCTGAGCCTGCACTATTGCTTACAGTGGCCTTAGCATATCCCAAGAGCATTAGGAACTAGCTTTGGTCTGGGTTACTTTCCAATGAATTTTCAGGCAAACTGGATCTGTGAAGTTCAGCCTCGTGTCTTTGCTCTTTGCCCTTTTTCTCCCACACTCACCTTCATCTTTTCCTATTGTTTAGATTAGAGACAGCCCCCAAAATCTCTGCCCTGCACTATGTGCTTGCTCAGCAGGGCAAATGACTGCACATGGGGCACTGATCCTCATCAGAGGCTCTTTCCACTTTTCCACTGTCATTATTTTTCCTTCAGAAATGCATTTCCCACACATTCCAGCAGGAATTACTGCTACATTATTCCCTCGGTCTTTGAACCGTTTTGTTTCTTTGTATTTCTCTCTCTCTTTTTCTTTTTCTTTTTTTTTTTTTTTTTTTACCCCGAAGTTCTACATGAGGAATGAAAGGGAAGAGCAGGGCGGGGTGGGAGCGGGGCTAGGGCAGTCCCTACAGCTGCAGCTCTCACATTGCTGCCCACTGATGCAGCAAGACTATTTTTAGCATTCCTTCAGAGCCGCCTGCTTGCTCAGGTTACAGGAGATGCTTTACATCCTGCAAAGTTGGAGGTGACTGGGCTGGAAGAGTTTAGGTAGCTTGCGTTTTTTTAGCAGTGTCTTGAAGAGCCCTTCCAGGTGTCCACTGGGAGGACAAAGCCCTGAGGCTGTCGCTGCTGGGGACAAGTTGACATCTCTCAGGCCAAGGGGGCCATGGCCTTGCTTGGAGGAACTGGAGGCAGGGAAGGAGGGAGCTGGCAGCCTGGAGCTCCTGACTCCTTCCCTGGTCGGCTGCCACTCAGCTTGTGTTGCAAACCTCGCAGCAACGTTCAAAAATAAGAGTTCTGCTGAAGGAACAACCTCCAGAATTACGGAGATAAAATTAGACCTAAAAACCTTACACTGAGGTTGAAATTATCTCACTAAACTTTGTAGCACTTCTGTGAGGCAATGTACACATATAAGAAATTTTGTTACTATGTCCTGATTTTTCCAGGGAGACGCCCTTGAGGGCCAGAGCGTTTGGGTGACACTAAGCAGTGCCACCCACTCTGCCTCAAGTGACCCTGGGTTACTGTGGAACGGAGAAAGGGGGGCTTTGGAGTAACACACACCTTCAGCACTTCTCAGCCTTTTGCAAATGAACAACGAATAACTGACATCTGTTTTAATCAGTGACCAAGCTTTTTGTGTATTAAATAGTGTTTAATTTTTTGCGAAGGATGCCATTAGGATGCCAGGAGGGGCGGAGGGGAGTCACTGCTCTGCAAACGAGCCAGCCAACATCAGTGGACATGGCTCAGCCTCTCAGCAGTCTGACTCAGTGGTAAATGCTCTGAAGGTAATGCTGCTCCTCTGGTACAGTCCATGCAAAACGTCCTGTCTGTCCCTCAACACGTGTGTATTGTCCTGGCAACATCCCTGTGGGCACCACCAGGATGTTACTGTCATGAGTGGAGTTGTTTTGTTTGTCACTCATTGCATCTGTGGACTATGTGTTTCCTGAGGGGTCCAGCCATCTCAGCTGTGTTGATTCCAGCTGTAGCTGCTTTTCCATGTTACATTTGTAGTTTTTCTTTGAGGCTGGAAGTGGTGTTTTGCTGAATAAGGAAGTCTTTCATTGAGTATGCATGTTTGTACTCCAGTGGACTACAAGGGATTCCTGTAACCTGTGCTGAAAGATTTTAATGCAGAGATAAAGCCAAAGCACACAGTATATTTGTGTTAAAAATAGCAAAGACTGCAATCCCAGGGTCAGTGTTGAAACTCCCTTGGGAACAGATGTGTTTTACTCTGAAGTGAGGGCTGGATTGCAAAGGCCTGCATGGCATTGAGACACAGCAGTTGAGACAAGTAACCAGAGGCGTAAAGTTTCAAGTTCTCCTTTTTGTCAGCAGAAAAATAGTTGCAATTAAAGAAACTTAGAAAGTGTTAAAGATTCCAAGGTTTATGCGGTGACCTGAGACAAGTGGTTGAGTTCACTATCTCACTGCAGCACAGGCACCAGTGGTGTAGGTGTTCCTCTGGAGGGGAATAAAACTGAGGGAGAGCTGAGCAGAGTGAGGGCTGTGTATTCCTCTCTCCCAGTGCTGTCTCAGTTGTGGCTGTTTGGGGTTTTGATCACCTCTTCTCTCCTGTGCTTTACTCATTTCTAACCTGCTTTAGGTTAATTGGGTGTTATTACATACTCGTACAGGTATTGGAGGGACATACTTGGTGGGGGAGGTTTGCCCTCTTTCTGGAAGGGACTTCTGCAGACATTTGCTCTGGTTTTGAGCTCAGCAGTGCTGTTGACTTACCTGAACATCTGAGTTCCTGCACAGTGTGATTGTGCTCCTCAGGCTAGGTGACACTGGCTTCTCCTTGGTGGAGCCTGAGGAAATGGGTTTATGCAAGTGAACCCAGCACAACTTACAGCCATCAGATCCCTTC
The DNA here is from genome assembly GCF_050655825.1 of Lonchura striata. Taxonomy (NCBI): domain Eukaryota; kingdom Metazoa; phylum Chordata; class Aves; order Passeriformes; family Estrildidae; genus Lonchura; species Lonchura striata. Next base: position 88,179,751 of record NC_140705.1, read on the forward strand.
CTGTAACACAGCCCCCGGGCACAGCAGCACTTCCTGCAGCCACCTCACCTGTTTTCCTGGCATCCAGAGGGGAGAGGCAACAGAGAGTACCCCAGCCCCTCTCCTGGTGCCCTCACTGTCATGTCCCCTCTGTGGTGGCCACCCCAGCCATGTCCCTGGCAGTAGCACTCTGCCCAGGAATGCACCATTCTCACCCTTGTACAACCTTCCCAGCTCCCAAGGAATGCCTGGGTCAGAGTGCTCCAGGTCCTCTCTGCATCTTCCATATATTTCACCTGCTGCTGCCTAGAAAATAAAGCTATGCTGGGTAATTTTGTCAAGAGATCATGTGTCATTATGGAAAAAAGCCTTTTGTAGTTCTCTTAAAATCCCCCTTGGTAAAGGCTCTTCCCTGAAGAGAGCATTTAACAAGGTGCTTTTGACAACCTGTAATAACAGCTGGTCTGTGTAAGCAAAATATTAGAACAACAGCTGATGCTTTGCTTGCTGAAATGGATTGATAAGAAATACACAGAGTTTAGTTCAATATGATGTGAAAGCTGAGCTTTAAGTTCACTAGGCGGTACTGCAGCAATTGATATAAATGAAGTGTTGTATCCAAATGAAGAGTGAACTGTCAGCTCACAGACTGCCCAACTTCCCCATTCGCAGTCAGGGAGCAGACCCTGCTGTTTCCCAGGGTGGACACATGGGTTTGTTCCCACTTTTCTGGGGAATGCACACTCTGCAGAATCGAGTGCAGGAGGAAGAACCAGCCAGCACCAGGAGCCTGCTTTTCTGTACTAATTTGGCAACTTGGAATTCCTGCAATAAAGAAATAATCTCTGATATAAAACCTCATTGTTAGTGCAACCACTTGTGCACAGCAAGAGACCTGAAGAGCAGGAATATGTTTTAAAGGGACATTTCCATTAGGAAACAGAGGAGGGTGTTGTTAAAATACTGCTGTTGTCTTCCTGGCTTTGAAAAAAAATGAAAAAAAAATTAAACAATTGTCTCGATTCTCCTTCTGGTGGAAGAAGTGGGGAACAAGAGCAGATCTTTGGCACCCAGCTGGTTGGCTAAGGGTCTTCCATGACATGCTCTGCCAGGCAGGATGGTTGGAAGAATTTGCCATGTGTGTGTCCCCATGCCTGGGCCACTTGTATCTGACCAAACTGCTTGTGGTACTCCATACAGATTTGCTTTGCACTCAGACAGCTGGAAAAACATGCAGGGTAAGTTTAAGGTATTTAATTTTCCGTTCCATATTGAGCCTGGAATCACCTGAAGATGCAGAGTAATCTTGGTTTAAATGCTGACAGTACACCCTTGAAGATTTTATATGGAAATTAAGTAAATTATTGTTTCTGTAAGGTAATTACTGTTTCATTAGGAATACTGTAGTGGTAACCTATGGGTTAGTATTGATCAGAAAAATCTATGTGTATAATATATCTGGGATAAAGTCCAGTATGACTCAGCTGACCTGAATTTATCCTTCATAAGAATAAAACTTGACAAGTGTGATAAAGTCTGACAGCCTCAGTTTCCCCACCTGAACAATGGCCATTTTGTATTTTTCTGCCTATGATATTCATTCACAATTTATGGATAAAACCCCAGTTTGGAAGTTATACATATTTAATAGAAACCCATTAAAATTCTTGTGAAGTAAGTAATGCCATTTCCAAAATGCTCAATTTGACATTATCACTTCCTTTGTGTAAATCTCAAATATATACTTGTATCCCACCTTGTCCCTTTGTTCCCCAGCCATTCAAAGCTCTGTTGCTGAAATGCTCCCTCTGCATTGAAATGCTCCCTTTTCCTCTGACTCTTCTAATCTGTGCCTGATTTGACTATTGATATATTGTTATACTTTTTAAATAGTTGGTTATTTCCTTTCTGGTTTTGTCTTTTACACCCACCCAGTCCACATTAAAAGCACAGGGGATTTGTGATTAACTGATTATAATGTTTCTTTTCTTTTACATTCTCCTTGCAATTCCTGCCAGGCCGTAACTCAGTGTTTAGCTGCAGCCTGATGCACTGTGGGTTTTTCACAGGAAACATTTGCCATGGCATTGTGTTGCCTGCGAAAACAGTGGAATGATGACAAGTTTCACTTTGAGCTCCAGAATTTTGAAGTGTGGTTTTGACTGGTACCAAAATGCAATCTGGTACCAAAATATTGCAAAATGCAAATATAGATGTGTAAATCATTCTGTAGGAATTTTGTGGTGATATATGATTGTGCTGGTATGGAATTGGTGCCTCCTTATCAACAATGTATTTGGGAATGGTTTTGCTTTACATTTATAAGCTTGTAATGCCTTTTGAGAATGTAGCCACATGTGGCAGCAGGTTTAGAGGTAGTTCATGGCGTATTAGAGAGCATGGATAATTCCAAAGCACAGGAATGTCTGGAGGGGTTTTATTCATGATTTTCTCAGGTTATTGGGAAGTTTTGCTTGCAATTCACTTTGGAAGGGAGGCCAAGGGAAGGTGGGACACACCAGTTTGGATTATGGGTGTAGCTGGGCAGGAGAGCTCAGGGAGCTGAGAATTCCAGGGGTATTTCCTGCTGCTCATGGAGTCCCACAGGGCTGGAATGCTGCTGCAGCCAACAGATCTGATGGGTCACACCTGCAGTTGGGTGCAGGTTCCTGCCTGGCTTCCAGGCACATTCCTGCATCCTGGCACTCAGCTGTGTTGGAAGTAAGCTAAAAAGCAATCTCTGTAGCTGCACTGTGAAGCTCACAGCTGTCCTTTAGGTGAGGTTTCTGCTGAAATTTGGGATTTTTTTGAGTGACATTTTGACCCCAACTTGTCACTTGTGCTTAGGACAGGGCTCTCTTGTATGGGTTTGTCCCTTCCTAGCAATCAGGGGCTACTCATTCAGCTGGGACAAGGGACTTTGGGAAGAGTCACCCCCTGGTTTATTACTGTGTCAGCATTAGCTGCATGGTAAATATTGTCTTAATATTTACTGAGAAGAAAAATTGTTGAAAGTCATGGCTAGGTACAATGTGCCTTCTCACAAAAACTGCCCAGGAGATCTTTCTCTTTGCAAGTATTAAGTTAGGAAGATCAAGAACCAGAAGTTGGAAAGAATAGTCAGATCCAGCCTGGCTGTGCCACAGACACCCAATTTGGGAGGTATCACTGAACCCCCATTTTTCATGCTGTGTTTCACTGCTCAGTGAACACACACATTTTTTATGATGGTGACTTGGGATTCCTGGCTGCAACACTTTGGTCATATGACAAGTTTGCAGTGTTTGGGTCATTCCCACTCGTTGGAATTAAAAGACAGCTCCCTTTAAAGACTTGACTTTGTTTGGCCCTGTGCTTTAGCACTGTAGCCATGTTGCTTCCAGTCTAAAGTGTTTCTGGTTTTCATGCTTAAGCTCATGTTTTCTTCAGCCAAAGCTCAGCAAAACTGGGTTATTTTCCCATCTCTTGCACAGAATCACAGTAGGACCTTGGGTTTGTTCTGCCTTTGCTCATCAGCTACAGGAACTACCATTTCAGGATGTCAACTTCCCAGGATCCAGATCCTTTGTTTTTATTCAGTGCCAGCTAATGCAGAGTCGGTACACTGCTGGACTTTAGGCACTGGTAAAATACAAATAATGAATGATGACAATGGAAAACAGCTCTTAAGTCCCTTGACAGTCATATTGCTCTTTTCCTGGAGATTAGTGGGTGATCTAGTATCAGTTACCAAAAAAATAATCTGAAATTGTGATACAATTGATAGGAATCACCATTCTTGTCGCTAGTGGTCCTGGGAGGCCTGGGGACATGACACAAGCTATTGGTCTTGTGCTTCTTTTCTATCAACATTTCTATAAATCATTATAAAATACTTCCCTGGGTGTTGGAGGGTATCACTTCTCTGCCTATTTAATTCCAGTATTGTAATGTGGGTGTTAAGCAAAGTATAGCACAAGTGCAGGCACAAATTGCTCTGACCTCAAGGAAGAACTAATGGAGTAAACACTTCTAAAGCCTTGCTTGATTTTAAGATAACAAGTAAACCATTTGCAATAGAAAACTGCTCTGTGGGTTTTAAACTGGAGACATTTAGACACCTCTGGATGGATCTTTGTGCTTCTGAATCACATTCTGCAATGTTGGGGAACTAGTTGGACAGAGTTTCTATTGAGGTCTGCAAATACCCTCAGTCTTGTGTGTGGAGTGTAAAATATCCCAGTGATGCATGTGCCAGTTCATGTATTCCTGTTTTTAATAATTTTTACCTGGCAGCATGTGCTTTCCGTGTTCAGAAGGAATGTTTTGTCCTTTGAGAGACAGTCTCTGCTCCTGTTGTGTGTCCCTGCCCTGTGTCCTAGCTGTGCTGCATGGTGTGTGGGCTGAGCTGTGGCATTCCAGATGCATGTCCATAGGAGCACCAGTGCTCCTTAACTGAGAATAATGAGCTCTCTTTCCATCCCTTCCTCTAGGTTGTGTGGAGGAAACTTGGAGATGCTGCAGGGTCGTGCCCTGGAATTAGACAACACTTGTCAGGAAATCAGTACAAAGGACCCATGTAAGAAGCCCTGAGCACATCCTCTCTCTGAAGAGCACTGTCTGAACTGCCCAGGAGAGGGGAAGCACTGCCTGTGTCTGCCGCAATTCCCAGCTGACGACGGGGATCTGCACTGCAAGAGACTGCTGGAAAGGGGGGACATTCTGCACAGGGGTCTGGTGGGGAGCCGTGTGGCAGTGTCCCCCAATCCTGCTGTTCCAATATCCCAGCTAATGAAGCTCTGCACCCTCACTGCAACACTCCACCCCTAGAAGCACTGAGGTATTGCCATCCTAACCAAAAGATATTTGGGATTCTGCAGGCGTTATGCGAAATAAGTTTTATTTTGGTTAATTACAGTGAATCTCTGATAGGTCTGAATGAGTTTTCCACTGGATTTGAGAGAGGTTTTTCAGCAGACTGGAGAGACACTGATAAACTGTGCCTTTGGTCTCCGCAGGTTTGAGAAAGTCGCTTGTTAGTAACTCACACTTCAGTCTGTAAAGGATCTGTTAATGGTGCTTAGGCAATTTCCAGGTGATTTTTTTGCTTTGGTAGAATACCTGCCTTTGGAGGTGCTAAAAGATCATAAAGTCCTAGCCAGCCGGTAGTGTAGCATAACTACAGTACTTGTAGTGATCCACAATTTCTTTCTAAATGAAAGTTAAGATAGCTTTCTTTTTGATTCACTTTGATGCACATCTTCTGAAGAGGTGTAAGGTGTTTAATGAACAGCCCTTTAATGAACAGAATACTTAGGCATCATTATTACAGGTCTCTAGTCAGGATTTCCATTAGAATTTATTTTGGAAATTATATTCCAATTGTCAGGATGCTAATTTCTACTGTTTAATTTAGAGACATGCTGGTTTGTTTAACAAGAGCCTACAAGGATCTAAAAGATTGCACTGCATTATAAAAAAAGCTTTTCTTGCCACTGTAGCGTTCTTTCAAAGAAAAAGGTTTTATTATCCTCAGAGCATGTCTTTCATTATTGTGAGGCAGAAAGCTCTTGTTCAAATTGCCTGAGATTTGACCAGACGGCGCCCTAGATGTGCTTAGTTTATTTTTATCTCTATGTATGATCCTAGTTGTGTGTATTGAATTACAACAATAGATATTTTGTGTATATCTTAAAGCAATGATAGTTTCATGTATGAATGTGCAACAGGCTTGTGACTGAATGCTGTTGCTTAACTTTTTACCATAGCTGAGTATCAAAAACACTAATAGAAATTAATTTTAAAAAATAGGAATGCAACAATTCTTTGGTTTCTGGTTTGTTCTTGGTTACTAAGATTTGAGCCAAAGTCAGAACTTCTGTTTTACTGAGCTTGGACTGTATCTGTGGACTATTTGCAGTAAAATGTAGCTCTGTTGCTGTACAATCTTTTGTTATATAGGAGTATGATGTAAATCTGCTATCTGTCTTCAGAAAAAGTGTGTTAATTTGCAGCAGTAATTATGTTGGTTTCTGTTGTTATTTTCACTTGGTACCATTCAATGTAAGACCTCTGATCCAGAGTTGCTTGAGAAAATTCCTGTTCACTGCTTCTCCTTGAGTTGACTCTAGTGTTCTGTTTTGAACCATTGCTCTCCTGCGTGGTTTCTGATATAACCCCCAGCCCAGACAGCTATCTGTTCTTTTCCTAGGTTGTTTTCTCCCCTATATTGTTTGCAGAGTTCAATTTCAATTGTTGTATTCCTATCTCTCTGTATGTATGAAGAGCTGTAACACCTGTACTTGTGCCTCAACTCTGACGTGCAGGGGCCAAGTGAGGGACACTGGTCTTTTGACACTACACTTGTGTAAATTTTGATACTGTATTAAAACTATTTTTTTACAGTTCTGCATACGATGGGGTATCAAGTATTGTGTTCATCTTAGCAACAGTAATAAATTATAGAATCCCACCCTTGTTTGCTCTCCTTTACTCACTGAAGCTCTGAGCTGCTTGGGCTTACAGGCAGGAGCCATTGAAAACGTTTCCTGCTTGGTTGAGAAATTATCAGCACACTGTAGATTTTTCTTCATTTTCTTGCCAGGTGTCTTTAAAAAATCCCAGCAATGTGAAGTTGCTTTGCTGTTTTCTGCTAAACAAGGAATAGCTATGGGTAGCTATGCAGGGGGGTTGTGACCAGGTGCAACTCATTCAGTCCTCAGCTGTGCTGTGTCTGCAGCCCCAGGAGAGCTGTGCTGGTTCTTTCTTCTTGCCCTCCTCACAGAGTAGTCTTGAGGTGTGAACAGGAGAATGTAGAGCTCCTGGAGCCTTCTTGTTCAGGTAAGGGTTCTGGTGGGGCTAGCAGTGTTCTAGAATGTGTTGGTGGCCTTGTGAGTCACTGCATCCCTGTCCCAGGATGAGCTTGTGTGGGCCAGGGGAAAGGGCTGGCTCTTACTGCAGAGCAGAGAACTTTCACTGAATTTTCTGGAGAAAAGAGATATTTAGTACAATCAATATCTTTAATCTAATAAATCCCATGGGACCTCCTTATAATGCACCTTCCTAAGGGGAGAAAGTGGGTAGTGTGTGGAGAAAGGGGGTCAGTGCTCTTGTGAGAGTCTGTAGCCTGTTGAAATGCCTCAGTGCTAATGAATAAAAATTGCTGTAGTACTTGGGGACCTATAGCTCCTCTGTCTTGCTCCCTGCCCCTGTGGTTAAGCCTTTTTCAGTGAAATGCAACTGTGTCAAGCCTTGTGGACTCTTTGTGCAGTTGTTTTTAGCAGAATTCTGCTTTGGTTGAAGATTTGCACATGTTGTTACAGGGCCTTTCCCAGGATCTGAGCTGAGCTTGAATGAACTATAAATTCATTGTGAGAGTGAATTTTAAATAGCACTTGTGTAGTGGATGTATGGAGTGGATTTTACCTTCTGTACTGCAGGGAAGCTGCTTTGCTGAAGGGTTAGAAGGTAAAGAATGGCACTTTGTTTTCAGCAAGTGACTGGTTTCAGTAGAGCCTGTTCCCCAAAGCTGCAGTTGATGGACGTGTTTATGAACGTGGCATGAAGCCAGAATGCCCTTTGTAATGTTTTGAGCAGAACTAGCCCAAACAGCCTCTGTGGCCTGGGGACAGCGCCTGGCCCAGCGCTCCTTTGTGCTACCAAAACTTCTCAAACACCAAATGCTCCCCAGGCTCTCTGTGTTGCCCCCCAGCAAATACCAGCCATGCCAGGGCACTGGTTTGTTTAATTCCCCAAATGTTTTTGAAGTAAGTCCTAGGGTTGTGTGAATTATTTATACTGATCTCACGACTTTGATACAGAAGAAAATGGCTTTTTTTAAAGTGGTGCTGGGCATGGACCGCCAAAATCTCTGTCTCCACACTTGTATTTTCCAGGCTAAGGTGAACCAGCCATGAATGTCCCCAAACCAGCATAAAACTGCAACTCTGGTCATCCAAGATCCCTAAGGTAAGAACTTGATAGCAGCTCTGCCTGGAATGAGTAAATATAGGCTCTACATTAATTAATCAAGCAGCAAACAGGGATTTGCTGGGCTGATTTGTGGTTATGGTACTTTCTAGCACATACAAGAGAGGATTGTGAGGTGGTGTTTGCCAGAGCTGGAAACTCAGGTCTACAGCACTGGGAGTGAGGGGGAAGGGGAACAGCCAGAGGAATGAATCAGTCTTTTCTTAAAGAAAAAGCTCCTGCCTGGTGACTCCAGACTCCTCCTGTTTTTTAATCCCAGAAATAGCATGGCATAGTTGAGATTTTCAACGTGTGGAAGGTCAGAGCAGGGGAAGGCTTAGCAAGACTATGTGGGATTGGTAGGGGTCAAGCAACACAGAGATGGTAGTGTGAAGAAAAATAAACTTTTGAATACTCTTACATAAATAAAAATATGACTGTGTTTTAAAAGCTTAAGATACCATAGACCAGAGACAGAAACCTTACTTGAATCTTCCTTAACTGTGAAAGCTCAGACAGCTCTGTGTGAGTAATTCTAAAATTCAGAAAAATTGATGGTGATGATGAGAAATAAGTAAAGCCACAGTGTCCTGTGATATTGATATGAGGTCTTTACTGGAGCCAGGCTCTGGGGAGCTCCAGCCTAGTCCAAGCATTAGTGGCTCTCCTCATGCTACTGGCTTGTGGGGAAGGACCCCAGAGACTGCATCACAGGCTTCTGTCTGAATCTGCTTCCAAAACACCTGGTTCACAAAGAACTGCCAAAATAATAATACTGAATTATTTAATATGTTTGTTAGAACATGATAATTACTCTCCTCTTGAATAAGAACTTGTTATAGTGATATCTTCAAAGCACTGTCTGTGGCCCTGAAGTTTGAAGTTTCTTTGCCCCTCATTACTGTGTATAGGTTGAAGTAGGTTTAAAAAATATTTGTGAGGCTGTAGATAAAAAAAAAATAAAGGAAAAAATAACACTGGGAGCCCATTGCCAGCTTCTCAGGAAGAAAGAGTACAAAGGGAAGGGGGATGGGGACTTGCCCTGCCAGGCTGCTGCAGGTGAATCTCATGCTGTGTTTATGGGGGACATTTGATTTGCAATGAGCTCACCTGTGTGTGGCAAACATTGAGGGAGAGAGAAGGTGGTTTAATCCTTTCACAGGTGACTTCATTATCTTTTTCTCATCACTCTTGGTAAATGCTAGGGGCTCAGATTGGCTTGTAAGCAGTGGTGTTCCCAGACCTGAACACCTCCACTGTGGAACAGGAGGGGTTTGATGGCATGTTTAGAGTTTTTTTCCAAGAAGCTTGGGAAGTCCTCCATGGTGTGACACAAGGAAGGCCATCCTGGCTCAGACCAGTGTGCTGAGCCCTGTTAAACCACAGCTTCACTCACAGCTTAAGTGTAAATCTCAGAGTGAAAGGAAGATGTTTTCTTGGGTTTGGAGGTGGCCTTTCCAAGTAGGATCCAGTTTGTTGTCAGAGCAGTGGGATTGGCCTGAACATCAATCAGTGGTGTGGGGTTGTTTTCACAGGTATTAGACTTCATAAAGGAGGAAATACAAAATCTAAAAATACGGGTTTTTCCTCCCCCTGCTGAAGGGGAAATTTCCACAGTGTGCTGCATGTTCCCATTTAGGAAGGCTCAGAGCCCACCTTACCCCACCTTGAGAATCCCAGGAAAAGCACACCATGAAACATGGAAATGTTTCCATGGGAACTGTTCCTCTACTTCTGCTAATAAAACAGACCTATAACACCAGTGACAGCGGGTCCCAGTTTCTGCACCAAACTACAAACAGTAAATGCTACAAAGGGAGCTGGTAAAGAGCAGAAGTGTAAATCAACCGAAGTGCTAAATTAGGTACGTGAATGCCTCTCTGTGAGAAAGCACAAGCAGATAAACAAAGCCCTTGGGAAAAAAAAGATCACTTTAATTACAGCACATCCAGCCAATATAAGCCCCATGGATTGTGTGAAATCAGGTTTGTTCTTCTGATCCACAGCAGGAAACTGTAGCAGATCAAATGTGTTCAGGGAGGCTGTCCTGCTAATTGCTGCTCCTAGCTGAGCCAAAGCAAACTATTTAGACAAAGGAGAGAATTTGCTTTTTATTTAGAATTAATTATGAAATAGCATGTCTTGATGGGCTTCACAATCACACTACATTTTCTGGGGAAAAGAAAAAAAAAGTAGTTCTAATCCTGTGAAATAATTGGAGAATTAACCCATTGCTTCAGGCTGGAACCCCAACATGTGCATACAATTAGGTGTAAGATGAATGATGTCATGAGTAAGGCCTTTTCTTCAATCACAATGAATTATGAAACTCATTTTAAAGCCTTCCTTACAAGAATTCTTGTATGTTCTGATGTTAAAACTGTGGAGTTTTTGGGGGGTTTTCTGCTTTCTGGCATGATTTTCACACTTCCTTTTTGTTTTTATTTTTAAGCCTGTTGTGGCCATTTTACAGCATCTCTTTGGCTTCTCACTAGGAATTTCAGAGTTTTGCACTGAGTATTTTGGGAGTTGAATGTATTGCTTGGGTACTCTCACTTTATGCTGCAAAACATGAACTTCCTGCATTGTTCAGCTCATGTGGGCTGTCTTGGAGCAGCTTATCCACATTTGTAGCCATGGACAAACAAGGCCAAAGAGGCATGGAAGAAGTTGTGGTGGTAACCTGACAGAATGGAAAGTGCAGGAATATCCATACAGAGCATCCATAATCCATATGTACTTATGAATTATGTTAAGTAATAACTTTACTGTGTCCAGGAAAATGTTTCTGCAAGTGCTGATGGAAAACTGAGCTGGATGGGAAGGCAGGTATGTGCCAGCAGAGAGCAATAAATGTGCTTCTCTAAAGGCACTTTGGAGGCATTTTCAGGTGTAAAAATGAGCAGTTGGTTTTAAAAAAATGCAAATAAATGAAAAGTAGACAACTTGAAGCTTTCCTAGCTGCTTCCTGTGGCTCTTTTGAAGCTGCCTTCTCTTTTTGCAGATAATAGCTCCATGTGACAGCCAGCTTGACTTTTCCCCTGCTAATATCCCTACCTTAGAAGGAAAAAGGAACAATGGAGAGAAGAGGCAGCCAGTGATCAGTGCCTAGACTGGTGCTGATAAGGTTTTATCTTGGATCTCAATTAATTAATTGATGCTGAGGTCTCAGTCGGAAATGTCCTTGCTTGCTTGTGGAAAGCACCAAGGGCTTGGTCCTGCTGTGTCCCAGGATTCATTTGCTGGGATCGGGGCAGGGGTTGTTGAGGGGTCCCCCAGATTCCCAGAGCTGATTTTTACAGTGGGGTTGTTGGGGATGTTTCTGTCCCCCAGATCCCTGGAGCTGGTTTTTATTGTGGACTTTTTCACATGATGCAGCCGGGCAGTGAGAACTGGCAGGAGCAGCACGCCCCTCGTACACCCCTCAGAGCCCCTTCAGAGCCTCATCTCCCCTCACAACTCCCGTCCTACCTCACGGCACCATCTTCCCTCACAATTCCCCTTGCAGCCCCATCTTTTTCAGTCTCCCTCACGGCCCCATTCTTCCCTCATTACTCCCTGTCTCCTCACAGCCCTGTTTCCCCCTCAATGGCCTCATTCTCCCCCTAATTCCTCTCTCGCTCCCCTCTTTCCTCACACAATCCTCTCTCTCTCCTCATCAACCCCATTTTCCCCTCACAGCCCCATCTCTGCCGTCTCCCCTCATGGTGCCATTCTCCCCTCATAGCTCCTCTCTCTCATGGCCCCCTTCTCCCCTCTCTCCCCTCACAGCCCTTTCTCTGCCATCTTCCCTCACAGCCCTGTTCTCCCCAGCACAGGACCAGGCCTTCACCCCCAGCACAAGTACTCGTCATAAATACAGAAAATACTGATCTGGGAGAGTCTGGAGCGGGGGGGGGGTGGAAAGTGGAATTTGGAGATTTCCAGTCCTTTGTGTCATAGAGGGAAAGGGTTTTTCTTGGGCTGGATGGAATCTACATAAATAATTTTGCCTCCACCTGCGGCTAGCTCAGGAGCTGTTGATGTCACAGACTGAGGGAAACTTTCTGAATGCACGTTATAAAAAATGGTTTCTAAGTCATATTTGCTGCATTTTAGTTTTCTGTCATCATGGAAAATATGTAAACAGTCCATAAATCAGTGATTGCAAAAGGGAAATATGTTTAGTCTAATTACCCCATGCTATTCATTTGGCTGGGGAGGAAATATTAGGCAGGCTTTTTTCTTTTTCTTCTTTAGAAGTAATTAAATATGCTTCCAAAAAGGTTTTGGGCTAAACTGTCTATTAACCACATTTTTAATTCCTATTTTGTATATTGCTTGCCTCAGAATTCCAGTGGCCAGAACAAGAGGAGCTGAAATTGTGTAAGTTAAGGGATAGTATTAGAAGAGAGCTGTGTAACCAAAGTAACTCTCTGCTCAGATGTGTCTTAGGATTTTTCATTCTTTTCAGATATATAAAGATGTCCAAAGGGCAGCAAAAATGACTGCAGTGCTGAACTGTAACTGCACACAAACCCAAGGTTTTATTCTGTTTTCAATTACTTGAGTGATCCTTACAATATTCCAACCAACCAGAAAATTAATGCTGGTTTACCAGGTATTCACTTTAAAAAAAAAAAGGGACCAAATCCATTTATGTTGCTATTGCTGCTTTACTGGCGTAGTCCTGTTAACTGGGATTTCATGGGTATAAATGACTGGAAAACTACCTCAAAATGATGCAATTTCTATTTGTGTTTTGGTGTGTCTATTGCCATTTCCTGAGGAGTGTAAATTACATGAAAATTGTCACAGGTAGTGATTAAAAAGGTTTAAAAATCGATTTCACCTTGCAAGTCAGTAGAGAGGGGTAACACTGTATGGGGTTTACTCTGGGTGTGTGGAGCTTGGGCCTGAAAAGCATGATTATGTTATTTGGTTTTAGCTTAGTGTTTGTTAGTATGTGGTGTTACTTGCTGTGGTACTACTGGAAGGCATCTGGGAATGCTTGGTGGCCTTTTTCTTGGGAACACTGCTCAGAAAAATCCTGCTGTTTGAACTCTGCTCCTGAGGGAAGGCCCTTCCCATCTGCTGCTGACTTCAGCCCTAGTCCTTCAACTGATTTCAGAAAAGCAAGGTAGATCCCCAACAGCCTCATTAACATCATTTTTGTTAACATATTTTCCCTCAATTTTAAACCTTCCAACAGGTGTCTGGGTTTTTTTGTTTGCATCAGTGTGAAATATTTATTGATGTGAAGAAATGCCTTCATCTCTTTGAGAGCCTCGTTTGCTTTGCACATATTCCTGCTGTGCTCAGGAACATTTGCTGCTGATTGGAGGGGTACAGCTCTGTTTGCAAAGCAAAGTGCTTGCATGAGCAGATTTCTCCCCTTTGCCTCCTGGTTTCTCTTCCCAACTGGAGTTTTCCAGGTGCAAAATGGTCTTCACTCAGAGAAAAGACTATCTGGGTTTTGTCAATGCTTGGAGGAATAAAACTTTGCAGCTGAGAGCTGATTTCAGTTCTTCTCCTTTCCTACCTTGGGTCTGGAGTTGGTTTTGTGGCTGTGCCAGGCAAGTTGGCAGAGGCTGCTGGGGCTTGTGAAGTCTTGCTGGGCTGTGGCTGGAGCAGCTCCCCGCTCCTCTTATCCTATAGGACTATGTTTTGTGTAGGAATGTTGTGTTTGTTTTGTGTCAGAATGTCAGAGAAACAGCTTTTATCCTGCAGACAGTGACAATAAACATTGCATTTTGTGATGCTTTAGCTCCAAGTCCAACATACCACTTCCCAGCCTCTGCTGTCAGCATGGCCCAAAGCAAAGATGTGGATGAGGGAGAGAAGTAATGCACAAAGAATTCTCTGAATTCCTTTGCTGTAGTAGGTGCTGTGAACCTCCCTGGGATGTGTTGCAGGGGTGGTTTTGGTCCCTCTGTGCAGGGCAGACCTCCAAATCTCAATATTTCTATGTGTGTCTCCCTCCTGACCATGGAGCTCCTGGCAACCAAAAGAGGTTTCCCATTTGTTGGCAGGGGAATGGGTAATTGCTGAAGTGTAACACCTCAGTAGTGGCATCTGGGAGATTTTGGTCTGTCATGTGGAGTACCAATGCAAAAATGTTTTCTGTGATTTTACCATGTCCAGTTATTTGCCTGGTGAATGGGGGAGATGCTTTTTTGGGGCTGTGAATGTGGCCTGATTCTCTGAGCCCCCATTGGCAAACAGGAGCACTCCCTCTCAAGGAGAGAAGGGCACCCAGGCACGGGGCAGTGCTGTCACAGCAGCCCTGGGCACAAGCAACCGTGAGTAGTCATTTCCAAGGGACCTGAGCAGCATTTCCAGAAGAAGCTCTGGATGACAGGAGAAGCAAGGAAGCCCCAGCCCATCTGCACACAGTAGGTGACAAAGTTCCTCAGCTACTGGTGTGTGTATATATATTTATATGTTTTAATTTTCACGAATGTTCTGATTTGTATCTGGTGGTTTGTATGATATATCAGTTGTTTGTGTAAGTAGATTTTTACCTACTCCAAGAATTACCCTGGCAAAGGCTTAATAAATTGTAGGAGACAGGAATGAAGAGGAAAGTGTAACCTTTAACCAGAGCATAAAGAAATAATAGATGTGGATTTTTTTTTTGTTTTCATCTGTAATGAATGTACACGATTTTTCTCCATTACTAGCTGTTGGCTGTGGAAGTGAAAATATAGAGGCTGGCAAGGCAAGGCCGTAGAAATGAGGAAACACTAGTACATAAACCCATTTGCACTAAAATATTACACTTGTCTAGAAGATAAGTAACACTGTGTGCTAGTAGTGGTAGCAGTGATGGTTTGCTATCAGACCTCATAATTTATCCCATGCAGAGCATTGCCTGAGGAGTAAGGGCTTGATAGATCCTCTCAGCCACCCTGGTGTAGCAGGAATTGAGGTTTTGTGTTTCACTCTTAACTCAGTGGATCAAGGAAGAGAAACCAGAAAGCAGATTGATGATTAATTTGCTGGGTGTGCATGTTATTATTGCTGCAAATCTGTATGGCTTTGTCCACCTGAGGATTGTGTGGTCTCCAGGTGACTAACAACATGTGCCTGCTTGCTCCAGAGGAGCTGGTATATTAAAAAAAATAGTATTTGAAGACTTTTCAAGAGATCCTCCTTGGGGTTTGTAGGGTGGGTAGCTCAGCCACATCTGAGATTGGTGTTCAAATAAGGTGGGCCCAGGGTTTCAGTTTTATTGTCTGTGCTCTCTTTCTCTAAGTGATTGTGTCAATGTGCTTTGAGCTTAAAGGAATGTTGCTGAGCATATTACAGGTTTTTAAAAGTGAGTTTGATACTGCTGTAGGGCAAAAGATCGCTGACTAGTGGGGTTAGCCTTCAGTCAGTGCTGCGTGGCCATTTAGAGCTGGGGATGCAGCCACAGGTTGTTAAACAATTTTAAGCAGGCCTATCTTCAAAGCTTGTAAAACTAACATTTAATGAAGTAAAACACAGATCAATTGTAAATTTCATGCAGCGGCTCAGCTGTATTGATTGCAAGGTTCTAAGACTTTCAGTATGGCCCTATTAAACACCTATAATGTTAGGGTTGAATTGATGCTTGGTAAATGCTAACAAGGTTGAAAATAATTCCTGCTTTACAAGAATCTGCTGCTTTCCGGTCAGCAGGGAGGGGTGGGAGTTGTTTGGTCACACAGCAGCTGCTCCTGGGTCAGTCTGGGCTGGAAAGGCAGCAAAGGCAGCGCCAGTTGCTACTGAGTGTGCAGGTGTGGGAGCTCTCCTTCAGCACTCCCACTGTGCAACTCTCGTCTGCCTTTCCCCGAGGGGATTTTTGGTTGTTACACGTGGACAGGGCTAAACCTGGCCCAAGTGGGACAGCCAGGGGAGCAGTTTGGCCCCTCCATGCCTGCGATGCTGCGGGTGGATGTGCATGGTGGCCCCGGGCATGGACCTGTGTCCGCCACAGCGGCTGTTTGGCAGGGCAGATGAGAGGGTAATTTAGCTGTACTTGGCTTTAGCGCACTAAGAGCTGGATCCTGGCTCTAGCCGGTCCCCTGGTGAGAGGTCTGTAATTTGTAACCACTCAAGGATGCCGGCGGCTTTTCCTCTGCTCCATGGATATATGCCAGAATCTGCAGGCTCGGTTTAGCTGTGCCCCCTCCTGCCCAGCAGCGGGATGGGAATGGGAAGATGTATGATAAGGCAGGCAGTACGGCAAAAATAAAATCAATACAGATCAACTGAAGGGTTTTAATCCTGCCTTGTAATAACTCCTTATCTTTCCATGCCCCATATTCGTCACAATGTGGTGTCACTGAACGCTGCTTGCTTGCAAATCGAGTCAATGTCCCCATGCAATGTAGTGACTATAAATGTGTACACACACACACCCACACAGCAGGAATGCACCCCTTGCTGTGAGAATGGGGGGTTGGCATGGAAACAAACCCAGGCGGCTTCCAGGGTGAGTACAGCAAGGCTGGGCCCGAGGAGAAGAACAGTCTGGGTGCTGTGTTTGACCCTGGCAGCTCCTGCTCCGGGTCGGCTGACATCCCACACTTCACACCTGGGTAGGAAGGGCTGTTCTTCTGTAAAACAGCAGCTCCCTCTCCTGTATAGATTCTGACAACAGCAATTAGAAACATAGCAGCACACCAGGGAACTGCTAAATATAGAATGGCCTGAAGGGATGAGCTTATATTTTCTGGATTTTTTGGTGTGATTCCCCACCCCTACCTGCCTTATGGATGGTGCAGGAGAATTTAAAGGTCCGGTGACCAAACTACCTTGGAAAGAGGAAAAGGGATCCCTACTTCTACCACTGTGGTATAAAGAATAGGAGTAAGGAAAGTCCATCAGGAAATAAAGGACCATTAACTCAAAATGAGATTTTTCCAGCCTGTTGTGGATAAAGCTCCTGCCAGTTCTGGGCTAAGGAGGAGGAAGAAATGCTGAACTGAGGGAGTGTGGGGGCTTCAGCACAGCAGGATGTTGGTCCTGCACTGGACCTCTGAGAAGGGAGGCTTTGCTGAAGCCCAGCCAGGTCAGGGCTGGGCCCACAGTGCTGTGGGACATGACAGCTTCTCTACAAGAAATCCTGCCTTTAGGAAATTCTTTCTCTTTAGGAAATGCACAAAGGGTGAGCATTTTAATTCCCAGATGTCTTAATTCCAAATGAGTTGTTGTCACTGCTGCAATAACACAAAATTTGCTTGCACATAATATATTATTTATTTAATGAAGGCTGAATGAAAGAGCTCCCTCGCTCCCTGTCTGTGGTGTGCAAATGTCTAGGGAGGGTTTGGTGCTTGCTTCAACAGCTCACGCTCCTAAAGATTCGACATCTTGTTTATACTGCCTAAATAGATACATACTATTTCCAGGAGCTGGTGTTGGGCTTTTGTGACAGTCTTCATACACAGTTTCATTTTTAGTATAGGAGAGGTCACAGCGTTTTGCCAACTCAAAATACCTGACACTGACAAGAGGAAGCAAATTTCATTAAATAAAAAAGGGGTCAGCACTGAACAGGCTGATTATTTATAAATAGTGCCACCAGTCGATACCTGATGGTTTATTGGACTTAATGAAATTCCTGTAGCCAAATGTGTATTTTAAGAAGGCATTTGACCTTGGGCATCTCTCCTGCTGAGAGGATGCTGTCTGCTGTGTCAGTGATTCAAAATCAATAACCTCCAGTGCTGTCCTGTTGAGAGCTTGTGTACTTAAGGGTGATATTGTAAAATGTGACAATATTCTGCTGACAAATGACTTAATATCCATATCCCTGTGGAGAAGGGTGGGCAGGGTTATGTGGTGGCTCTAAAAATGCACTGATAATGAATGAAGAAAAATTCTGCTGGAGATGCCACTTTACCCATTTAGCATTTGGAGCTGCTGCTCTTGTGTCAGCCTTTACCAATGCTGTCCATGGGGGTCTGGGTGAGACCTGTTTGCTGTTGTGATTCAGAAATTTAATGAGATTTCTTTAGGGCTCTGGAATTAATATTTTGCTATTTTCCTGCTTTTAATCATGGTAGCGGGGTGATAGTCCTATATGCAGGAATTATGCTTGTCTTGTACACAAAAATCAGTGCCCAATTCTCACTTTAAGGGCAAGCTGGATGTTTTAGGCTGTTGCCTATAAACAGTTTAATGGTGAACATCAGGAAGGGAGAAGAGCTGCCTGATGCCAGGCTAAATGGAGATAAACTGGCAGTGGCTGCATTTATTGTATCAGTTAGAAGAGAATCTCAAGCTAGAAAAATTGTCTGCCTGTAAAGGCCAAAAGGAAAAAGTTGAAGTTCCTTTTAGGTAAGACAGTTAATTCACATAAGGGGATGCACACTGGTGGACAGATGGGTGTGTTACCTTGCAAAGGGCTTTTGAAAATATTTAAGGCTCTAGACTGAGATGCTGCACATAGAGGAGCTTCTGGGCACAGCTTCAGTTGGAGGTTGCTGGCACTACTTAATGGACTAGGGCTGAGCTTGGATTTTCTGGGTTCCTGTGTTTGGAACTGGGGTGTAGATCAAAGCTGAGGTACTCTATAAACTTAGTACGAAATGCATGTTGGAAGATGTGTAACCTTTCACCAGGATAATACTATCATACTGTTACTTCCACATAAACATCCCTAGAATGGCTCCAAACCTCTGTCTGTGGAAACACTCATGTGTCTCTTACCTGATGCAGGCTGACAGGAAGAGAAGTAATAAATGCAAGTCTACACATAGAGGTGTAAATGCAATTTTCCAAAATAACTTTTTTAATAACATCTTTTAAATACTTTATGTATTAAAGAGCTCAGTGGGTCTCTTTTTAATATACAGCATGATTAATTCAAATGAGAAAAAACCAGTCATGCAGACAGGCTTTTCATCTAATGAACAGGATGCATAAAATATGCTCTGCCTCACTAAGGTATTATTGTCATCTGACATTTTTGGAAACTCCCATGGAATTTATTTTACATTAGCTTCTGGTAGTGCTGATGGAGTGGGTGAATTATTGCCTCTTTGTCTTGAGACTTGAGCTAATCCTCTCTGTAGATTTTTGGAAGTTTCTTTTGCATGATTTTGAGATAGGCACATTGCTAAGAGAATTGCACACAGGAAAGGTTATCCCAGCAGCACAGGCAGAAGAGACACATTGCTGCGGGTTAAGGCAGTAGATTTGTAAGACCCATTTTCTGTGCTAGTAAGAGTTAGAAGCTGTTGCCTGTTTTAGTCCCTTGTACATTATCTGTGTAATGTTTTTCAAATATGTTCTGGGCCTTGACCAATGGGGCTGGCTGCCAAAC
Organism: Lonchura striata; assembly: GCF_050655825.1. Taxonomy (NCBI): domain Eukaryota; kingdom Metazoa; phylum Chordata; class Aves; order Passeriformes; family Estrildidae; genus Lonchura; species Lonchura striata. Next base: position 88,198,955 of record NC_140705.1, read on the forward strand.
CTGAATGGATCTCAATGCTGCCTTCTAGATGGGAAGGGAAAGGGGCTTTGTGGTGATCAGTAGCTACATTCTGGCAGAGGCTGGGGGTGTCTCCAAACAGAGCTATCCCAGGACACTGCCTGTGTGTGGAACACTGTGTGTTTTGGTCTTTCAAAGCAAAATGCTCCTGAATGAAGTGGAATCAAGCCTCCTTAACACATGCTTTTAGTAACCTCTTGGCAAATAGTCCAGAGTGAGTGTTTTCCAGGACTTGGGTATGGGGTCAGAAGCAGTGTCCCTCATATCTTTCAAATATTTGATATGAGTAAATGCATTGCTATGCTGAAATAACAGTTTGTAGGCTGAACGTGACATGCAAAAACCCAACTTCCTCCCTGGCCTGAACAAATAAATGTTTTGGGGAAAATATCTTGAAGGGAAATTCCCTTAATAAAGCCTAGTTTATGGTTTTCTTCAGTGAGCTTTGATGTTTCAATGTGTGTCTGTCCTGGACTATGTGCAGAGCATCTCCCAGTATTCTCTACCTGTAAATTCATCTAGCGGGGAGTCCTTCATTTCCCTTGCTCAATCAAAAAGCAGATTTTGCTCTCTAGCTTCTGAAGCCATCTTATTATGGAAGAGATTTTCTGCCCTGAAAGAAAACAGGCAGAAGAAAACAGGAGTTGTTAAAGAGATAAATGATAGATTCAGCCTTAAACCCTGAATTTGCAATTTATTTGCAGCAAATGTTCAGGGAACACAAAGACAGGACATCTGTTTCAAGTTATTCCCAAAGCAACCTGCTTATTCAGCTGTAGACATCCCCTCCTGCTCCTCTAATGAGCTCGGATCTCACAGTATTCCACGTTCCTTCCTTTGAACCTGGGAAGAGCTGTCTGAAGCAGAGGAGCACTTCCCAAAATTCAGCATAGATAGAACCCTCTGCATATGTGCTGTTGGAATCTCTCTGACTCCCACACTCCTGGAGTTGTGATGGCTAAATTAGGCATTAGTGTACACGCTCCTAATGTAGGATGTTTTGTGTGAAACTAGAGAAGTTTTGGGGCTGGTGAAGGATTTGGGATCTGGCCTTGAAGACAGAATTTTTCAGTGTGATCCTTTTCTAATGCACTGCTGCCATTTGACATTTACCATTGACTGCTTATGCAAACTAAGGGGTAGCAGAAAGATACTGATTTATATTTTTTTTTTCCCTCCCTGACTTTAATTTTACAAAGTAAATACCAGAAAGAACTGCTTTGCAGGTGCTTTTTAGCACAGTGAGCATAATGCTTGGGTAATGCAGCTGGAATCCTTGGCCAAGGCTGCAGAGTTTGGTGGAAGCTCTGGACTAAGCACTCACAGCCTGCAGAGGTGCCCACAGCAGTGGGAAAAGTGCTCCAAAATGGTGCAGTCATCTGCTCAGGCAACCTTCTTTGGGAGGATGGGAATCAATGCCCTTGAAACTTCACAGAAGGGACAGAGCCTTGTCTGAGTTCCTCACTCTGAAGGTGTCTGTGGCAATATGGTGCCTGCATTGCTTTGGAAGCTGGAGATTGAAAATGATGTTCCATTTTACCTGAACATTCTGAGCTGACTTCTTGTGACCCGTACAGAGCAGAATAAATGGGGCAGCAGATGAGACAAAGAATGGCTTTTGTAGACTCCCAGGGAAAGATTCCTGCTTGGGCAGAAGTGTCCCTTGGAGCCTCGCTGTGTGTCCTTCCTTACACTGTGCTATTTTTTGCACTCCCTGCAGTCAGATCCAACTGTGTTGTGCTGGCACCTGCCAGTAAATATTCTGAAATAATTTTAAGAACTTGAAAGACTTCATGCACCAAACCTTCCAGCTGCCTTTCCAGCAGCAAATGATGTTCTGCCCCTAAAGCCATAGTTGATGGATATGTGTGGGGAGCAGTGGGTGGCCCCACCCCTAAGCCAGGAGGCTCTGGAGCATGTGGCTGGATTCAGGCACAGGGTGAGGCAGCCCAGTGGAGTTGAGGGAGCCACTTTGCTGTCATCTGTACAGTCTAGTAGTATAAAGGTGAGTTAGGTGTGAACTGGGAGATGGGATGGGAGTATCCAACAGTGATGGTGTTGTCTGTAGTCACTGACCAGAAAAAGTATTTCTGAAACTGCGAAAATGGCTGTTCAGTGCCACCCCAAATATCAATGCCTATGGAGGAGACAGATTTACTCTCCTGATCAAATAATCTTCCTGCTTTTGCCATCCTGAGCAAAGACTCTTGTTCTGTGTTGGTTTTTAATTTCCCACTAATTTTTCAGAGGATCAGGGTAAATATCAACAGTGCTTTTTGGTGCCAACAAAATTCTGGATGTGAGACTGGGATGTGCTGTGGTACTGGTGGCAACCAGTTCTGGGTGTGATGGCTGGGGGCACCAGAACTGCTTTAGCAGCTTTATTTGTGTCTCTGCTCCCATGTCAGAAGCTCTGGGTCACACTAGTGAGCCCCTGCCACGTGCCAATAGCAAGTGGCAGCAAGAGCGCGAGCCATACGATCTTTTCTGGTGTGAAATCTGAAAGCTCTGGCAGGGAGTAGAGGATTTTTAGAAAGCTTCTACATCAGTGCTGGGTTGAAGAAGTCTGTGGGATTCTCTGTAACAGGAAATTGTGTCTGCATGTTGGACCTGACTGGATGAAACCCTGTAGAAGTGGCAGGTTGAAGGATGTGTGAAAAAAAATATGATCTGCAAAAAGCAACAAAAAATTGCATATAATGAAAGGGGATCTGCAAATGTTTCAGTATAGGGCACCAAGGGAATCATCTTTATCATAGTAGTGATAGTCAGGTCCTCTTTGCTGCTTTCTCCCAGGAGAAGCAGAGCCAGAGAACAGAGCTGTGACCTTCTCTGTTGAAGTGAGCAGAAGCAAACTGCCCCTTTCGCCACAAGAAAAATACTGGCAGTGTGTTTGCCTGTTGCACAGAGCTCAGCACTTGGATCGTCTCTAACTGCAGGCTTTCCATTTGTAAAAAACAAAACCAAAAACAAAACAACAAAAAAAACCCAAAAACATTTCATGCTAATTAGTTTTTTTGGGTTTGGACAGCTGCCAGGTAAAAAGCTGGGTAGCACAGCATTGGCATGGTGCTCCACGGGCCCAGACATGCTCCATTTCCAGTAGCTTTTAGAGTCTTTAGTGACTTATATTTCACAGTTATTGCATATCCTGAATCAGTGGAGCCAGTATAGTACATATCCAAGTGCCCTTTGCAATGCCCAGTATTAAAATTTATGGTATTTAAGTTGCTATATAGGTAGAATCAAGTTTAATGATTTTTTCTTTGTAAATGGGGTGGATTCTTCCTGTTACTGGCAGTTAGGCTTGCTGGGGCAGAAAAACAGATGAGAGCATGGAATTACAACAGGCTGTAAACTCAGTTTAGCACCAACTATATATAATTATACTTAAGAAATGACAATAATAGCTGAAAACTATGGCATGATAGAAAAAATGTAACTCTTCCCTGGATGAATGCCTTTGCTATTTGTACCCAATTTCACATGCTTAGCAGCTTAGCTCTACATTGATTTCTGTAAATGGTACTGTAGCTCACGAGGTGGCATTTAGCACATTAAATGGAGTAAAGAGGAGTAGCGGCCCCTCAGAGGGCAATCAGGGCTCTGAAAACTCTTCACTGGGACCATGAGAAGTGGGAGGCTGTTATAAAGATTCTGCACACCATCAAAACTCACCCCTTTCTTCCCAGGAAAGGCCAAAGCACAAACACTTGTCTGGAACCTGGGGCTGGGCCTTTGACCAGGGACTGGGAAGTCCTTAGTGGACCACTGATCCCTGCTGTGTGTATTATAACTCTTCCAGACCAGACCTTTTCCAGACCCACTACTGCAGTTTTTCCTCCAGTGACTAAAAAGTTAAATATGCACAGCAGATGTGAGACCCACTAGAGCACTGATCCTAGTAGGGGGAGCACCAAAGAAAGATGAATAGCAAACTAACAGAGTGGGACGTGACTGGGTTTTTGTCCTTCTTTTGGAATGACCAGTTTATTCACTCCTCATTTAGAAATTAAAATGAAAAGGGCACATCTTCGAAAAACATGCCGTCCATTTTGAGTTAGGGATTTGTTCCCTTGTGTGGCTCGCTAACCTCGACGGTAAATGTGACACTAACTGATGTGTGGCTGCAGGATCTCAGAGGATAATAGGTGCAGGTTCACAGTGTGTGGGACAGGCCAGCAGCCAACATCCAGCGCACACCAACCAGGCGTGGCGGATGCCAAAGATCAGCTTGTGCCCCTTTAACCACAGGACATGTAAAATTCTACCCCATTTAAAACAACTGATTAACTCTGGTGATATCTTTGCCGTTATCTCTACCAAGCAATAGATTTGTCTCCATCTAAGTCTTCCTTTAGGAACAGTGGAGTTCTTGGTGCCTCAGCAGGCTGTATGTAGGTATCAGCTTTGTTTAAGCACTGTGATAACTGACTGTAAGGAGCTGGTTTTATTCCTGTAATATTCATGTTAATAACAATAACTTTTGAGAAACCTATTAGAAGTCTGCAATAGTAATTTAAAATAAAGGTCATATGCACCATTCCCCATTCCATAAAGCTCAAGTTAGTAACTTTTGATGGGTACATTATATGATGCTGCCATCCTGGGCAGATCACAGAATCAAAACAGGTTCCTATTTCATTCACCTGTAATGAAATGCTCTTTTAGCTAAAACAGATGCTTCCAACAGAGGGAAGGTTTGCTGTTTAAAATGCATCCCACCAATACTGTGGGTGTCTGCCAATGGACAGCAACCCATAATCTATATATAAATTAAACAAAATTCCTTCACGAAAAGAATATTATTAAAGCTGCAAAGTCAGACACTCAGAGGTGAAGAAATGTCAGCATCAAAGTTTCCTGGGTGACCTCAGTTTGTCCTCTCCTTTGGTCATGCACATGCATAATGATGCAGTTTATAATTATGCAGCCAGAATTTACTCCTTTTTAAATGCCATATCCCCATATTCAGCACCTGAAATGCCCTTGCTCCTGGGGCTGTGCAGTGCTGGAGCCTTGACTCTGGACTGTTGTTACCTAATCCAAAAAGGTGAGTTACAGAACAACACCAGCACTATTGGTAGAGGAGACCTGTTGGGCTGTTCTGTGGATTCTGCTGGATTTTCAGCATCCTATTAAAACCAGCATTACCTCATTGTGGACAAGGGTGTGAGAATGAGGCTTCGCACCTGCACAGGTACTGTCAGAAATGGGCTGTGGGCTTTGCATACAACACTGTAAGGAAAAATTATGCTGGAAATCTTTGAAGAGTTTCTTCTGATGTTCTGTGGCTCTGTTTGGGAGCATATGTGTGTCTGGTGAGCTCTGGTGGGGTTTAAAGCTCATTTGAAAATAATGCTTGTGCTTTATAAGGCAATGTACTTCCTAGGAAATTTGGAGCATTGTTCTGGCAAGAACAAAGAGGACAAGTTTCTCCTGTCTTCTGCTCCAGCATTTTAAATTTCTTTCTGCATACTTCTGATCTTAGGTATGTAATGAGCAGGGTCTATGCCTTTAATAATGTTCAGCTCTTTATTAAAAAGTCAGCTCGGCTGGGGGCTGTTGTAGCTTTTTCCTGGTAGCCGAAGGGTGAGAAGGCTGCAGAGTCTGTCCCTGGAGTCTCCGTGGCACGCTGGTAGCTGAAGGTGAAGAGGTGTCCAGTCTGTATCTGAAGTCCTGATCTGCAGACCGTCCTCTCTCCTCCTGACACACTGGTAGCCAAAGGGTGGGGGGATGTCCAGAGCCTGCTGCTGAGGATCCAGCAGCAGCTATTCCTCTCCTTCCCTCCTGGTAACACCAGGAAGAGTGTCTGTTTTCCTTGTGCCTGCTTCCCACAGCCCAGTCCAGTCTGGTCCTCTGCAGGTTATGGTGACAGGTCAAACACAGACTAGGGATGGGGTTCCCTTTTCCCCAACCAGCACACCCATCCAGCCCCCTCCACTGTGCCCCTCTTTTTCATTTTGGGGTGTTTTTCATCCCCAAAACCCCCTCCCATGATTCCACTGGATTATTTTGCATCCCAGTCCTAGTTTGGGTGGGGGTAGGTGATTCCCAGGAGCAATTAGGTAATTAACATTTCAATGTCCGTACTTAGCTTAAGCCAAAGTGTCCCAGCCAGGCTGTTTTGTTCATAACAAGGTACATAAAAGATTATTAAAAAAAATTATAGCAGGAGTGCATCGTGATGATTGTTGCACAAACAGTGATATTCACAACTTTCAGAATGAACCAATTGGGTATGATTTCATACCTCCTTTCACAGACTTAGCAGCACTGCAGCTGCAGTGTCTGATGGTGGCTGCAGATCTCACTGGCCACTTCAGCAGATCGATCCCTCCCTGATCTGCTGCTTTTGTGCCCAAATCCCTGCCAAGGCATGGGGAGCTCTCAGCATGGCTGGAAGGAGCTCAGCCTCCACATCTGAGTGTGTGTAGGGGCCATGTCTGCCACCTGAGGTACCTCAGCTGGCTTCAGCTTTGCTCCTGAGCTCTTGGCTGTGCATTAAGCCTTAGCCAGCAGTGCCTTTCATTTCTGAGTAAATGAAACTGGGACTGGTCTATGTAAGTCTGCTGCGCTTCAGCTGAGCTTCCAGCAGTGCTGAGGGCATGAGATCAGCTGTAGATCAAGACTGTGCTGTGTCCTCAGCTTATCTTTTCCGTCTGAATTGTCTTCCCTTTTGTTCTGTGTCCTCTTTTCTTCCTCTTAGATGTGAGGGTTGACACTGTAACACTCTGTGCTGCTGGGGCAGGGGGTGTTCTCAGCAGGTCCTGTTTGTGCAGGAACCGCCTGCCTGACACAGGGACCAGTGTCTGCAAGGGCTTTCTGATCTCTGTGAAATCAGAGTACAATATGCATACTGAAACATGAGAGGACAACTCAAGCACAGAAAACTAACAGGAAATCAGCTTTTCTATATTAACTCTTCATCTGCTCTGTCTCCTTGTATTGTCTGTGCACAGTGGTCTCTTGTTTTGAATTTATTTGTTGTATTGTCAACAAAAGGGAAAAGCCTTCAATTTTATCAGCATGGGGTTTTTTGGTAGAGGTGTTAGAGACAATAGAATCAATTTTAAATTTCTAGAACAAATGCGTAGACTTACACATTAAAAGTTCAATTGTTTTCTTTTTACATAGAAGGTTTTGTTTAATACTTGAGTTTACTCTTGCTTCAGAAGGCAGAGGAAATCCTGTTATAGGACCAGAGACAGAGAGTCATAACATAAGTTAAACTGAAATTAGACATGAAAAATTTTTTTTTTTTACTATTTTGTCTCTGGAGCCTAAGAGAATGGTGCCTCTCTAGTGAAGGCACCACAAAAAAGGAAATTCAGCCTAATTGGAAAATATTTTATTCCTCTGAGACAGAAGGGAAAGTCTGAGCAGAAATATTTCTAAGAGTGTCAGTCCGTCTCTCTCTGATCAGACTGGGCAAACCCAACAATTCTAGTCTGGTTTGGAAGTTACTCTGCAGTTGGAAGCCTCTGGCAACAGTTGCCCCAAATATCAGCAGACACTCCATCAAACCCCTTGAAGACATAGGAGAAAAAGAGAAATTTGTTTACAAGTTTATTCCTTGAATAGTTCACATACAACAAATTTAGCAAGGTTGCATCCTGGCATAAGAAGTTTGCAGAAACTCTGAATTTTTGAAGTTTGCAGAAATGGAGCAAAAATGTGAGGGTCTGCAGATCAAAGTGAGTGGCACTCACCTCCCAGGGCAGGTTCCACTGGAGGCTCTCTCTGGAGGTTTTCCTCAGCTCTTAGTTGATCTGTGTGAATTATCCTTCAAATGTGTTTCTGTAAAGGAAATATCATTCTCAGAGGCAGGCTCAAGCTGCTAAATGTTGTTCAAAGAAAAAAAATAGTGCCGGTTTTATTTACAGACACAAACCTTAGCCCATGAGGTCTGTAGCATCAGTCTGCCTTTATCCCTGTGGTAACAGCTTGGTGCAAGTAGAATGGGAAAGGACTTGGGCTGGTGTTAGGGAGAGCTGTGTTCACAAGGTGTTTGCTGCTATTTCCTTTGGGTTTGCTCACAGGGAGCAAATCTTGTAAGGCTCTGTTTCAGATAGGAATCTAAAATATGGAAGGACATGCCTAAATTGCAGAGATCTGGAAATGTGGAGCTTTGCTTCCCCAAACTCCACTGTTGTCAAACTCGGCAGAAAAGTGCTATAAATTTGGTGAAAGTGAAAGCCACATCAGACTCATGGTGTAAAGCCTGTGCTTGAGACAGGCATCTCAAAGGCAGTGAATATATGCAAGCCACACTTGCAGCTAAGGAACAGCCTTATATCCTTGTGTAGAAGTTTATCACCTTCCTAAGCTCATAATGTTGATTTTTTTTTTCCCCTGGCTTGAGCTGGTGAATGACTCTCATATGCTTGCAGAGGACCAGCTTGCTGTCATCTTGTTGGCATTCTGGTTTGCTGCTTGCAATTAAATCTGAATGTTTCTACGTGCCCGTTCCCAAAAGACAAGAACCTGCTGGCTATGAGCTTCCCGGTGACAGGGATCCAACTTCCCACTGTGCTCACTTCGTCTGACCTTTGGAGCGTGGAAGGTTGTGATGCACCAGCCTGCAGGGAGCGGCGCGACGTCTCTTAATTGTGCTCTGTAATCAGCGGCTCGTTTGCAACCCTCTGCAATGACACAGCTTTGTCCTCCAGCTGAGGGCACCGCGGGAGGCCACTCTGCAGACAATGGCACGAAGGAAGATCAAGTACTCCCGGCAGCTCTGCTTCGAAGCTGGGAGGCTCCCGGAGATGTGAGAGGGACCTCGGCGTGTCTTTTATGGTGTATTGATTGGGAAAGGAAACATAAAATACTGCCTAAACCCACATTCTCTTGGAAAGTTTCCATTACCCAAGGCAAAATGGGACCCAAAGGGCTGGGATCCTAAAAAGTACTCATTCCCTTATAAAGATGTGTGCGTGACCTTGGAATAATCCAAAGTCAGGAGAAATAGGTCCCACTCAGTCTTTCTTGGGAGTTAGCAGACTCATAGGAAGGAACTTGTGATACACACCACAATAAACTCTGCAGGCGTTAAGCTGTGTGAAGCAAGGGAAACCTTCATTGCATCATCAAGGGTAAAGGAGCTGCAAAGATTTTCTACTTCTCCAAAAAAAGGAAGAGTGAAGTATCTGTACTTTGGTTTTCCTTTGGATTAGTAAAAGTCTGTGTATAAGCTCTGTATAGAAATGGAAGCACTTAAGTGTTTTGCACAAACATCTTTCACCCAAACAGCTAAAAATCGGTTTTTGAAGAAATGGCAACCACTGGGGATGGTCCAGAAGAGATATCACTTTGTTTCTTCAAGGTGTCCATGCTTCAGGTGCTGCTCTGCCGGGACAGCTAAAAGTGTTGAGGGCAGAAATGGCAAAATAACCCCAACATTGAACTGAAGAGCCATGTGCTCAGAAATTGGTTGAACAAGACACTCTGTGACCATGAAATCACATTTGGGAAAGGCTGAAATAGATAAGCTCGGTGCTGAAGCTGCTTCAGCCTTGTGCAGGAGCAAAGCCTACAGTGTAGGATGGCTCTTGGAGTCCTTCTTTACCTTCCAGAATCCTTTCTGGAGCATTACCTTTCTCACATAAAACAGTCATTCCCTGCTTTAATGGATTTTCCTGAAATATAATCTGCATAAATGGAACTGCTGCAGCCCTGTCTGGATTGAAACACATAATGTTGTAGGATGGAAAGAAATAGCTGTGTTTTTCTTCAAGGCAAAATTTCTTATATTCTTGACAGTTTTTGAAAAAAAAAAGTGGTGTATGTGGAGTGAAAATTTTTGATAGGGAAGTGAAATAAAAATGAGTTACAGCTCAGTTGTTTCACTTTTTAAAGGTGAGGTCTTAAATTTCTTAAGTGGCCAAGTGGCCATCCAGATGCTAAAAGGCATAACGTTTACAATTTATTACAGCACATTTTCTCCTTTATGTCCTATAAAACACTGTAGATGTTCTTGACCATACACCTCTGTCATAGCATGTGAAATGTACCTGAAACGTATACATTCCCTCCAGCCAGGGGACCACAGGGCTGTGCTTGCTTTAGCCTGTTACGCTGGTCCGTGATAAGCAGAAGTTGGAATGAACTTTAAAAACCTGAAGAGCAGTGATGCCAAACCAGCAAAATAGTAGAAGGTCATGTAATCCATATTCTCCTGCATGAAGTGGGCTCTAAAGCAGGTCTGGCCTCCTGTGGGTTGTACTTGACCAGGAAAGCAGATCTGTGTTGCAAATGAAGATTTTTGTACTTTTTATCCTTTAGTGTGGGGGAAACTGCATCTTGATGTTGTAGAGACTGAGCCTTAGAAACACAAGGAGGACAAATGCAAATGAGGAAGAGTCATGAGTGGCTCTCTGCCTGTGAGGGAAGAGGAGGGTGAGCAGGGAAACCAGGCTGAGGAGTGACTGCTCCTCTGACACCACTGACTGCAGACCCTGGGGTTTCAAGGCAGGGACAATATTTCCCCTGGGAGTAATTCAAGCCCCAGCTGATGGGCACTGGGGAGGACTTGGCTGGATACCCCAGGCCTGTTTGTCGTGTGCTCCAGAGAGATGGGCTTTGCATGAGGTACAGGTTTCAGAGCTGGGATGGTTGCAGCCCAGGCAGGGTTTGGCAGCTGCCAGTGTGTTTGTTGTACATGTGGTGAAAAGTGGGCCAAATTATGGGAAGGAGGTGATTCTGTGCATGTCCTGGTCAAACCGGGTGTATCTTGCTATGCTTTTGGCAGTTTGGCTGTACATGTATGGCCTTACATTTCAGAGGAATCAAATAAATCTGACTGAATTGCATTTAAAGTGCTGCAAGAAAGTCAGTGGTTGGGCAGAGCTCAGCACAGGTGGCACTGGAGCATCAGTGATAGCACAGGTACCTCAGAAATAAGATTTTTCAAACTCAGGGCTTTTACATGTGATAAATCAGTAACTTCTTACGTACCATAAGGGAAAGCTGTGCACTATAGAAAATACTGATATTCAATTTGCATTTAAGCACCTCCATATTATATATATATTTAACCATCTGTATTTATTAAAAAGACATTCTGGTTTATGTTAAATGCTTTAAACATACAGTGAACACATAATATAATAAATATATAGCATTTTTTTCTTACAATAAAATAATAGCTATATTTAGTTTACTACACTTTATCTTATTAACATGAGTTTTAATTAAGCCTAGTAAAAAGATTGTCTCCTGTAACAGTTTGGTAGAGAATTATGTTCCAGTAGTGAACGCATTTAATCTCTTTAGGGAAAATGGGGAAAAAATGTGTTTTGTGCATTCTAGTGGTGAACATTAAGGACATCTTCTGGGATGATATGATGTTGGGTTGAAAATCCAACGTCTGAACAATCATGTTGTTCCTAAATAAATTGATCCTGCATATATGGCCTTAACTGGACATGAGGCTGATTTATAGGGGGTACTTCCATACTTCAGATTGAATGTATAGACATTTTAATCAGTATGGGGTATTTCTAGAGTGTATCTGGGATAAGTAACAGGCAAAAAAAAGGAGGTTTCCCAAATTGTCAGTACTTTTACTGGTGTATAGGAATAGCTCTGCCAAAACATTATGGTAGATGGCCCATGTCTAAAAACCTTTCAATGCAATGGGAATTTTTCCATTGCTTTCTCTGGCATTTGATTCAGTGTCCCTGAAATTTGGCTTAGAAACCTCACTAAAGCTGTACAAAAACTGTTTATTTCCATTGCTGCTTAAGCAAACCAACCTGGCATGGAGTATAACATGATTCTGGAGGCTTAGTTGGGTTAAATTGTATTTTTGTGTGCGTGTGTGTTCACAGGCTTCCTCCTAGCCTGTGGATTTCTGCCACAGGACTTATTTATTGCTCTTGTCTAGAAATCAGGAGTTGGGTGAATAGATGTGTCCTTTCCCTGTCAGACTGCTCTGGGTGGCTCAGGGTAGCAGTGGATTCAGACACCCTCTCAACTACCTCCAACTCTACTGAACTAAAACACCTGGTCTTAAATGGGGAATTTTTGTAGTGTGAATTAGTAGAGGAGCACATTTGGAAGGTTCTGAAGAAAGTCTTGGGTGTGTCCATTTTTGTTATTCCTGCAGTCTTTGCAAAGATGTAACACCCATCAAATGATGGGGGATCACTTCTGAAAAACTTTGTTCTCACATCATCTATACAAATCCTTTTTCTGTATCAGGTCAGAGCACAAATGCTAGGAAAATGTGATTGATTGGGAAAATGATTTTTCTGAGAAAAGTTCAACAAAAAATGACAAAACATCTTTGCTATCTGTTTCCCAAGAAGTACAAACACTGTCTTGAGATATTGTTATTTTTTTCCATACTTGGAGACAATAGAGAGCCTGATTCCTTCTCCTGAGAAGAGTAATAGATTGTCTTCTTTTAGACTAGGACTGGTATTTGAAATGCTCTTGGGGTGCTTGTCTTCACTTATCTTCTCTTTCTTATCTCTTGGGCCTGCCAGTAAGCCACTAGAAGGGATTTTTTCATTTGTTTCCATGTTATACAATGTCTTTATCATTTATATTCAGGGGAGTAACAGGGCATTTTAAGAGCACAAGGCTGTGTTGCTTGGGAATCTCAGCTCTGCACACATTTGGCACACCTTTGATTTGTAGGTAGAGAGTTTTAAATCTATTTTAGGGTGTTTCTTTTGCAATAAGTGCAGAATGGCTGTCACCATGAAACCAAACTCTTGTGCTAGGGTTTGTGGAAACCTGAGCTAAGAATAAATGTATTTTACTGCTTATGGGTAAGAGTCTTTCCAATTTTGTGTGTTGTGCTGAAACTGCTGAAGGCAGCCTGTGTGAGAGTGCAGATGTTCTGACACCCTGCCTAAGTTAACATGTCCTCACTTTTCCTGGGGTCTGAGGGGTTTTTTTGGTGACTATTGTACTTGTTTGTGATCTACAATTGATTTTGGTCAGTTACATTGATGGAGGGATGGATGTTGGCTCCTTGGGGAAGGATCCGTGGCCCTCCCTGACTCAGCTGCATTGATTTTCAAAAAGTTCTCCCTCCCTGAGAAAAAGGAGAGTTTCAGACCTGACTCTTTCAGAACCACAGTAAAGAGTGTCCAGATGGATGTGAGGAATGGGATGAAACTTGGCTCACAGCCTGGGAGAACTGTACAGTGAGGATATAGCCAAAATGTCCCTCTCTGGCTTTCCTGACACTCTCCTGGCCCTTCTTGCTCTCTTCCCTTGCAAAAATCCACATTGTCCTTTCTTGTCTTTTCTTTCCAACTCTTTATTGCTTTTAGTAATGCTGAAAGGATCTCCTGCTCAAGCTGCCAGACAGGCAGCTTGTAATTACAGAAGCACAAAACTAGCACAAGAGATTTCCCAGTTTGACTAGGATTTGTATGCAGGAAATCTTCTCCTGAGCCCATGTGAGTGCAGAGGAACTTTGCAGCCCAGTAAAGCCCCAACCACCCCAGCTCCCCCCAGAAGAGAAGGGTAAAAGCTTCAGTCAATGTCTCCCATACCTGTTCCTTTGAAGGCAGCAGCTTTCAGGTGAGCACTCAGCCCTTTCACTCTCTGTGAGCCCTGGCTGCCATCCAGGGCAGCAAGCAATGTGGGACCAGTGTTCCTAACCTGCACCCTCTGGAAGATTGTTCTCTGCCTTCATCTGGTGAGCTGGGTGTGGAGCAGGGGATTTGTGGATATTGTACTGCAAAGGGAAGCGATTCTAGGAGGTGCTTTGGGAGAGGCTGAGGAGTCTTCCATGCCATTTCCAAAGCAGAGCTGTTCTTGAGCTTATTAGCACTGAGCCCTCTTAATTCCAAGAGGCTGCTCGATGGCCACTCGGGAGATAAGGGAAGATTAAACAGAAGAGCATAAGTGCTTGAAGATGAATCCTTAATACCTGTGATGAAAAGAAGTCTGGATTAAGTGAGAGTTACACCTCTGTGAGCTTCATTTCTGAGCAGGGATAGCTGATCTCACCCTCAGCTTTCCCCAGCTGCCACTGGAAATCAGCTGGTCCAGGTTGGAGAAAAGTTCAAGCCATTCTCGCATTAAGCTAAAATATTTTCTGCATGTTTACACTTTAAAAAAATAGTTGTGTAAGGAACTGAGTGGAATATTGATTGAGACTCAGCATCTGGTGGCAAAAGGATTGTTTGAAGGGTGGCATGAGTTTTGTAAACACGCAAGGAATGAAAAATGATGAATCAGAGGAATGTTCTGTCAAATAATTGCCTTTGTTAAAAGAAGATACTCCTTCCTTTAGAAAGCCTCTTAGACTGAGATAAAGAGAAGTGGTAAAGTGTGAGCAATAATCCTGGTTCTTCTACTGCACTTTGAAAAATAAGGACAAACCTTGCTGAAATACCTGTGTATTTCAACTCCTACTGTTGGCAAGAAGGGCAGACCTGCACAGGAGGATTCTCTCTTTCTTTGGGCTGGACTCCATCTTGGCTCCAGGCTTGTCCATAGGGATTTCACCTGCAGAAAGCATACTGTGGGCATGGCTGCATGCCAGTGGCTACTGCAGTGGTGGGAGGGTTTATAAGAAAACCAAGAGGACAGCTGAGGTTTTGTCCTCTTGGAAATTACTCACAGGAACAAGAAAGTAAGTGTAGAGAGGCAGCTCTTGACTCGGGCTGCAGCTGCTCCAGGTGTTTCAGCTGGTGCTGGGTGTCCTGGCTGTCCCAGAAGGCAGCAGATAATCCATGAAAGGAAGGGCACAGAAATGGCTCTTTCAAAAGTTCCCATGTTCCAGCATAAATTGCCTTCTACTGGGCAACTAATTCAGCTATAAATAACAAACCCAGCTCGGTTCCATGAACAAATCCCTGGCTGAGTGATGATAGGATGGATTTGAATACACATAGGGACTTCACCCAACCATGTTCCACCCTAAGCTGCAGACATCTCACTGGCCAGGGAGCTGAGCAGTGTTAAAGTCACACCAATGAGCTGTCTGGACCGGGACATTCAAAACCTGCTGTTTAAGGAGAGTGAAACACTTCCATTGTCACATAAAGACCTGGAGTGTGTTGTTTGTGTTTCCGACCTGCTCCCCCCAAAGTAAAACTAAACATTGAACAAAGAGGTGCCTCTTCTCCCTTTCCAAGGATATTTGCCATTTATTAAACAGGATCTGACCTTGGCCTTGCCTGTTTTGCACTGCTGCAGCTGATGAACACTCGAGTCTTTGACCAAAGGCTTTACTGGCAGATCTGCCACTAGAGAAAGTCTGGTGCAGCTTTGGCCATGTTTTGACTGCCATGCTTGAGCCTGCCTTACAGTTTACCTGGGGAGAAATCTAAAAGAATTCTATGTACATAGAATTTGGTGTGGCCTTTTCCAGCAAAATGATTTTGTGTTGCTCCTGGGGAGCCAATTGCATTGATGAAGCTTTTGGAAGGAAAGAGGAGCTTAAGCTCACAACTTTGAAGGGACTCATGCTGATGTATTTATTTCTAATGTCTTTGTCGGAGCTCAACCATTTTAGGACAAGAAAAAAATTTTTTTCATCTTTTTCTAGATTTTGTCATTCTCTGAGAGCTCTGAGGTAATAGAACCCCCCTGAAATGTGCCTGCAGCTGTCACTTTGGGGCCTGTTTCAATACATACTTGTGCCTGAGTGGTTGTCAGTGCCCTTTCCCTGGCATTGCCTTCCCTGCAACCCTCACTGAAGTGCCCTGGATGGCAACACTGAGCAGAACGTTGGCTTTGCTTGTGCTGATTTCCTTTCATTGTGGTGCTTTAGGCCTGGTAGCAACTGGTGCATTATTAACCATTGGAAGCCAGGAGATTCCAGAGGAAAGGGACCTGAGGGAGATTCAGTCAATTGCACCACTCTGCGCAGGCTTCCCATAGGTTTCCAGATCATTAAGTGCATTAAGATGACATTTAGACAGTGGTCTAAACCCACAAGAGCCAGGGATTTTGGACTTTGGGATGAAGCTCAGGTTTCTAAAACTCATGCCTGTGCCTCAGCAGCCCTCTTTGTCCTCCACACAGTGTTCCTGGGGCAGTCTGTGGGAAGTTGGAGCAGTTGGCACAGCCCAGTGCAGGGGCTGGACTCTGTGCTGCACCAAGAGCCGTCTTTGATGTCTCCCGCTGGTTGCATTGTGGCTGCTGCTGCTGTCAGGGAGATATGTAGTGCAGTGAGCTGAAGATACTGATCTGATTATGGTGACAGACTATGAAAATAAACCTTTCTCTAAGAGCAGAGTTTTGACAGGTTTTTCAAGTGCACCCACAAAGCTTGGGATATTATACTTTATTTTCTTACTGCTCAAAGTGAAAGGTTGCATGCACTAGACACACATGGATATGTGAAATTAAATGCATTATGAAAACAATAATTTTGAGCCAACTGTATACCTCTTAAAAACTTGTTGATTTTCTGGCTGTTTTGGGTCTGCCTGAGATGAAGTTAATTTTCCCTACAGTGTTGAGCTTTGTCTTGGTAGCTAAAAGATGTTGGTCAGACCTCAGTGCTCTGAGCAGTGCTGGCATAGCATTGGGGCTGCCTCCCCAGCATTCCCCTTCACCGGCAGCCTGGAGGTGGGAGAGAGTCTGGGACACAGCCAGGACAACAGACTCAAGCTGACCAAAGGGATATCCCATTCCATATGACATCAGCAGCAAAAGCTGGGAAAGAGTAGGAGAAGGGGAGGGATTCATCATTATGTTGTTTGTCTTCTGGAGCAATCTCTACACATTCTGAAGTCCTACAGCCTGGGAAATGGCTGGACATTGCCTGCTGATTGAAAGAAGAGAATAAATATTTTGTTTTTCTTTGCTTCTGTAAACTGCCTTTCTCTTGATCCACAAGACTTTTCCCATCTGATTTTCTCCCTACTCTGTTTTGCTGGGGGGGAGTGATGGAGCAGCCTGTGGGGATGTGGCCTCCAACCAGGGTCACCTCACCACACAAAGGGACTTCTCCCCTTACCCTGACACTGGACCAGCTTTGCAAAGGCAGCTGAATGACCTGAGCTGGGAAGTAATGGAACCCAATTGTTCATGGATTTATACCTCACAATTGATTGGGCTTTGGCAAAGCCTTTCCTGCAGGACAGAAATTAGTACGGCAAGAGCTTTTTAAGAAAATCAGTTTGCAGTCACTAAAGAAGGGAAAAATTCCTAATTATATATGTAATCAGTTCTGTTGGTGAGACAGTGATGAGCTTCCCACAGAATTGTCTGTGGAAATATCTTTGTCTTTTTTTGGAAACAAAAAACTTTTGGAGAATACTTTTGGGGAAAAAAGGTCATGACATTTGAAAGGCACAAAGGCAAAACACAATACAGTGATTTTTTATTTTTCCCCACAAACCTCAAATCTGCAGTGCCTGAGCTCCATAACTCGGTCAGCAATTTTCTTTCCCCTCCTCTCTTTGCAAAAGAATTTTAGTATTAATTTTGTCATGACTTGAGAGGCAAAGGAATTGCCTTGATTTCCCCCAGCCCATACTGTACAGCCCTTCTGACACAGCCCTTCTCTCTGTTGTCCCTTGAATAACATCTTGAACAATGGGATTTTGTTGGGGATGTAGCATTGGCTGGTGGGAATGGGCTGGGTTTGGTTGGCTCCTGCCAGCCAACCCAGAGCCATCAGCTGGGACAGCCACGGAATTCCTTCAGGAGGTGTCAGGTGTGGCAAACTGTACCCTGAGCTAGGAAGATTATCTGTAGAGAGACCGTTATCCAGCAGAAAATAAAGAACATTTATTTATATTCATACTTAATAATGAACCATAAACTGCATCAAATCAAACATGAATCCCCACTGAACAGTCAGCAGGTACGAGGGCAGTGTGCGTAAGCGGGGAGGTCTCTGTACCTGGTGCTATTATCCGCTTGCACAATTTCTTGCCAAGGAAGTGGTCTTTGAAAATAAAACCCAGTTGTCTGCTGGGATCTGTGTCTGTGAAGGGCAGTGGGAGAGGGATGCTGCTTATCCCTGACCTGCTGGATTATATCACTCCTGTTTCTCAGCAGAAATGTTCTCCTTTTGCAAGTGAAAAGAGGATGTCTGAAAGAAATCTCTGCAGAGCTCTGACCTGTGGTCAGCTGGGGTTAGCAGCACTCCTGTCTCCAGCTGTGAGGGGTGCAAATGGACTCTGCCAAGCCTTCCATATCTCTGCCAGTTTTGTCTCACAGTTCAGTTGCTTGTTTTTTTTTTAAATTTGTTATAGAGCATTTATTTTTTTAAAGCAAACCAATGCCGTAAGTCTTGCATTTAAATAAATGTGCGTGCTCAGGTAAATGCAACCAATACAATAGAAAAGTAAGATTAGAGGTGATTTGGGTCATTTTCTAGTCTGTGGGAGGGCAGTCACCTCCCTCCACACATAGTCTGGGAGAGTATCTGAACTGGTTGTTGCTTTGGGGCACAAAATAACAGGGGAAAAAAAAAGGTACATTTTGTACCTGGATTGTATCCCAGTCTGTGTGGTGGGTCTGGGGAAGTGGTGCTTGTTTTTTCAGCTCCTCTTCCCTCTTGAATGCACTACATTTGGTATGCCTTGTTCTCTGACAGATAAAATCTCTGACACTCTGCTACTTTTATTTTAACCTTTTTTCCTTGGAGAAATATTGGAAGTGTGTTGTATCGAGAGTATCCAACTCTGTTACCATTGGGAACCACCTTGTTAACAACGGAACAGTTAAATCTTTTCCTTCTATGGAAGGAAGATCTTCATTCCTCACTATTCCTAATTATTCCTCTCCTCAGTACCTGCCATGGGCAAATATGTAAATTTGATGGGACAGGGAATCAGCTTGGCTCTTATATAAAAAAGCTGAAAATCTTGTGTCTGTGTGAGACTGGATTTAGTAGGAGCATCCTGGGGAGCTGATGCATTAAATTTCACATGAACAAAGCATGGCCAGCACTCGTGCAAGGGTCCCTAATCCTCCCTGGCCATGTCCAATGCCAGTTTTGAGGGACTTGCTGGAGTTCAGGAGCAACCATGTCACTGCGGTTGATTACTCTGTTTCACCTGGAGCACCCAGAACTTTTGCCCTGGCAAGGAAAATCAGAGGGATTGGATTTGCAGTCAGTAAGGGAAATATTAGATTTTACAGTAATCCGTAGAGAGTTGAGGTATGATATACATTATCATTTTTTAAGCCTGTAACATAAACAGTGATGGATTGTTCTTATCTGAGTCTTCCAAACATGGTTTTGATCCCAGCCTAGCACATTGCTGTTCCACCAGCTGAGGGTGTAGGAAATCAAAGATAAAATGCTGAGATGAAATGACCTTCTCCTCCTTTCTCCCTTGAGATGATTTACATTTAAACCCAGGGCAAGGAATAGTTGATGGTCAGTGCATGAAAGGAATGCCATAATTAGCTCCCACAGCCTGTATGGGAATGTGGAATATGTTCCTAAACCAGAAATGTGCCATCTCTGGTGGTAGGAAATAGTGCTGTTTTTGTTATGCTTCCCTTACTCAAAACTCAGGAGAAATCATAAGAGCTGCCCAGACAAAGGCAGAAATGTGTATATTTTGAGTGGAAAACCTTTGGCATTAGATTTTATTTCCTTTACTGTTGTTGAGGATACACAATAAATCTTCTCTGGTTATTTTCACTTGAGGCAATGATGCACTAGAGTGATGTGTTAAAGCTTACCCCAGTGCAACAAATATCCTCAATTTGCTTTTTTATAAACCTGCTCATTTTCACAGATTTCTAAAACTGCTTAGGAACTGACGAATAGCAGTATAACAAAAAGGGATATAACCCCCCTCACCCCCTCAAGCACAGAACCTTCAAAATCTCTCCAGTGAAGAAGCAGACAGACCAATGCATTTGTATTAGAAAAGTGAGACCCGTCCCAGCTGATCTTTCATCAGCTGACACTGGTACAGCATTGCTGTCCTGGGCCACATCCAGAAGTTTTGTAGGTGACTGGAGTGGCACTTTGCGTCCTCTAGTCCAGCTTGAAGATTTTTGCTCTGAGCCCTTTGAGCAGAAAGGAGATGAAATATGGTTTCTTTTTGCTCAGAGGGGCCCAAAGGTCTTGGAGGAAAATCAATTTGCTTGACAGACTTGGCAAGGAGAACTCTCAGCTGGTGGCTGGCCTCTCTCCAAGCTCTTCCCCATCCAGGGACAGGCAGGATAATTTAGCAGATCTGGTTTGCAGCAGAGTGGGATAACATTCCTGGATGTCCAAGTGACCAAAGAGCTCAGTGTGTAAGCACTTGGGAGAAAAATCTGTTTGGTGCTGGCTCTTCCTGCCTGTGGAGGCAAGGAATGTGTTTGACCCTGTCCTGTGGCAGGCACCAGTTCAAAGTGGTGAAAGGGGGCAGTGGAAAGCACTGGGATGGTCCACAAATGTCCAAACATTGATTTTTCTCAAAAGTGCCCAAGATTTCCCTTCAGTCTGTGGATATACCATGAGAGATTTATTTTATCAACAGCTAGCTGATTTTTCATTTTTTCCTCAGTTTTTTTTCTTACTGCTTTAACTTTTTAACCTTCTTATCACCTCTAGCTGTGTATGTTTTGGGCACTTTAAAATGAAATTTCAACACTACTCTTTTTCAAGAGAAAGCATTGCTGTTACTTTGGCAGCCTTGCAGACATACTGCTATTACTGGTGTAACACAGCAATGGAACAATGTGACTCTTCTTGAGCCCTTCTCTGTTTGTTTTTACTGCCACTGTGTGTCTTGAGATGTAAGGATCTGTGAAAACCTTCCCTGTGTACAGTCTTTGGGAGGAGCCAGTGTGTGCTAGCACAGGTTGCCCTGGTCTGGTGGACAGATGAGTTTTTAATTTCTCTGCAATCCCAGTTAGTAGATGTGATAGGAAAACTGAAAGAGAGGGGAAAGAGACTCTTCTCCCTCTCCAACTGCACCATGTCAGCCCTGCCTTCAGCTTTTTGAACACCTTGCAATGCAGGAAAGTGCTGCAAGAAGAAAATTTATTGTAGGAATGTGCCTGGTGGTGTTTGCAATGAATCCTGTTGTTTATGTTGCATTTATTGGATGAAGTCTGCTTTAAATTCATTACCCTTTCATTAAATTTGTTCCATAGGGATTTCATTCACAATTGTCTGTGGGATCCAAAGAAATGAGAATCCTGGAATATCAAAAGAGAGGTAACCACGTGCATTACAAGGCATTTCCTTCTTTAGCAGAGAAATGATAAAATCATTCTGAGTATATGGGAATACAATTACACAATGAAAATTGTAAGTCCTAAATGTCCAGCCTAATTTCTAACCTGCATTTAGAGGAATCTTGTCGTTGTCCTGCTTGGGAGAGTCAAACACCTGAAAATTCCTGCTGTGAGGGCTCCCTGCTGTGCAGCTCAGCTGCCCCTGGGCTGTGCAGGGTGAGTGGGACAGCTCTTGGAAGGGGTAGTGCAGAGCAGGCTCTGGCACTGCACATTTAAGGGCTGTTGTTGGGTTCTTCAGATCACTTAGACAAAGTCAGGGGTGATTTAGCAGAGCTGATTCTGCCCTGAGGAAGAGAAAGGAGTAACTGACCTGGGATGATCATTTCCCACTCTCTTTTCTGTGATACTGTTCCTGTTTCAATCCTCTGGGACCCAAAACTGTGCAGCATTTTACATCTCAGAGTCAGCCTGAGAGAAGGTTACTGAATGGAAAACAAGTTAATCCAAGAGTATGGGATACGAATTTGCAGAAGATGCTGAGGTATTACTTGACACCATTAACTTGTGCTTTTAATCATAAGAAATGTACCTGAGGAACTTGATGGCATCCTCCTCTTCCCTGGTAAAAAATGGAATTAGAACATGTAAGACAAATAACTTCAGTCCCTTATGCCCCATCTCTCAAGTGCAATGGAGTAACAGAGTAACAATTAAATATTTCCTTTAGGGCCTCCCTTCTCTTCCCACAGGCAACCACATGTCCCCCTGTCCCTGTATGACACAGGAAGGACAGCCTTTAGCTGCCACCTCTACCAGAGCTGTGCCAATTAAAGAGATTTTTCTGTATTTATTATGGAAGAGTAACTTACACCCAGGGACATTTCTACTATCTGCTGTTAAAATCCTCTCCACTCTAAAGACAGCAGCTTCATCTCAGAGTGGGAAACAGAACTGCTAGTGAAGAAAATGTTGTCTCCTGAAGTGTTGAACGTAAAATTGTTTAGCGGTAAATAATACAGCCTGCAAAGTTATGCTGGGAAAATGGACTAAAAGGAGAAATCACATTTAATGTTCTTTGGGTTTTTGCTCTTTGCAGTTACAGGAATTGATCATGCACAGTTAGTGAGAAGGGTAAGAAAACTCAAGGGAGACAAACACCAACACATCTCAGGAACAAAAACCACAAAGATTTCAGAAAAATGTTCTTTACTTTCTATTTGTTCTGTTTATTATTTGTTGTTGTTTCGGGGCTCTTTTTTTAAAAGAAACAATACATTTCTTTTATCCTTCCTTCTTTCTTCCTTTTCATCTTCTTTCTTAAATGTCTCATTAGTTTCTGCTGTGCAGTTGTGCAAGATGAAATGGTGTCAGCCTGTGCTGATGAATGCCTCTCTGCAAGCCTTACATAATCCATGCCAGCCCCAAATCAGGTTAGTGCAGAAATAGAGCTTTACAACTTTGAACTGCCAATTCTGCAGCAAAAAGCAGCCACTGGCATCGAGTGCCAGGCCAGGCTGTGCCAGCACAGTCAGGAAGACATTGCATTAAGTTTTGGGATACAGATATGAAGAGTTTCAGCCACTTATCCCATACCTTTTGGAAGTCCTCTACCAATTTATTAATTTGGAATTAGGTGCCCTTTCTTCATGGGGACAAAGATGGAAAATTGCAGTATTTCCAAGACCATACTCAATAATGACACTAATTTTTATATTTCTCCACTTAACTCATGGTTTTTCCTGACTAACTCTGGGGCATAGCAGGGAGACTTCTGTGTAATTCTGTTATTGCCAAGGGCCAGATTGTCAGGTGCATGTTTGAGTGGGGGACACAGAATCAGAAGGGACCCACAAGGATCATGGAAGTCCAACTCCTAAACTGAACAGTTTTCATTTGCAGCAATGTAAGTGCAGTTTAGGCTGACTCTGTTGAGATTATCATCCTTTGTGCTCCATGCAGAAGCAGCTATGGTACTTTGTGCATCCAAAGCCATCCATGGAATGGACTTTTGCAAGAAAGGCTGACAGGGCTGCACTTTGATTTTTCTTGGTTAGTCAAGAAAATGTTTGCTGGTTTCACGGCATCCCTAGGGAATCTCTCAAAACCAGATAGGGTGCTCATTATTTTTCACTGGCATGACCACTGTTCTAAGACAATTTATTATTTCCATGTTTGCTGTCAGAGAAGGGTTTGTTTTGTCTTATTTTAAACCTCCTTGAAGTCTATGCATAAACATTCACCTGTTGCTCCATGGCAGGTAAATAAGAATTGAGCCTTTTGTATGCTATGGGAATAAGATAGAAATGCTGTACTGAGGATGCAAGCAAACAAAATAGGATTATTGGCTGATCTCTTGAAAAATGTATGTGCATTTCTCCTGGACCTACTGTGAAATGAAGAAATCTGAGTAAATGAACATCTCTGAATCTCTCCTCTGCTACTTACCTTCGATATTTGGCTCCTCATATGTTAGGGCAGTAGCAGCAAAATGCATTAGAAAACAGAAGTACGAGTGAGGGCTGCAAGAAATGAAAAACTCTTGGAGGTGGTGTAATCTGCAAAGTAAAAGGTGTTGGAGTATATGGTCCTCTCCCAAAATGGGAGTCTGGCTGCAAACAAGGAATCAGAAAATAGGGAAACTGCTTCTCACAGAAGAAGGGAAATCATATGCTACAAGTTTCTTGCAGACCAAGCACTAATTTAATCATAGAGATGTTTCCTATTTCTCTGCAAGATATGGGAAGATTACTGGCTCCTGTTTTTGAGGTTAAGTGCATTTGCATAGGTCACATCTTATTTTGCAGATGTTTCCTGCAAACAGAATACTACCCACTGCATGGTAGAGAACCGAGGATGGTTCAGGAAAAGGGCCATGTCCAGTGTGGAGCCAGAGGAGGCCTTAGGGGCTGCCTCGGTGAAGGCCTAGATTTCCAAATATTTCAGTTTTCCTTGCTCTGTCACATGCCAAGTGCCAGAGCAAAGGCACCTGTTTTTCTCTTCCCCATTTCTCTGTATTTGCTGCCTCTCCCTGGAGAATTATTAGGTCATACACACACACACACACACACAGATTCTCATTAAATGAAGGACTAAGTAACTGCACATTATTGACTTTAGCGGTTCCCAAATGTACATCTTGTATTGCTTTTGGATCTGGGGGAATCCCAGATTTGGATGTGAACTTTGCCAGCAGGTCTTTCAATTAGAGCTGTCTTCAGTTGAAGTTATAATGGGTGCTTCTGGCCTGCTCAAGGTACTTTTACTGGAATTAAAACCACAGGTCCTGTTCTATGATATACCTGTCAGCTCCTTAGTGCAGGAAGTGGAAGGAGGATGATGGACACCATTGGGATATTCAGAAGTTAAAGACCAATGTTCTGTATTTAAAGACCAGGAACGAGGGAGGGAGACAGGACCAGAGGGAGAGTGAATGTGGCTGATTCCTTAGTGCTAATATTCCTCAGGGAGGGTAAATGGGCTGAAGGGAAATTCAACCACTTGAAAAGGAAGTTCCAAATAGAAGGATTACTGAAAGCTGAGGAAGGAAAGGCAGAGCAAGATCCTGGTCCTGCTCCAGGCTCTCAGCTATTCAAAGCCAAAAAAGCAGGAGATGAGGAGGCTGTGCCCCCTCAGAAGGGATGCTCATGAAGAAGGGGAAATATTAAACCAATGGCTCTGTGCAATTTAGTTGGGCAAAAGGCATAAAGGAAAGAAACTGGAAATGAGAATGCCGCCATAAAGAGCAACGACCGGGTCAATGCTAGTTTTAGTTTCCATAAAGTTATGGTTCTATTTAGTGAAGGAAAATGGGGTAAATTCCTCTTTGCCATCAGGCAAGGATGAAGGAAAACTTGAACTCTTCTCTCTTGCTTCTCACTTTCTGACTAAAATCTGTCAATAGTTTTTTTTTCCCCCATTTCTGTTTGTTTGGTTCAAGTCTAACATAAAAATACCTGCTGTTTTTGTCATGTGCCAGTGGTGTTGTTTCTACTGTTTATAAGAAGACAGAGATGGCCCTCCCTGCAGGCAGCTCACAGTCTGTGGGACAGGCACCCATCTGCAATAACTGAGGAGCTCATTCCCTCTTTCTCTCCTCATTTATTGAGTGCTTGGGTTGGTTTATTGCAGGTGTTGGGAAGTGCTGAGTTTAAGGTGGAGCAATTCACAGACTACCACAACAGCTGTGTTGAGGAGGGGCATATAGCAGAAAATGGGAATGTGAGAAAAAATGGGAATGTGAGCCTGACACATCCACAGAGTGCTTAGCAGAGAGGAGGGGAGAAGGAGCCTGCAGGACAGCACTGCTGCTGCACTGGGCACACACCCCTTGGAGCAGGGGAGACTTCCTAGGCATGGGAACAGCTGAGGTGGCTCCAGGGCCCCGTGTCTCTCTTTTAGCACTACACTGCTGCCTTTGACTTTTCAATACAATAACTACTATTTTGGTGAATTTTGAGATGAGAACATCTCTCCCCACGACTCAAATGCTCGTTTCACAAAGATTGTAAAAAATCTAATTATGAGTAATTACCCACCAGATGTCTTGTCACTCATTCCTGTAATTGGGTTTCCAGGGCTCAAAGATTTCTGCTGAAAGATGTGTAAAATGATCCAGGTTTTTGATATTTGCCTTCAGAATGTTTGTGGTGATGTTTTGAGTCCAGAACCTCTGCAGTCAATGGCTGTGGCTGTAAGGGACACCGAGCACTTGGAGCACTGCCAGCATTCCAGTGCCATTCGAGTGCACTGCCTGGGGGCAATCCTGTGCTGGGTACCATTAATAACATCCGGAGAGGAGCTTCTTCCTGGAGCTGGATGAAGCCCGTGGCATCAGCAGCTCACCCAGGGCAAAACTCCTCCAAGTTTGGGCAGTGAAGCCCACGGCAGTGTGGGAGCCTTCCTTTGCTCCTTATTCCAATTTTTGCTTGAATTCCTGCTGAGCACCTGAGTCTTTTTCCTTTAACACATCTGGGTCAGCTTCTGTCCTCATTTGGATGTTGGTTCAGTTCTGGCTTTAAGCAGATTTTCATGAGAACAGCTGAAAGGAGAGACTGGTCCTGGGAAGCTGCTGGTAGTAGGAACATTTACAGATCTTAAGGGTTGCATAAGCAGATGGGGGCAAAAAGGACAGCAGTTACAAGAACAACTCTTTTTCCTTTCTTGTTGAAACAAACTTCTTTTCTTCCAGGACAAAGCCATTAGTTTTTATACAGGAAATTGCGTTGCTTTGTTGTTTTCATGGATTTACAAATTGAATTTGTTATTAGCAGAAACTCCACCATTGTGATGTTAAATGGCAGGAAATTGGCCTGCTCTGTTGAACCTACCTCTTATTACCTTTCCTCTTCTCTTCTGAGAGGCAGGTTTTGAACAGCCCTGAACAGGGACATCAAAGAGAATCTTAACTCAGTTCAGTTTAAAAGCTAAATTAGAGCAATTGATCATTTCTTTCTGATGATCACAGATTCCCAGCAGAAAATCCTGAAACACCTGTAAGAGCCAAGGGGAAATGGCTTTAAACTGACAGATGTAGGGTTTAGATTCAATATTAGGAAGAAATTGCCCCCTGTGAGGTTGATGAGGCCCTGGCACAGGTTACCCAGAGAAGCTGTGGCTGCCCCTGGATCCCTGGAAGTGCCCAAGGCCAGGCTGGATGAGGCTTGGAGCAGCCTGGGACAGTGAGAGGTGTCCCTGCCATGGCAAAGGGTGGAATGAGATGAGCTTTGAGGTCCATCCCACCCAAACTGTTCTGTGATATTTGTAATTAAAGACAAATCAAAGCCTTTATTTGAGAACATTGGTGGAGGTTTTGAGCCTAGTCAAAAGAGGTTTTTGCTTTTATTTTCAACGTTGGATTTGGAACTATAGGCACAGTCCTCTGACATGACCTGAAGTATCTTTATCCTTCACAAATCAGACAACCTGCCAAAATAAGCTGGTTTGGTTCACTTTAAGATTATTAGTCATGTCTATAAAGGAAAGAGCTTTATTTTGAATGGATTGATGCTCTGCATAAGTTGAATTTTGAGGGCTTTGCTTAAACGCAGTTTCCAGAGTTACCCCAGTGCAAGAGAGATTTCCTGAGCCCAGAGCCCTGCTTAGTGGGATCCTGTGAGGCAGACACATTATGGCAAGGACAGCAGGAAGGTCAGCCCAGAGAACTCTGTGAACTGAAAGCTCTGTAGGCAAGGAACAGATTGCAGAAAAGTCAGGGGCAAACTTCAATGAAATATCAGCAGAACAGCTGAAAACAAAAAAACATGGTTATGAAATCTTCCATAACGTATTCATCTGGAATTGTGACTAATGCATCATTCTGGTACTCAGTGAAAGAAACTCAACTTCAAATTTATTATATTTTCTTTTGCACATGTGGTTTTCATAGGTGCTGGAATGCAAACATGAAGACAAGCCTATAAACCTCTCTGTATTTAAAGTTAATGACACAGAAATCTCAATATAGCTGGCTTGCCAAGAAAAAGATAAATCACATTCTGCTCATCTTCCCTTTTTGCTCTTTTTTGTGTTGCTTTTGCTCTCTTGAGAAGATTTTGTCTTTAAACCAGTTCCCAATAAGTGACTATTCATGACACCAGAACTGCACATGATTTCAGCTGACACTGCCAGGCTCTGGCTCCACAGCACTGGACATGAACCAAATCAGAAATAAAACTTGCCTCTCAGCTGGGCAGGCTTGTGGCCACTGCATTACATGTGTAAACCTGCTGACACTGGGATGCTGATTTTGGAGTTAATAATGAGCTCAAACAGCGTGTAGCATTTTGTGGGTTTTCCTTGAAATGTGCTCTAAAAGCTCTTGACTCTAAAATGGCTTTTGTTTTTTCAATGGGGAAAAAAATACCAAGACTTCCTGTTGAAAATAAATTGATAACATGACCTGGGTGCTTCCTAATGACTGAAACTGAAGGACAAAGAAATTATAGTGTGTGCATCTCATTCATCTGCTTCCTAAGCAAAACTATTTTGTCTCTTGTGCTATTCCATGGCTTTAAATTTTTTAAACTCATTGCACAAAGCCAGCCAAAGTTTGCAAGGAAGAAGAGCAGAAGTCTCACAAATGATTAGGTTGTAAAACATTTCATGAAATGAAGCAGATGGAAGTAAGTAACCTGCTCCAAGTCCAACCCACATACAAGACTCCAGTGAGGGTTTTTTACTAGACGTGAAAAAATTTATTTTGGCAAATTTGATCAATGTAGTCTGGGAAAAGACTCACTGATGTCTCTGCCAATCTACCAAAAGGTACAAATCACTATGAACAAGATCTTTATTGGGTCATGAAACAGTTCAGTCCTAAAAGGTGTCTATTGCTGTTTTGCAATTCTCATGGGTTTTTTCCTCTTTTAATTTTTTTTTTTTTTTTTTTTTTTTAGCAGGTGATCTCATTATATTTTGGAGAATTGTAAAAGTTTAGGTTTGGAATGTTTCCTGATTAAAATCACAAATTTCAGTCTATCAAGCTTCAAGAAGCTTCATAGGAACTATGCCTGCAATTAGGATTAATTTATCAAATGCAATGACCTCTGGAGCAAGCAGGTATTTCCCAGCCATGGGCCATCTCTGTGATGCAGGATGAGAGAAAAATATTTGCTACAGAGAAGGGAAATTATAGCACTTTGCTGAGTTAAAGGAACTGTGTGTAAATAAAGATACCCTCTGCTCCCACAGACCAATTATAACATTGATGTGCATGATCTGAAAATTATATGTTGTGAAAATAATTCCCAGTTACGGATCCGCCTCTTACTGGCTCTCCTTGATTTCAGACACACGTAGGATAATTGCATGCTCCAACAGAGATCTTAATTTGAATTATTCCAGAAGAAAAGCCTTTATAAAGCAGATTTCACTGCAGGGCACTAAAGAAAGCCTGTGGAGGACAGGGAACAGAAGAAGGGTCTGTATCCCATTCTGTGACACCAACTCACAAGGTGAAACCCCGTGGTTGAAGGCATGAGTGGGGTTTTTGCCAGGCCCTGTCTGAGAGAACCTGCAGAGCTCAGGCCCAGGGGTGTCTCTGGATGGCTTTGTGGGTCTGAACACTCTTGTGGCCTGTGCAGCTGTAGGTGAACATCAGGCCCCAGTGGGTGAGTTTCCGTGAGAAAAAACCCATTAACTCTGCTTTGCACTAATTGCCGTTATCAACTCTCTGTGCTTGGGGCAAGGGAAGACCTTTCTGGAAATATGGGCCAAATACTGTTACCTGCTTAAAGAAATCACTTTATTGGAAAGCAGCAATAATTGCAAACATTCCCCAAACAAAATGCTGAAGAGTTTCCTTTAAAGGAAAGGATAAGAAAGCATGGTGTTCTCTTGCTGTCAGACATAGCAGTAAAGCTGGGAAAGCATCTCCTGTAGGATTATTCTATTTTTGTGGTAATTTTGCAGGGATTTATATAAGTGTATCTGAGCTACTCTTTGATTGGCAAGGCTAGGCTAAACTGTGTATTTCCTGCCTGCAGCAGAGAAATCCTCCAGGAAGTAAATGCATTGCCCTGATGTTTTCTGAGCCTTGTTGATATTGCCAAATTACACATTTTGGTGAACAAGCTGAGAGTTCAGCCTGTCCCCTAATTTTTCTCCATCTCTTTTAAAGCAGCACCTCTGTATTCCCCAGCAGGGACTGGCTGTGAAGTTAATGTAGGACAAATTTGGGATGACTCAGCAGCTGTTTGTTCCTGTGCATACATTGTATATTCATTATACGCCCCTACGCTGGTTCATGACCCTGCCGTTCTGACTCAGGCTGATGTTTTGAAACGAGGGAGTTTTGAGTGTGCTGGTGGTTCCATGCACTGACAAAAGGCTGGTTCTTCCCTTGCTTCGGGAAAGGAGCTGCTGCATAATAATTGCAGGTGCTTGAATTCAGGAGAAAAAAAAAAAACATGGCAAGAACTATTAAAAATATCCAATTCACTGCTTTTATAGACAGGCCTGACTCAGTGTGGATGCTCAAGCCTTAAAAGCACAGGTTGAGCTACTTGAAGCATTCAACTGTGATTCAAATTAAAAGAATAATTTGAATAAATAACTCCAAAGTTGCAACCTGATCAAGCACTAAGGCAGGACTTGTAGCTGCCTGAATCTCTGTGTAGGATGTGCCTTCCCATCTCCTCTGGGCATTGTGTTTCCTCTGTGTGTGGAAAACCACTCGATAGCAAACATCCCTGGGGCAGAGACTATTAGTTTGCTTTATTTAAAGCAGAGACCAGTGGGACCTTATGGAAGGAGGGGGAAGCTCCTTCCCTTGGAGATTCATGGGATGAGAGAGAGAAAGAAACGGGGAAATTGCTGAAATTTCCCATTGCTAAGTAGGAATTCTGTGTATTTTCCTGGACATTCAGGAGATGATGGAGGTGGCTGGGAAGGATAAGTTCCCTGCACAGGGAGAGAACTCAAAGCTCCTGCACCAGGGTGTAGGACAGGCCTGTGCTTTTTAACTTGTCACCTTGTCTTGGGATAGGACCGATCATTTCCTCCTTCCTGTTTCCCGGGAACACTGCACTGGGATCAAGGTTGTGCTCAAACACTGGAGTCCTGTTTGAACTCAATCCTCTTTGAACTGTGTGGCCTCTAATGAAAGCTGAGGAAGTTGAGAGAGGAAAACAGCTTATCTTCTCCTTCTCCTTGCTGGATGGATGCTCTTATTTTGTTTCAGATCATTCAGCTTTATTTTTGCCAGGGAAAGGTTATTTATTCAGCATTCAAATGTTTGGTCAGCTAATTAATTTTTTTTATATGCAAGAGCTTTGAATATTTCTCTTTGAAATGTTGTAACGAAGCACCTCCTTTTTTTTTTTTTTTCTGGGCAATGTACTTGGCTCTCCAGTCATGACCTTCTCTCTGAAGTTGCCTAGAAAAATAACCTAGGAGAGATCTCCAATTTGTGGGTGTCAGGTGGGACTGAGAACAGGGAGTTTATGAGGGAGTTTCTATTACTGATACTGAAAGGGGCATCCCTTTCACAGCAATTCCCATTGTGTGGGTTTACACACAATGTTCAATACACTCAGTATTCAGTGTGTGTGAAGGATCTGTGCCTGGCAGAGCACCCAAGGTCAGAGGGAAGCCAGGGGCTCTCCTGGTCTGCTCTGCTGTTGTCCTCGTTGTGCAGCCTTGCTACCCTTGCACAGAGCCCTTGGCTGAGGATGAACTGCTGGCACTCCAGCGCAGCGATGGTTTTGTGTCCCACTGCTACCTCTGGTGGAGCTTCACCAGGTACAGGAGTGCTGCTCTTTAGGGCAAGTTCAATGATTAAATGAACTAAATGTAGAGGGTTTTTTGTTTCCTGCATATTTTCATTCAGGCTTGCTTCAAATTTTTTTGTCTGTATGCGAAATGTAGAAGAAGTAGCGTGGTCTTGGTCTCCTTGTTTTCCACAAGGCCACAAAATGCCCCTTTCTTACAAAACCTTTTTGGCTGAATTTACCCTTTCCAACTTCCCTTGCCTTCATTTACTATTAATCCCTAATTAATTTTTCTTTGGTTGTTCTCTGGCAAAGTGATTTTATTTCACCCAACACCCTCTATTACACTACTGTTTTCTGATTTCAGACCTGCTGGCTGCAGGCTCCAGAGTGAATAAATGAAGGTTCTCTCTCACTCTATGCTTTGAGTTGCCATTCTCTCCCCACAGCCTGCTCCCCCAGGCAATTAATTTCACACATCTCCAAGTGGAAGTTGGGAGCTGCTTTGCAGATCAGCACTTGCTTATTGCCCCACATCTTGTTGTTATTTTTATAGCTGTGCTGTGATGCCCTGTACACCCACCCCAGGTATCTTCTGCTCCCAGATTATTACTTCAGGTGGTGTTTCCCTGGGGTTTTACAGCATTCCTCTCCTCTTCCTGAGCTGCAGGTGCTGGGGCAGCTATTCCTCATAGAAGGCAATGGGATATTGGTGGCTGATGTTAAGACAGCAGAATTTCAAGGTCATCTTTGTACAAGAACAAGATGACCAAGACACTTTTAAAAAGTGCCTGTGTGACTTAATAACCAGCTCTGTTCAAAGGCATTTGGAAGCCAGTCCCCTGACTTTCAACTCCTTATATAATTTATGTTGTTTTGTTGGTTGTACTTGGTTATTCCTAAAAATGAGACAAGGCCTGGAGGTCATGACCCACGTTTGGGGAGCTGAGCATGGCCCCTGGTTTTACCTTTGGAGCTGTTTCACATCTCCAGCCCAGAAGCTGCAGCACTGAGTAGACAGAGCCCAGGGACTCCCACCTTTGTGGGGTGCAATAGTGGCTGTCATGGATGGTCTGTTTTGTTTGTGTGTTCTGGGGCAGGTTCCTGAGCTCTGTGCTGTCCCTGTGCCTGGTGCAGGGGTGTGCAAACATCCTCCACTGCAGCAGCGCGGCTTTGTCACCGTGTCAGAATGCAGCATTAATATCTCCAAACTCTGGCAATCTACCAGGGACTTTAATGCCATCCCACCCCAACAGAAATTTTGTATGCAGACACACACTCTACTAGGATATAATTGGTGCTATTGCTCTACTTTCCAAATATTGCAGTCAGATACATTCTTGTGGAAAAAGAAACTGATGAATCTTCAATAGCAGGAGAGGCTGATCCCATCAACAGACTTTTAATGAGTATCAGGCTGCATTTCTCCTCTTGCAGGGCTGCTCAAACATGAGCTTGCCTGGGGTGGGCACTCAGGATCCAAAAGATCCATTTAGAAAAATGGGTTTGTGGTACCAGGGAGTGGAGCAAACTAGGGAAGAAAGAAAAAAACTGGTGCATGAAGCTCCTGCTGTGTATTCAGAAAGAAGCTTGCAGGGATGCAGCACAGGGAAACTGGGGGCTCAAATGGACCTTTCTATCCACTGAGCCACCTTAGAAGGGCTTGTCATAAATCTGTATTTTTAAAAAATACTAAACCTGTTTTTCACCTTGCAGCCAGAAATCTCAGGTGCTGTGGCAGTATAAACCAATTCAGTTCAGTATTTACAACCCTTCTCTAGTCATATGTTTATCTCATAGAAAAAAAGCCTTACAAATCTGCAAATGCATGGTTGATGTAAACTTGGTCCTGTGATTTTAAAGCCTTATCTTTAATTTTAGTTTTTCTAAGAATCTCAAATAGCTCTTACATTGTATTTAATGTCACCATATCTTGCTGTATTGTGGGGCTTTGTGGTGGTACTCAATTTGTATCTATGCTGAGAACAAAGGGAAGTGTTGGAAAATGTGCCCAGCACAGGAAAATTCTGGATGCATTTCAAGGTTGTCTTTCTCTCCTGAGCTCGGTGGGCTTTTCACCACCTTTTAGCTTTCTTGAAATTAATTTTGTGCATTTACTCACAGCCTAAAAAAAATTCCATGGATTATTTTTTGACTACCCAAGCCATAGATGTGGCTTGGTTGGACCCCCTGAATAGACAAGGTCAGTCAATTCCCAAAAATGCTGCATGAGTCTACAAAGTGTCCATGCAAAGCTGGTCACACATGCTTTGGAGCTCAGGAAATTACACCATCAGTCAAGGAAAAACAGTTCGTGAAAGATTTTGTTGCTCTTTTATTAATTCAAATGTCATTCCTATTTTAATTCACATATTCCCAGCTAACATTTAATTAGGACAGATATTCTTGGGTTGCTGTTTTTAATTTTCTTGTAGCTGTGCTTCCATTTCTGTAGCAGTTTCACTGATGGTTTTACTTTCACAATTGATTGGAAAGGTTTATTTTCCTTTAATGTTAGTCTTTAAATACTTACAACAGGGGCTCTGAAATGTGTATTATCTTGTATTGTGAGATGAGAAACAGTGCTGGATCCAGACTGTGATCTCCTGCTACACACATCCCCAGACACACACATGTGCTTTCAATATTTTTGCTGTTTGTCTTAAATTATTGTTTTTATAATTATTTTGATCATTACAGAAGTACAGATATCCCAGGAGCCACACAAAGCAGCCATCAGGAAAAGTGATCCTTTGACAGCTGTATCAAAGCTGTGTCTTTGGCATGACAAGTTACTGAATGTGGCCACCACTCAGAAGACTTTTCCCCCTGTGAATATGGAGTAGGAAGTTAATGGGTTTTGATCTCCAGGCCAGGGGTTCATCCTGGTCTGCAGTGGTTCAGTGAGGGGAAGATCTGTCAGGCCACAAAATGGCAACATTTTGCAGTATAACTGGAAAAAATCCCCAACATTCACATAGATAACAAATTTTCAAATCTTACTCATGATAGCTTTGTCTTTAACAGAACTTGGGGTAGGGAAACAAAAGATTGGTTAAGACTTGTCTTGATACATTCTCAGTCTTCACCCTTTATTGTGGCATCTCTAATGGCAATTTCCAAAGCAAAAATACAATTTAATATTAAAAGCTTGATCAGCCAACAGTCCAAACCCTTCCCTGGGGTGACTTTCATAGTGCTGTGCCAGGAAAAAAAAAATCTGATTAGTTGCAAGAAAGGATAAAAACTCCAGAGGTCTCAGGCCTGTTATCTTAATGTTAGACACATTTGCAACTCCTCCCTTCCTTAGCAGTAGTCTGGAAAGTTCAGGCCTGGGGGCAAAGTGTTTGTCCCTTGGATGGTTGGGTTCCTCTCTCCCTCCCTGGCTGTGAGGTCACCAAGGGGAAGCTCAAAGCACTGTTTCCCCTTTCATCCCCGTAACCCTGTGTGGATAAAAGCTTTTCCCACCTTTGGAAAATTGACAGCTTTGACTGGGCCAAGCTGTGGCACCTTGCTGCAGGGTGGTCTGAATTCCAGAGTCAATGTGGTTGTGAGGACATGAGACAAAATATTGAACAAAGAGAGCTTTCCCCTTGACATAATTTCGAAAGTGCACTTTAGGTGCTTATTTGGGATCAAACAAGGCAGAAATTCTATTGGAAAAAGTATTGATGGCTGTAGCAGCCAATATAACTTCAGCACAGTTTGACTGCAAATGTGGAGCAGCTGTTGTGTTGCCCAGGTTGTGTGCACCTTGTGTCTATTTGCATACAGATTTGACAATGTAATTGTGTACTGACAGAAAGTTCGTGGAAAGAGAAAGATGTGAGTGAATCTGCTCCTGTATTTCAAGTAAAATTTAAATCTCTCATTTTGCAGCAGATGTCAATTTTTTTTCATTCCACAGAGCATACTTAGCCAGCTAGAAGCCTTGGAGAAAAATTTATTCTCTCTCCTATAATATAGACCCTGAGCAAACTGAGTGAGTGAAGGTCCTCTCACCTGCAATTCAGCATTTAACAAGACACTTTGTATAATAAAAAAGAATCTGCAAGTGAGGAAATGATGAAGAAAATAAATGCAACTGCATCCACTGGAAGCAATGCCTGTTTTCATTCTGACTGCAGTGGATCAGGATTCAGGGCAATCATGAATACATTTGAAAAATTTCCTCTCCTTGTCTGCCCTACTTTTGTGTTTCATCATCATTGAAAAGCCTTGGCATCAGGCTGATTTTGGAGGTACTTAGCAGCCAAGCACTGGTGTTTGATAGGGAAATATGCTGGGGAGAGGAGAAGCTGAGTTGTTCTCCTGCAATTCTGTCCCAAGTTAGGGTTTCTGCTAGAATCATGATATGGGGTTGAAATGAAGTGAAAAGAAAATGGGTTACAGGACAAAGGTGCCAATGTGAATCAGCAGAATCTCCTTAAACAGAGAGAGTATTGGAAATGTTTTTTGGGGGTTTTTTGGTGTGTATTTCCCATTCACAGTAAGTATCACTGTAATCATGGTAGAGGTGTTGAATAAGAGGCAGGAGATGAAAAGGAAAAATAAAGGCAGACTAGGAGTAAGTGTTAATTAAAACAGGATTTGGAATAATCAGGAAGTTCTTTCATATCTGCTGTACGTGAACCTTCCTTTAAGACTCATTTTGGTTTGATTTACGTGGCTATTGGCAATTACTTATAGTAGATATTTCACTATGATAAGGTGGCTGAAATTTGATCAATCTGTGATCACACTTTGTGCTGTCATACTCTGAACTCACAGACTTGACCTGAACATCTCTGTGCTAAAAATTAGGGCTCAGGATTTGGGAATGAGTGGTTTACAGTCCTTGTGGGTCCCTTCTAATGCAGAATATTCTGTGATTCTGTGACTCCCTGTCTGCTGGCAAACCTGGGAATGGAACAACTGGCATCCCAAAAGCTGCATTTCGTTTCCTTGGAATTATTTAGCAGGTTCTAGAAGTGAGTGACAGTCTTAACTTTAAGGGAAAAGAAGCCACATGAATATTTACAGGATCGCTGAGGGAAAAAAAAATCTAATTGGTTGTTGAGTAGAATTTGATCCCACATTGAAGAGACTTTGAAGTTTGTACGTGTACAAACACAGAGGTTTGTGTGTATGCACAGATATATAGAGGTACAGTTGTAGATAATTTGGAGTGCTGTGTGTGTACAGATCCTATGGGTGTGTTTGTGTGCAGGGGAGCACACATTCCTGCAGGATAAACCCTATTTATCACCTCAGTATTTAATAGAAAGGCTTGTGCAGTTTCCCATCAGCCCAGGAGCCTCCTTTCATCTGGGAGCTGCTGCCAGTTGTTGGGAGTTGTTTTGGAAGCTTTGTGAGCTGTGCATATTGAGCGATGATAACTCAGGTTTATTTTTGTATCAGAATGTTTTAGCCCTCAAGTTCTGTTAAGCTGGTGTTTTGTTTTGCTTTCCACAAGTGAAATCCCCCTTGAAAAAACTAATTTAGCAACTGAAGTGTATCTTTGTACAGAGCTTTAGGGCCGTCAGTGCTAATAACAAATGGTAAAGCTGGAATTCAGGCACCGGTTTTCCTTACAGTTTGGTGTGTTTGGTTTGGTGTGTTTTGCAGCACCTGCAGAAGTTCCTGTCACGCCAAACACAGCCCTGGTGAAGGAGCAGAGTTTTGTCTGTGCTGGGAAGGCAGGAATGGGCAACAGCTCCCAGAGACTTTTCACTGAAAGGCACTGGCTGGAGCCTCCCGGCCAAGAGGCTTCTGGGGAGGATAATCCCCCCCTGTTGTGGGCTTCCAGTTGGGATCCAAACCCAAATTACAGAGACTTTAGAGTGTTTTCTATAGCTCAACTTCAGTTTTACAGCTACTGCTGAGGTTTAACAGCAAGTTGGGAGCTAGAATATAAATAATGGCTTCTCCTTCCTGGAACACGTGCACTTTGATAGAGTAACTTATTTTTGTGGGATAAGAGTTTGACATATTCTTTTAAAAAGGAGTGAACTGGTTGAATGATTCCTTCTCTCCCACATGGGAAGGCCTCCCAGTACCAATCCTGGGCTGAACAATGCTCTCCAGCGATCAACATCCCACCATGGGCATGTCTGGAGTTAAAAATTTTCCTAAATAGGAAAAACCTTAAAATCTTGGTAAAGGTTGGGAAAGAAAGGGAGACATCAGTACTTCATTCTCATTTTCCAAGAAGTTTAGCCAGGAGCAGGAAGCAGCCAACCAAGTACAAAATGCTGTAATCAAAGTATCTCAGATACTTTGTAATCAAAGTATCTCAGATTTAAGAAAAAATACTGCAGGATTTCACCAACCTATTTTTTATCAAACAACTCTCCACAGTGTTTGTTGGGTGGCGTTTGCCAGATTGCATCCTTTAGTGTTCTCACCAAAGATGAGGGAAGACTGAGCTGAAGGCGTGTGAGGTTCTTGGCAAAGAAATTTCCTATGGGATTTACAAACCCATCTACTTTTTGAGCACTGCTGTTTGTGTGGTTTTTGAAAAAGTGTTGATGATACCCAAAACATGGTATTGGCTCTTTGCTTTGCAGAATAGCAACATCACAGGATATAAGGTAAGCCCAGTCAATCTTAATAATTACACATTGATTCATCTGGAGTGGGTGAACTGAAGAGCCAAGGTAGGATGGGTTTAATAATTATTTCAAACACTAAACTGCAAGAGCTGCAGCACAAATTTGATAAACCATGCCTGAGTGACAGAAATCAGAGGAA
The DNA here is from genome assembly GCF_050655825.1 of Lonchura striata. NCBI lineage: Eukaryota > Metazoa > Chordata > Aves > Passeriformes > Estrildidae > Lonchura > Lonchura striata. Next base: position 88,237,036 of record NC_140705.1, read on the forward strand.
TGTATCCAGTGGGTTTTCTCTTATAAAAACAGCCTGTTATTGGTGGTGCTGGTGAATTCAGAATTCTCAAGCACAGATCATTAAAACATTTAGGCCAATCATATTTAAAATGAGTTCTAACACTCAACGCTTTGGTTGCTTTCTGATTCTCTCAGTTTGAAAATGAGAACATTGTGCTTCCAACATATCTGGGATTATCTCAGTCTCATTTGAGCTGGTGAGACTCTGGAGGAGAGTTTTGGCCTCATTTTTCATGTGCTGTGGGGGTCCTGCTTTGGGTTCTGGTGCAGGGGATATTTATTATCAAAGGAAAACATAATTATTTAGCACACTGTGACAGAGAACAGACTCCTTTTCCCTGATCTCTGAACTACAGATTTGAGCAGGACAAATGTGTCCCTTCTCATTGCTTTTACCCAGGGATGAGTCCAAATGCAAGGGAGCTGAAGGCAAATGCAAGTAATCCAGGACTTTGGAAATTTACTGGTCTGTATTTATTTATTTTCATAAATTGCAAATTGTGAACCCCACCTCAACCCAATGCAGTTCTAAACACATTCCTGTGGGTTTTTCCTTGGGAAGCCCTAAGGAAATTTTGAGCTGAGGCTGTTTCCCGCTCCCTTTTCTGTGTCTTCCTTCCCTGTTGAAGTGCTGAAGGTCCTTGACTATAAAATTTTCCCCTCCCTGTGATGGGATTTGGTTTTCACCCCTGAGTCAGTGCAGTCTTCTCTCTTTGCAGTCCCTTGTTCCAGGGGCAGGACCCAGCATTTCCTCATTGGATTTTATTATGGGCTGTTGCACTTGGAGCCTGCTTTGGGAGGGGTGGCTCTGGTTTCTCCAATGGATCTCCATTCTCACTCTATTGCCAAAGCTTGCAGCCAAATCTGATGGCTGCAGGCTGAATTGGGTTTGCGAAGTGCAAACCCATTTGTGCTCTGCATAAATAATTTGGCTATTTGGAGACATCATTACCCAGACTGCAATCCCAGAAATAGCTGCTCTACACAGATCAGTCCAAATGCTTTCTACAAAGCTGCTCCTCGTCCTCCTAACCTGGTTCATTATGGAGACACAACAAAAACCATCTTGAATGGCATCTATGGATGCAGCTCTCCTTGCTGAGAAACCATGTGGAAAACCACAGTCTTAATTACATCTTCTTCTAAAAATACACTAAAACACTCATAAAAAATTAAGACTATTTTCAAACTTATAACCTCAATACTACTTGGAAATAGCTAGATAAAAAAATATCATTCAAATACAATTTTGATTATAGGGCACTTTAAAATATGTATTTATTTAAATGGCTTGACTGACTCCTTTTCATAAAGCAGGTCCCACCCCCTAAACAGGATTATTATGTCCCCTGAACATGTATTGAGCCAGTGCTTCACACAAGGGTTTTAATGGCAAAAAATTGAAAATTATTCAAGGCCTTGGCTTATTGTAAGTGGTTGTATGGCTGGGTTTGTCTATATTGGTAGCTGGGGGAGGAAGGGCTTGAAATGAAATTGAGGGAAAAATAAAAGAAGGAAAGCAAACATTGAAAGATGCAAAATATGGGAAAAAAATACAACACCCCCCCTGCTAAAAACAGGAAGGGAAAATCCACTTGCTGACTGAGATGTTCACCAGCTCAGTTAGAGTGTGTAGTGCCTGCAAGCCAGGAATAACTTTGAATGCTTCTATTTTTTAATATTTACTTTCTGAGGATCTTATTCTGATATGGCAGATGTGAATTCTGATCTGCTGATGTATAGGACCTGATCCCCACAGCCAGGTTTACCATCAGAACGGTGCCATTAGGGACAGAAGTGTTAAAGCCTTCCAAGAAGGACTAAATGATCCATTACGTTTTGGCAAGTGCTGCCTAATTTCCTACCTGCTGCTCTTTCTGTGGTCACTCTGAAGCAATTATTTCAGATAATGTGGAAACAGGCCATTGATGAGAGTCCATCAAGAAATCATTATCTCACTAGAAGCAATGTACTGGTTGTTACACAGAATTGGAAGGTGTGGATGCAAAAGTATTTTTCTTACTTCTTTAGCTTATTTTTTGATGGGGGTGGGGAGAGCAGAAGGGGCTGGAGGGTGTCACCACATTGTCTAAGGCATGGTGGCTGAGGGTGCAGTGCCACACACTCCACATTGTGCAGCCCATGGCCTTGGATTGTGGCTCTGCAGCCAAGAGCCTGGAAGTGCTGCCAGTGGAGCAATAGCAGCCTGAGCTGCTACAGATGAGAGATAGGTTTGTTATCTGTCTGTCTATCTATCATCTGAGTGTCTAACATCTCTCATCTACTATCTCATCTATCTACTTATCAGTCATGCCCCACTGCCTTGCACATGACAGATATTTGTTGTTCCTGCAACATCCTGGTGACCTGGCTCTGAAGAGCAACTCTAGGGAATCTGTCCAGTCTAAGAAGGTGGGGAAAGCCATGCAGGATTTGACTGAGACGACTGGATTATCATCTAAATCACAAGCTAATGAAGGAATTAATGCTGTAATATTTTATTTTATGGTTTATTGTAGACATCTCATAATGTAGTATCAGTGAACTATCAGACAGAAATAGCTGGGCCTGTGTATGGGGTACAAAGGCTACAATGTGGGCACCTGCTCCCTAGCCAGATTCACACTCTAATTTTAGATACCATTTTAAAACATTATGTATATTACAAATAAGTTATCAACCCCAACCTTCCAGATATGTTTCCCTTCTATAAATCTGTAATTCTTACTGACTTTTCCCCTCCAGCCCAGCTGATGTCTTTAAGTCACAGTGCCTCCCCAGTTCTGTGGTGGCTGATGGTGTGGATTTCATTCCATGTGTGTGGAGCTGACCACTACAACTTGTGGTTATGTGCTGAGGTGACAGTCCATGAAAAAAAGTGAAGGTTATTGTTTCCTCATCTCTTCAAGAGACAAAGAACAAGAAAATCTGGAAAATTTTGGTTCAAAACAAAAGTAGATTCTGAAAAAGAGCTTTACATAAAGTATTTCTGGAGCTTAAAGCTCCTTCTCCAAACATCCCTCCCTGCTGCTTTGCCCCAGGCTGGCCTGTGTGGGTGGGTCTGGTGCCCTCTTGCTGCCAAAGGAGTGCAGGTAGGGAATAATTACTGACCCTTTCCCCTGCACCAGGCCACAGGGGTGACTGCATTGGTTTGTCTCCTGAAGTGATCCTCACTAACCCACACTAAACCCTGACCAGAATAAAGGGCTTAAGGCCTCTCTTTGTCACCAATGGCTTCAGTCAGGACAAAGTGATACTGCCAGAAACATTCCTCATGGTGAAGCAAGGCAATGCAGCAACTCGGCCATCTTTTTTTTCCTTTTTCTTTTTTTTTAAAGATGTTCCTCCTTCCCTTTTAATATTGTACTCAATTTTATAAAAATAAATGTGTACTGCCTTGCCATTTCAGTTTTCTCCAAGAAAACTTTTTTTCTGTGGCTCTGAGTTATGTGTGCTTGTAAAAACCTCCTTGTTTAAAGGCCATGATTACTGATGAAGAAATTGTATGGAATCTAAGCAATGAGTTTATGCAGAGATTGAGGCACAGTATTTCCCAAAGAAATAGGCTACAGTTCCAAATTAAGCAGATTTTTGTGCCTTTATTTAATTAATTAAAAAAAAAAATAGAGTGCCAGCCCCTTCAGTCTGCAGAAGCAGGTGAAGAACCTGAGAGTGACACCAGTGGCATGTTCAGTACAAGACCTACAGCAATTCCACGCAGGGAACATAGTCCAGGTCAGCAACAAACATTTCCCAAATCTCTTACCAGATGAAGGTGCTGGGACTGGCACCTAAGCACAGACATCCCAGAAATTAATAATTAAATGGTCTTGTTTAGTATGCAGTCCCAGGGTCATGCACGGGAGCTCCCCCCCATGCATTTGAGGGTACAGGTTGGTTTTGTGTCACTCTCTTGAAGTGCTGAATTCAGCTGTTGGCAGGGCAAGGAGACCAGCAGAATTCCTGAGGACACTGTCACCCCAAACAGTACCTGGGGCCCTGGGCAGCTCAGGCACCATCTGGCACAGTCACCCCGGGCTGTCCCTGTGTCCTGAGTGTCCTCAGCAGCTGGTCCCTCCCAGCTGGCTGCCCCTGCCCAGGAGGCAAACACATGGATGGGGCGCTGCACAGCTGTAGCCTGAGGCAAGGGCAGGAATGGCCATCAGTGCTTCAAGTCCCCACTCAGGACCAGAAGAAGGGGAAAACCCCTTTATTTTGAGAGCAGTCCAGAACTGGGGTGGCTGTGAGGGAAGTTCCACATCCTCTTCGAGCTAGTGCCCAGCTCAATGCCAGGGATCTGTCTGGGCACAAAAACTTCTCTCAGTGCACTGAGTCTCACCGTGGGACACCAGCAGTGCTCACAGCTCAGCACAGGGCCTTGTTTAGTCAGCTGAATTAAGCAAGTGCTGAATTACAGCTTTGCTGTCAGGACTTCACCTGCCAGTGTAATTTTATTGCAGGAAGAATATCCCTCATACCTCAGCTCTCTCCTAAAGGAAAAATACAATATTTTCCCAATTAAACAAAAGCTTTTTTTCTGCAGTTCTATCACTCCAAATGGAGAAGGATGACTGGCAGATCACTGTAGGTCCTGTAAGTCAGAACAGGTATTGAGAATTGTTTCAGAGAGAGGAAAAACCTTTTCCTCCCACCAGTGTCATTTACAATCTGTGGCTGGGAAAAAGCAGGAGAGGAGGTGTTTGTGTGTGTGTGCAGTAAACTATTGCAGATTATCACCCCTGGGCTCTTCTCTTTTGCTTTTCTTGGATGAACAATATTGGGTATCTGATCCTGACAGAATCCATTCAGAATTGCTGAACTGCTGCACAAAATGGTGGTGTGTTGACAAATGTCTTTTTTTCCCCCTTGCTGGCAAATCAGTTTGGTACAAAGATGGGAGCAGGAAAGGATAAACACATGTACAGTGATTCTAGCGAGCAGGTGCAGGATAATTCCCAACACAGCTTGTAAAGGCTGCTGCCATTTGAAGGTGTCAGCACAGTAATGGGAGATGGATGGGAGCAATACTTGCTGGGGCTCTTGCCAAAAGCACACATTACCTGAATCCACACTATTGATGCTGCTCTCTCCTCACCTGAGCTGCATTAGAGAGGAATGTGGACAGGGACAGTGGGGGATTGGCAGGGAGTCATGCAGAATATTAATTGGGAACTGATTTGCACTAATTGGCATTGTAGCACAGAACTTGTTGTCCCCGCATGAAAATCAAATCCTTCTTACTCCATGTGTGCTTTGCATGGTGGTGATGCAGTTCATCTTGCAGCAGTGGGAAAAGGCCCCTTAGCTGCCCCCAGGTGCCACCATCAGGACAAGGGACAGAAGGAGGGAAGTACAGCTGGACACACAGAAACCCCCAAATGGAGCACAAATGGGGATCTGCTGCTGCTGGCCAGGAAAGGGTCAGTTTTAGCCACTATAAATATATGGATTTGATATATAATGGGTATATAAAGGTGAGAATGGATGGAAGGGAGGACAGACTTGGGAATGGATGGACAAAGTAAAAAAAGCAGGAGAGTCAGCTGGAAGGAAGGACAAACAGGAGAATGAACAGAAGGAAGAAAGAATGGGTGGAAAGAGGGACAAAAAGGGACACTAAAGGGCAAACCAAGGCAAAAAGAGATAGATAGATAGAAATAAGACTGGTGGAACAGAGGGATGGAAGCATGGGCAAAATGAGGAAGGAAGGAGTGGCATGCAGAATGAAGAATAGAAGGATGGAAAAAAGGATGGAAGGGTAGAAGGAAGAACATCTATAGACAAAGACAGAGAGAAGGCAAAATAGATGGAAAGATGGAGGAACAGAAGAAGGAAGGACAAATGGAAGCAGTGGCAGAAGGAAGGACAGAGATGGAAGGGAAGGAAGGAGAAAAGCTGATGTAAAGACAAATGGAAGATGGGAGAAGAACAGAAAGAAGGATGGAAGGGCAGAAGCAGAAGGAAGGAAAACTGGAAACAGCAAATTGAAAGAAGGGAAGAGGATCACTCCTTGTGCCTTGTAGGTCCTGCCCCGCTCTGCTGTGATGCCAGCAGGGTGAGACTTGTGCCTGATGTGCTGCTCTGCAATGACCTGGGAGGGGGTTGTGCTACGGGAGGCAGCAGCAAAATAATTTGACTTGATTTGCAAGTGTTTTCACAAGTTAACAAAGCTCCAGAGGTAACAGGAAGGTTGTGCAAAGTGTTTCAGCACTGCCTCTGTCATGAGAGAGGCGTTTCCTCTGGCCCAGAGCCACACAGAATGGTTTCAGAGACAAAAAGCCTCTGCTGTCTTTGCCCCTAGCACTGCTTTCCCCCAGCAAACCCAGAACCTTGGCACTCCTTAAAACATGACACCACACCCTGGGAGCTGGAGGAAGACAAAATCTGCAGGGGAAAATTTGGATCCTGGATTCAAACACTTGCACTGCTTCTGAAATGTGCATTGCAATTCATCCCATGGATGGTCTGGTGAGAGAAAGAGTCACCTATTTTGCTTCAGCTCTGAGCCTGGCTCTGGAGAGCTGGGCTCAGTTCACAGCTCAGCCACAAGCTAAAATATTGAATATGATGTGTGCTCTCTTTTCTCTTCTCTAATGAGAGATTATTACTTCAGTGCCTCACACTGGTGAGAAAAGACAGAATTCATTAACCTCCCTGTGTTCTCAGATACTCTGCTCACAAAGGTCACATTTAAATTACAGTAAAAAGTGGCTATTTTGGGGGATTAGGCTGAGTTAACACACCAGGAAGTATTCATATTAAGATGAGCAGCTGGCATTAGATCTGGTACCAGCACCTTGGAGAAACTAAAGAAATACCTCACAAACTCCTTCTTTTAACATCTGGTGTTGGCTATATCAAGGATGCACTGGAGTTGTAAATCCTGATCACAGTTCTCTAGAATCACAATAAATTGTCCTTTTCAGCACACCCAGCTCCTGCAGAGACTTTGCTGCTGTCAACAACCAGCACAGAAAAGTGATTTTGAGCCCATGTGCCAAGTTTGCGCTTCTGGCCTGAGCTGGCATTGTACTGGCATTTTGCTCCTGGGAAGTACATTGGGATACTCATCCAAAAAACCCCTCCTGCACCAGTGCTGTGGCAGTTTCCTGTGGTCAAATCAAAATGTGTGTCCAAACATGAAACAGAATTAGCCCCTCTTTTATTGCAGATACCACAGCAAAGGCAAGGGAAGAGAGAGTATTAAAGAGTTTTAAACTTTTTATCCCAATAATGATATTTTTGTACAAGAAATCTAAAAAGATTTACAGTGGGCAATAGTATTTATATATTTATATACACATATAAATATATATATAAAATTGTGTTTATGTGGAGATGTATAAAGCAAATTATTCCATTTTTCTTCTTTTAGCTTAAACATCCCTTTTTCCTTTCCTGATCCCCTATAACAACTACCACCCTCCTCAGGAACTCCCTTTAACTTGCAGTATTGTTTAGCCACATTTGAGGTTTTGTTCCAGTAGCTGGTTTTACAATTAAAGACAATTAAGTCAGTAACCCAACTTCATTGTCATTCCTTGTAATTTTTAGGGTCTTGCAATTTTACTTCCTCCCTGAAAGGACCTCTCATGGGATTGCAGAGCAATTCCATTTTTATTAAACAGAAAATCTTTAAAGATATCATGCAAAAATTGAAATGATGGATGGGAAAAGCTAAACAACCCAACATTTCCTCTTTTTCTTAAGCCTTCTGAGCTTTTTGATGCTTCAGTTGTGATGATTTAGTGCTTGGAAGCAGCGGAACTGATGAAGACATCAGCCCAGAGCATGGTTGTAGGGACTGCTGTATCTGAAACACCAAAGCAAAATATTTTTCTATTATTTTTTCAACTGCTTTTGGCCTACCTCTAACCAAAGTCTCTTCTGCTGTAACTATTTATGTAGCATGATTTAATGACCATTCGGTTTCCCAATGAAAAAAAGGGACTTCAACAAACTTACCCACTGCTCTTCCCAGTGCCATATCCACCTCTGCCAGGGAAAAGAACTGCCAACAGTTCAATGGGAAGTGAAAACAATGACACAGAGTTTGATAGGAAGAACAAAATCAGATGTAAAACAGGTTTGAACCAGAGTTTCCCACTGTTCTCCCTCAAAAGCATTCCCATTTCCAGTAAGTATCTGCTGTCCATTGCTTCCAAGTGAAATTCTCAGGGATACTCAGGCTGCACAGTAGAAGTTGCCAAGGAAACTGGATTCACTTATGATTTCACATGTTGATTATTTCAATATTTTTTTTCTCCACCCACATACACCTTAAAATTAGTATTGTCCTTCACGGTCTAATTACCACACTGGCATTAGCATTCAGGACAGGAAATTGCATTTGCTACCTGAATCCAAGTTTCAGCCACTCTCTTTCTTAAAGCAAAACATTAAAAACACCCACAAAATTATTTTGTCAGTAGATTACTTCAAATTGCTTTTTTCCATACTGATAACCAAAATATCCAATGGCACATCCAGCTTAAGAGCATAAATACAACATTTCCTCACTGTGCTGCTGCTGTAAAACTGAAAGTAGGCAAGGGAAAATATTTCCTTTTTTTAAAATTTTATTTTATTTTATTTTATTTTATTTCTGAGTGTCGCCATATTGGGCACTGGCCACACAATCCCAATGCCTTCAGATTCAGTGAGAGTTAATACTGAGCTCATTAAAGCTGGAATCCCCAGGGTATTTTCGGGAGGTCACCAGCTCCTGATTTAAAGTCAGCTGGAGCTGGATGAACCACTGAGATGCCTGCAGTCTATACTAGCTGGAACAACAGCTCATGGACTGGCCAGACCTTCAGGCTACACAAATTACAACTACAGCTTATATATGGACAGCTATGGACTCTTAGGACTTTCAGAGGATTTTTAAGAGTTCCACATTTTGATCCTAGTCTAGAATTTTCCCTCCTACTTTGGTCGTAGCTCTGTGCATTGTTCACAGAGATACTCAAAGCCCTGACCTTCAAATGAGAGCCAAATGAGTGAGCACAGTGAGGGTGATCATTATCCCATCACAGGCACTGTCAGAACAGTGTTGTTGATCTCTGGGTGTGTTTCCATTTCTCCCTTGCTTTTCCAAATGAGATGAGAGATGCACCACATGGCAGAATGAGAGAGGAAATTGATGAACAGAAAATTAAAAACATGAGCTCCTTTACCCTCATGAGGAGACCACCTTGCATTTGGTTTTTCTGCACCTTTGAGCGAATCTTACCTGGCTGAGCCTTGCAGCAGGTTCCTCCCAAGCTGTGGGATGCAGCTCGGTCAGGATGGATTGTAGTCTCTGTATGGATTATCTCGTGCCTGGGGCTGTTCTTAATAAAGAGCAATTAAACAGAACCTAGTAGAACACCAAGAATGACACGCTCTTCCTTCAGAGAAAGAGGAATCTCTGTAATCAGCTCTAAAATTCAATGGAAGCTCAGGACTGTTCTCAGTGCTCCCACCTTTCCCTCGGAGCCCATGGTAAGGAATAACAGCAGGTATGTTCAGGTCATTTGGCTGCTGTAACAGATCTGGCAGCTGGACAGCTCCACAAGGACTGGAAAGGGGAATTCTAGAACAATAAGGCACAGTTGACTCAATGGATAGTTTTGTGGAATGGAGTGATTTTATCTGTTTTTAAGTGGTTTTAAACTTGGGTATTAGCAGGGGATTGTTACACAGTTATCAGTTCCATTAACCAGCTGCAGAGCTGACGTGTTTGGTACAGATATTCCATTTTTCACTACTGCTGCTTAGATCCAGCTAAAACCACTGGAGCTGGTATGAATAATTTTTTTTAACTGGTTTTTGTTTAAAAAAAATCCACTTACATTTCTATACATGCTGATAACCCTCTTAACAGCATCATTAGCATGGGAAGAAAAAGAAACACTGACATGGTTCATAGAGTGCATCCAAACACTGGTTTTCCAGAGGGCTCCTTGTATGATCTCATGTCAAGTTGCAGGGGTGAGTGGTGGAGAGAGGTGTGAGGAGCTGTGGCAGAGTCCTGGGGATGCCCCTCTGAGCAGAATGGGGATACCTGGAAGTGGGAAGGGCTTCCACAATGCAGTGACATGAGACTCCCAAATATTGTGGCTTTGATATGGCCCCTGTCCCCTTTACAATGGGAAAAAGTACAAATGGAATTAAACTGGAGCAATAGTGCCGTGATCAATACTCTAAGGTGTTTTCAAAATTAAATCTTTATTTTGGAGACTCACCTCCTGAAGTTCCCTGGCTCTCCTTAGGAATTTGATGAGTTTCATCATCCCAAGCAAAGAACCAAAACTGTTATTTCATCTCCTAGGAAAACTAATCAGTGCCTTCCGTCAGCTCCTACAAGCTCCATCTGTCATGTCTCCAGTAGGCCTCCAGAAAACATTGGAAAGCACATCTACACATTTACTTCAAAACTCAAATCTAATGATTGATTTTAAAAAGGGAAAAAAGGGGAGTTTGCAGACAAAGAACATCTTTGTTTGTTGACAGCAATAAAATGTAACTTGTCACCAGAGCTGATATGTTGTATTAATGGCTTTTCTGTGAAAACACTGGGCTGGGTGTTATAAATATTGATGTGAGCACACTGGCTTGGGAAGTGTGTGACAGATGGAAACTTTTAAGGTGAACATAAAATCATCTTCAGTGTTTCTTCAACTGGAAACTCAAATATCCCCTTTTAATTGGAAGCCATTATTAGGTTTTATCACCAGAAACAACATTTGCTGCTGATGCAGGAGCTAGGGGAAGGAAAAATCTCTTTACCTGCCACTGCTGCCAGCATCCCTGAGGAACAAAACTGATGATAGGATCTCCAAATTGGCTGGAGCGGGAATGTCTGTTGTGTGTTTGGGCTTTTTTATTTTTGGTATGAAAATGTCTTGATGCTCCCAGTGACAGCCTGGTTGCCATGGTTACTTGTGAACCAGCCTCTCCCCAACCTGAGGAGCCAGACTATGCTTTTTTCTTCACACTGGATGTGTCCATGTGGATATTCCCAGAAAGAACTCAGGAGCTGTGGGACCAAATCAGCATCCAACACTCAGAATGTGCTTTCAGGGAAAAGGATGTAAGAACATTCCTGATACTCTATAGAAACAAAATAACTGCATCTCCCCACCCTCACCAGCCTTTCCAAGTTACTCAGAATCTCCTACACAATAAATATTAATTCTTTTAAGGGAGCTGAGACTTTCTTTGGTGCAAACTCTGAAGCCTCCCCTAAAGAGCTCTCAAGCCTATGCATCACTTCCCATGCCCAGCCAAAGGCTGCTCCCCTACCCAGGCAGCTGGAATTGGCTCATTCCAGAACTTGCTCTGGAATGACAGGGAAATACTGTTTGCTGAACCACATGCATGTGCCAAAAAAGGAGCCAGCTAAACCCAGGAGAGAGGGCACTAAAAAAGTAATGAATATCCACAAACAGCATCAACTGCTGCCCCAAAGGGGCTCAATTAAAAGACAAATAGAATTAGTTTTAGTTAGTCTATAAAGCACTGGGGGATTTTCAGCATCCCATTGTGCAAAGACTGCACAAAGCCAGAGGGAAGGATTCCTTCTCCTACAGCCCTCCTACAGCCTCTTTGGGAAACTCCCACAAGCAAAAAAAAAAAGACCCACAAGCTAACCTGGAATATTTTTACTGCTGTCAAAGAATAGAGGGAAGGAACAACTTTTTACTCACCTTTCCGATGGGAACCATGGCACAGGGAGCTGGTCAGGACTCATGTCTCCCTGACAGCACCACGTCCTGCTCAGCACAGGTGGGAACGCTCCGGATGGAGCAGGAACAGTGAAGGACAGTGAGGGACAACCCCCTGGCAGCTGCAGTGTTGGGGCAGAGGCACCAGTGCTGCTCCAGAACACCCTAACATGATTTGCATGAGGTCTGGCATTCCTGAAAAACAAAGAAAAGAGAAATCGGCTAACCCAAAGAAATGAATGTAAGGCTTAAATTTACAAGAAATTGTAGCAAAGCAATGAGCAGCTGTGCCCTGCTCCATCTCACTGAATGTGAAGCAAGCAATACCACCAATACCAGGCCCCGATTACTGTTTTTAATAAGTTTTAGCTTGTAATTCAGCAAAGGTTACACACACTGCTTTAATAAGGGAAAAGCACCACAAAAGAAGATTCAGGTGCCATTTCACAGCTTACAAACAGAACACAGAAAAATCCAGTGATTTTGCCAAGTTTGTAGAGGAATTTGTAACAGAGACTGAGAATGCAGCATTCAATTGATCTGCTGATATTTGAACTGCAGGATCAAAAGAAGTGACTTGGAAAATGCAAACAGCAGAACTGCACTGGAATGAGCACACAGGGAACATAAATGCCAAAATGGCTTTTAAAAGTATTTACAAGTCAGGAAGAAGACCAACACATTTCAGGTGTTGGTGGGCATCAGATTTATAGAGAAGGATTTCTGCTCAAGAATTTCTGGACAATCTGTACTGTGGAGCGCAGGTGGCAGAAATAGGAGGTCAGGCTGACCAGGGCTGGTGTGCAGGGATTCAGAACCCAAAAAAAAAAGGAAAATGCAGAACCTGAGCCAGAAGTACTTGAAAGACTTGTATATAAAAGGTTTTCTGTGTTAGGACAGAGGAATGTGAGGAAGTTAAATACTGGCTCCTCCTTCTCATGCTTTAGCTACAGCAACCACATAAATCACAGCTCACACCAGTCTAATGCTATACATGATACAGAATTTACATGGCATGGGAAAGACATGGATAAATGCTCTGACATCACAGAGGAATTCAGAGACTGGGGACCATTCTGAGTTAACAACAAAACCCACTACAAACTGGTGTCAAGGAGTTTTTAAAGACTTGGTGTCATAATTTCACTGAACTCTAGAATAGCATCTCCCTTTGAGGAAAAAACATTTTGAATACTGGGAGGCAAAAATCTAATCCCAGGATAGAAAGGGGAAATCCAGTTATTTCATCTTCTCTGTGGGTATTACAAAATGTTTGTTGGCTAAAATGGATGAATTTGTCTAAGAATCTGCTATTAGACATAATTAAAAACTTTTCATTTACAGAACAGCTGCTGTAAAGAACAAGGCACTCCATGTCCAGAAAAACGTGTTTTCTGAAGTTGATCTTCAAGCAACACTATTGAAATACAGATTCACGTCTTAACACCCCAACAACCCTGTTCTCCAAGTGCTGGTGCAGTATAAGAACAAAAGCCCTGAATTTTTAACTGACAAGTAGTTTAAGAAGAATTTGAGTGCCAAAATATAATAGAGATGCAGAGGAGAAAATGCCAGAAAACAAACTCCTTGACCTACTTCTATACAGAGAACATAGATTCAGTACAGTGTTTAAAAAATACAGGAATATTCTAACAAGAACTTACTCCTAGTTGCAACTATCCTCAATCCAATGAGCTGCTGTAAGGCCCCAGAAAAGTCATCTGAGGAGGCTTTTAAAAGGACTTACAATGGTACTGGTACTCTGAGTTAGACACATGGGGGGGAAATACTGACAAGATAATCCTCCAGAGGGCAAAACAACACCAAAGACTTTACTGGCAACTTCAGAAAATCAGAGAACTGTGGCAAAAGGTTTAGTGCAACATTCAATCAACATAAAACACTCCTGAAAGCATTAACTTAATAAACTAAGTCCATTTCAATTTACCTAGAAATTCCAAGAAGAGGGACTTAGAAGAAGGAGAGAAAGACAGAAAAGATATAAAAAGTCACACACACAGCTACCAATCCCTGTGTTCCAGCCCTGTTCAGGTGATAGGAATTGCAAGAGGCAACAGGGCCAACACAGGTGCCCTAATTACCCCTTGGCCCTCCCAGGCCCTTCCCCCAGGTGAGATTCCCTCAGGAACTGGACTGGGGCTCCCAAGGGCATGTGTGGACATTGCCTCAGCTGTGCCAGGGGCTGGTGGACACTGCCAGGCTGGGATAAAGCTCCGGGAATGGGGTGTGGAGCAGGATGAGGCTCAGCCTGCCCCTAATCCCCAGAATGTCTCATGACATCCATCTTTCCAGTCCCTCACAGCTGGGTGCCTAAATCCTGCAGTGTTGGATTGTCCATTTCTCCAGAACATGAGGAATTTAGCACATTTTATTCAGGCAAAGCCACACCACACACCTACAGGACTGCTGCAGGCTTGAGAATTGGCCCTGAGGTGAATAAATTCCACAGCCTGTGGCATCCCTGGTGCTGCTTCATGAAGTCTCCATTGCTTTTAGCCAGCAGTACTAAGGACCAGAAGCAAACCTTTATTTTGCAGATCTTATCAGACTTGCAGGTTGAAAGAGCACCCAGGAGCTTGAGTGACCTTTGCGAGACAATCCCAGGACCTGGTTTGTCAAACATGGAGTTCAGTCAGATTCAAGGGGCAAGGACCCACTGCACTGAGAGGACAAATCAAACAGCAGCTTCGAAGTCAGAATCATCAACTGACCTCTCCAAAGTATTTACAGCCCAAATCTTTGCTTTCCCAAGGCTTTACAGTCTGGGGGCTGGACAATTCCTGGAAATGTTCTTTAGGAGACAGGAGGCTGAGGCCTGCAAGACCCTCTGCCTTGTCCTGCCTGAAACTCCCCCACAATTATTTCAGCCATAATTTTGTTTGCTTTTCCTGCCCTTTTCTACCCCTGCTTCCCAATACTTTTTTGTGCACACAAGTTCAAACCAAAGGGACTAAAGAGGAAGGCAAATCCTGCTGTCTTGTGGTCTGAGTGGTGGCTCCAACTATCCTCACTGGAGAAAGCCAAGCCCCCACCAACTCCTCCCATCCTCCAGTTAAAAAAATTATCCCTGAAACAATCCCACAGGTGTTTAAAATGTGAGATAGAGTCCTGTGATCCTGAGGAAACAGCAGAACCTGCAGACCCTGTGTGGAGGAGAGCTTGGATCCGTTCTGGTTCAGCCTCCTCAGCTTTAACATTCATGGCTCCAGGCTCAGCCCCTCATGACCATCACCCTGCAAACTTCCCTCTCAGCTCTGATTTATGGGCTGAGTAAATCCAAGCAAAATTCAGCAGTAAAAGAAATTTGTGAGCTAATTTATTGCTTCCGTTTAGGTTAAGGTTTTTAATCATTATTTGCCTTTATATTTTAGATAAAGATTTGTGAGGAACCAATTACCCAAGGCAGCACGAGTAGCTGTGACAGCTGAATTCAATGCATGAGCTACCCTTAGAAAGCACTGCCTGATTTTCTGATAGAAAGTGCTACAGTTAAATAGAGAGGCCAGAGCCTATAGATTAAAATGGGGGGAAATTATGAAGATAATTCACATGGAACATGGCTTTTGAGGATAAAAGCTTCTCAACAGAAGAGAGGAAGATCATTACTGTAAATTTATATAAAGCCAGGGTCAGTTTTTTTGTGGGCTCCATTGAAGCTATGCCAATTTATACCACCTCTAAAGAGTTCATTAAACCTCTGTCTCACCAGCACAGTGCCAGGATTTGAACATTTGTTCATCTGAAATATTCATTATTCTAATCCAGATTGGTACCTTTTTTAAGATGGGGTATGAAATGTTGGTGGTTCCTGCATGTTTTCCCTGCATTAAACACCCACTGCAGAGTCTGGGAAATTACAAGTGTTTCTTCAGCTGGGATGGGAAAGGACCTGACCCAAACTGGAGCTTTTAAACTCAGCTGTGCTTTGGGTTCAAGGCTCTGTTGCCCCTCAGAGCAAAGGGCCCTTTATTTGCTGCTACATTGGGTTGTTTGTGCTAAATCAGTCAAGTCAGATGAATAATTTGCACTGAGTTTTGATTGATTCTGTGTCTTTTTCAGTTTGCCAGGGAGCAAGGAACCAATTGCAATTCCTCATTAAAAATCACTTCTGCTAAATTCCTGCAACTCCAGTTGTGGACACTGAATCTCAGCCCTAAGCCTTGGTAAGCACAACTCTGCATTTTCCTTGTGCTGATCTTCAGCAATCATGAACTAGGAAGAAATTGAATAATCTGCAACACTCAAACATCTGTTGCCTTCAGACCACTGGTGAAAAAGGGCTTAGCACTACAATGTAAGAATCTTCCCAAAGTAATTGGAAAAGGGACGAGCGGTTAAAAAGGAGATGATTTTGTCATTTTTAGTCATCAGCTTTCTCCAGCCCTTCACTGAGCAGTGCCCAGAGTTCTCCTGGTGCTGCCACAGTGGATCGTGTCAGCCTGCAGGAAATAAAGGCTGCAAAATGATTTACACTGAAGGCAACAGGCCTTTTCCATATTGGCATATGTTAGCATTCAGCATCCAGGATTTGTGGCTGCCAGCACAGAAACTCCCAGAAGTAACACTGAAATCAGCCCAAATTATTTTGCATATTCTTGTGTAACAATAGCTGTGTGCTGAGCTGGCAGTCACAGATTCTCAGGAACAGTCTGGCACCTCCCGCTTCACAATCCGCAGCACAGGCACTCCACTGGAGGAGTTTTAGAATCACAGATCAGCTTGTTACGAATCCACACCCACAATCTGGGTTTTCATCCGTACTCTAAAGGAATTTTACTACTTTTGATTTTGCATAGGGGCCAAATCCAGAAATAACAGCATGCCGAAGTTTGGAAGATCTGGGATAGGGTAAGGCACTTAAAACATGAAGCCTACGTTTACAAAGCACAAAAAACAGAAAACTATCACAGTAATCCTCTTGAGGCTTAAACTCTCCCGTTCCTTCCAAGAGATTAAAAACATATGCCAGATCAGAGTAATCAGAGGGTGAGCATTCCTCGTCCTACTTGCCTCTCCACTTCCATCCCACACCAGTCAGATGAGACATTTGGCCACACTTCTGTCCCTCCCTAATCTCAGTGAGTGCTGCAGGAACCCTGCACCTCTGCACAATTGGAAATAGGGATTTACATTTTGTGGCTTTGGGAGGAAACCTCCTCCTACACACTTGGAATTCACTGCTCAAGATGAGGCATTTTTGTCTCTGTTAGTGAACAGTGAAAACTTTCTGATCCCCTGCTATAGAAATTAATTCATTAGTAGCCAAGTGGATCCCTCTGTTGGTGCCAGCCACTTCCAAGGACTTGTAATAAATGATACCCAACACTGCCCAGTCTCAGAGTCAAGAATTTGTGGTGCTCTACGGTAAAAAGTTGTTGAATCCCACCTGGGGAAAGTTCTGCTATGCTGAAGTAAAGAGAAGAAAAAGAAAAAAAAAAAAAGTCCTGCTTTTCAAACAACAAAGATTTTGATAAATATCCACCAGAAAGCTTTTACTCTTTTGTAAGTATCATGTCTATGATTTTTGCTTGGCTTTTCTCTCCTTATCTTCAAAGTGTTTTTTTAGGCAAAAGCTGTTCATTTTGAAAAATGAAATGCAATATTGAATAGTTAAAAAATTCTCATGTTGCCATCCCCATTAGCTCAGGGTCTGAGCAGGGAGCATTTGCCATAAATAATGCACAACTTAATCCAGCGGCATTTTTTTTTAAGAAAATCCCAACATGCTACAAAGCAACAAGAAGGAAGAGAAACACATTTCTGTAAATACATCCAACTCCTATAAACTTCCTAATCAATAACTTTTGTTATACACTGAGCTGAACAAATGATGGTTAGTGAATAATTTAATGACTTTTGGCAGTTTCTACTCCAGAACTGACTGTGAAAAATTTAGAATTTTCTCCAGCACATTTTATTCTATAAATTTTCTCCTAAATAATTTGTATGAACAGTTATTGATCTTTGGAGCATTTGTGAGCACTTCCCCATGCCTGGGATTGAATTTTGAGCTCTTTCAGACAGTTTTAATTGGGTGCATAGATCAAACAGCATAATTTCCTTTTCTTGACATAACCCTATCAGCCAAGTCTCTTTTTCTCCATGTTGTAATCCATTGCCTAATCCAGAGTGATGGTCCCTAATCTCTATGATTTGGGAGGGCATGTAGGGATGTGCCACTTTCTAAACTGGTTCATTGCTTTTCAGAATAGAGATAGGGATAATACCAGCTTTAATGGGTCTCTGAATTAGCATTTTTAGGTGATTAAGAAGTAAATTAAGAAGTTTTTGTCCCCATCTGTCCAGTTTCTTCACTCCAGCTGAAAGCCAAGGGGCTGATGCAGGCTGGTAATGTCTGCACGTGGGGGTGACAGCCCTGGCTCTGTCACCCCACGGAGCACCACAGGAACCACTTTGCCAGGATCCCTCCAGTTCAGAATGTGAACTTTGGGAGCCTGAAAGATAACAGGCAACCCAGCTTTTAGCAATGCAAGTAATGCAAGATGTAAAAATACTCCTCTTCTGTTAATGGAAATTCAATTGGTTAAGACAGTCAAGGAAAGCCCTTGAGAAAAAGAAAGAACAAATCTTACATCACACATAAAATCTGAAATTCTCTCAAGATGAATCTTCAGGAAGTCTGGAATTGAACATCTGAAGGTGAGAATGAATTTGTAATAATGGCTTTTTAGAGGAGGATGAATGTTTTATTATATTGTCAATGTGTATTTCTAAAAAAATATGTAGAGTGATGCATTTGAGCTATGGTTATTTCTAAAGCTGTAGTTTTTGTAGAACTTCTGCTCTTCCTTCCCCCAGAGTTGCCGCTAATTAATTACAACTATTTGGAGTACACAGAACCATGGTGGTAGCTGAAAAGGGAAAGGATATAAAGTTTTTAACTTGAGAAATTTTGTGCTCTTTAATTCAGTAACTTTGTAAGTCAATATTGAACACATGAAACTGGGACCTGAGCTAAACACTAACAGGATACTGAGTTTTTTTCCTTTTATGTAGGAATTCTGTTAAGGTCAGCTATGATGGAAAACTCTTCAAAGTGTTGCTTAAGTGTGGTAGGCAGAGAGAAATGAGACCCTTCCTGCTCCCCTTTCCATCCATCCAGTGGTTCTTACCTGCCATGTGCTTGTTACTGTTCCCAGTACCAGGTCAAATTGGAAGCCAGCTGGAATTTTCTCTGGTAAACTTGTATTGGTGGAGGAGAAAAATATTGACAGCCTGATTTTGTAATTGTAACTCATTTTTTTTTCATGCCATAGGGCTGTCATTTCAATTTTCCTTCAGGATTATGTTATGCCATTTATGGCTTTTCTTTAGTGATTTGTTGACTCAAGTTGCCTTTGGACCCTGATCACTATTTCTGGCTGAAACATTTCAGATTTAATGTTTTCAAACTTAATATTTTTTATATTTTTCACTGAAAAATGAAAAATAGCCCCTGTCTTTAAATATAAATTTTCCCCAGATTTATGCATTTTTTGGATGAACTCCTGCAGGAGTCAAACCTTACACTCAAGTGTTTTGTTTAGAAAAAAAAAATCATATTTCTGTCCTAAGGAATAAAAACTGAATGGTTCACTTACTCATTTCAAAGCAGCTCTTCCTTTTAAAGCTTGGAAACTACATTTCAGTGGAGGAGAGAAAAAGAAGGGAATATATTTATTGAACTAAGGCAACTGGAAGAAATTAGTATCACAGGGAGGGGTTTTGTTTGTTTGTTTTGTGCCCATTTCAGAGCAGACACCATTTTTTCAACAAGCTTTGCTGTTCTCACACCAGATGGCTTTATTTTATCAATACTTTATTTTCCTCACATATATTTTCACTGCAAGTATCTTGCACATGGAAAGAGGGTGGGAATGCTTTTTATTAATCTGCCAGATATTTAACTATGCACTAACTCATCCTGGCATCTGAGCCAAACTTAGGGCACCAGATGATTCAATGTGTATATTCCCAGTACACCATGGAATAGCAGGAAGGCTATTCCTATTCAGTAATTATCAGAGCTACAAAAAGAGCTATTTGCCAAAGCAATGCTTTTAAGGTTCAATTAATAAATTAGAAATGTGTATCAGCATTTTGTTGGATTCCTGGAGCAACTTCCCATTTAACAGGCAGTTAGTTCTCATCCTTGCAGGAGTTTGGTGAGCTTGGGGGTTAGACAGAGCAGTGGGGCTGAATTCAGCACTGCACAGAAACTGCTCAGCTTCTGGAAAAGAGACAGAAATGTGCAACTAAAAACCATTACATCCGCCATCTATATTTATGTGATTATGTTTTCTGACCTGCCCTCATTCCCAGCCTTGAAGTAGAAAAACCATTTGGAAACAAGAGGAAACCATATGCAGCAAAGCAAATGCATGTAGGGCCTTGCAGGTATTAGTATTTATAATAAATAAAGGTGTGAGAAACCACCATATGTACATACATCTCTCCATTTATATTTGGTCTGAAATCTATTAAATCCCAATTTGGCTGAAAGGAGAGAGGAAAGCAGCAAAACTCATGGCACTCACCTAGGAAAAATGTTCCAAAAGGTAGCCTATCAGTTTTAAAGCCACTTTGCAGCCTTTATTTTGGTCATCTCAGTCAATGTCTAATTACCACTTGGACTATTTTCCTCCTTGAAGCCAGTGTTTATTAAAAAGTCCCCTGAATTCAGTAGATCACTGAAGGCAATCTGAAAGCTGGGATGCCTCAGTACCCAACACCCCAGCTCAGCTCTTCTCTTTTTTAATATCCTGAAAGGGCTAAAATCGTTTTCCCAGAATCCAAAATAGGCTTTCCTTCACCACCAGAGTCACAAGTACATTTTGCAGTACAACCTCATTCTAAGTGGAGTTTCTCTCCCTGCTTTTTTGCAAGAGAAATGTTCCCTTCTGTGTCTTGTGCTGTTCCCTCCTTCCCTGGCTGCTGCCCCTCTGAGCTGAGATCTCTGTGTGCACACTCCCCCCTCAGGACATGGTCTCTTTTTATTTCAATCGCATTTCTAAAGGCTATTATGCTTTGGAACTCTATTCCTTAAACCACTGGGGTGGGGAACCGAGGGAATATCTTCACCTTTTTTACAACCTCTGTTTACTGCATCTGGCCAACTGTTTTAGGAGTAATTTAATGTTATTCTCTTGATTAAGTAAAAATATTACCTACTATTCACTTAAAACTCCTTTTTCCATCCTTCTTGCAGGATACATTTCAGGATACATTATTACATGAGAAATAACCATTAGCACAGTATATTGGATGACTCAATTATGTTCACAGCCACAGAAGCACTATTCTTCCTTCGAGGGTTTTCCACCAAGATGTTTGGAAGGGAAGTTACAGTTCTGTTAATTTCCCATTTTGATTTCCTCTGAATATTTCTGTCTGTGAAACAAAACCAAACAACAACTAAACCCGTGTTGGTGGGTTCAGCAGAATCACTTTATCTTAATTTTTCTGACCCCTTTAACACAGCTTTGGTGAGCCAGGATTTACAGCTCAGAGTGGACCTTACACTGGGAGATAATTTTTGACTCCTTATTAAAAAATTGTTTTTTCCTTTTTTTTATAATATGCTTTCGATATTGTAATTTCTTTAGCATTTTAACCTTTCAAAAATAATCCTATTTAATAAAAAAAAAAACAAACAAACCCCAAAATGAAGTCTTGTATAAATGAGATCACTGAGAGTAACCTATAGATAAGTAATTTTCTAAAAAGCTTCAGGGCAGCACCATGATCCCAAGAAAAACTCCCCAACTGCAGAAATCAAGACTGATTTTCCAGAATCTCCATTAGCAGAGGCAACACTTGCTGTGCCTCAGCTTTCATTGTCTAGAGGGAAAATCTTCCATCTCCCCAGGCCATTTGAGGTGCAGGTTTCTCCAGACACAGGTCTTGGTGTGGTTCTTGGGGTGTCTGTGCAGGGCCAGGAGTTGGGCTCAGTGATCCTGCCGGCTCCCTTCCAGCGCAGGAGATTCTGTCATTGCAGCTGGCTGCTCGCTCCCAGGCCAAAGCAGCCTGACCTTGCACAGACCCTTTGGGCACTATTTCAGCTCCAACTCAATTGAGACATTACTGGACATGGGCTTGGCTTTCTCAGCACTGCCACATCATTTCAGGATAGATCTAGGGTGGTTTTGAAGGAGACTCAGATCCTGCTGCCTCAGCATTTCCAGCCCTATTTGCCATAAACAAGGAAGAAACCTACTTTAATGAGAACACTTAATGCCAAAACTTTTGCAAGTGCTTATGTTTAACTATCTGATTACATTATTAAGAATTTATTCTATTTTGAAGCCACTGTTTGACATTCTCAGAAGGTACATCAGCCTCATTAAGAGGCTGAGAAAGGCAAAAACTGAGCTTACAAGTGAAATTTAGTTTGTCACTCATATAGACACACTTAAATTGTGCCATCTGCCTGCTTGCTCTAGCATTCCAGGAGGATGCTCAGGAGCTGTGTTTTCCTTTAGCCTTCCCTTGGCCCATGCTACAGGACTTTGTTGCTGCAGTAGCCAATTGATATTGGCAGAAAACAGCATTTATTTAGAATGGTGAAAGAGGAGGAGAGCTGGATTATAAAAATGGAACTCACAGCATTGACCTTGCAAGCAGCACTGCTGGTACATCAGCAGGAGAATTTGTGTTCTGAGCATTAAATGCACCAAATGTCTCCCAAAGGGTAAAGAAAGACCAAATTTGCTCTCATTTTTAAGGTCTCTGTTTTCTAGGTTCATGTTCGAACACATATCACATAAGACAAAAATATGCCTCAAATCTCATTTTAGTTTTGTGGTCACTCCCCTTTTGCATCTGTTCTCCATCTTGCAGAGCTCATTTCCCAGCCTGGTGCCGGTGATTGCCCGCCTGGAATGAGGCTCAGCCTTCCAAATGTCAAACACAATGAAAGCCAAAAAAGCCCTGTAATGAAAGTGGCTGTGGGGACCCGAGGGCTCCTGGCCCAGCCTCAGCCAGGCTGAGCTCTGCAGCAGCACAGACAGAGAGGGCTCTGCACCAGGACCCGCACAGGACACGGGTGACCCAAGCTGCCAGCTCGGACACATGGGCAGGGACGTGTCTCCAGGTCACTGTCACTCACACACCACGAGCAGCATCAGCTTGGCACACTTGGCACTGGGAAAAGAAAGAGCCCAGACTGCCAATCCCACTGCACAAGCACACATTCCTGGCTTGGGCAGTGCACACCAGCTCTGTAAACAAAGGGAGGAAAACCAGAGTTTGTGGAAATTCTGTACATTTTCTTCCTCTCCTCTCCCTTTCCCTCTCTCCACACGAAGAATCACATCAGGAGAAACACCCCCTGGTGCTTTGCTGGTTTAGGATTCCCCTCTTGGTGCAGAGCAGCCCTGGAGCTCTGCCCAGGGCTGGAGCTGGGCATGGGAAGCCAGGAGACACCGGGTGTCCCATGTGCTCCCGGCCCCAGCCCTGGCTGTTCCCTGGGATCCCTGACAGACGCTGCTGCTGCCCAGCTGCGACTCAGAGCCCAGAGGACAAATCCATCAGTCTATTTAGGACAGAGACCAAATGGGTAATAATAGTAATAATAAATTAAAAAATAAATAAATGGTAAGAGTCACAAAGATCTCACCCATCACTGGTGGCCAAACATTGGCTGATCACAAGAACCTCCTTCTTTCTCAGTTCTATGGGACAGGAACAAAACTGGGAATGGAAATTAAGTGGTTCCTTAATGAACTTGCTGATTTTTGGAGCAGAATACTGAAGATTCCTCAACAGCACCATCAACTTTAAATCCCCCCAAACACCCTGAGACCTCCAGTACAGCAGGTCCTTGGCCAAGTGCTCTGGTATTTAGTATACAAGGATCTATTTGCTAAGATGGGAGTGGGTACTGAGGGGAATAAAAATCCTCTGGGAGAGTTGGGATGTGAGTATGGAAGTGGCTCAGTGAACACAACATAACACAACCTGTTTTAGTGGAAGATAATCACAGTAATTAATAGGATGTGTTGTAAACTTGATAGATTTCAGTGCATATTTACTGCACTGTTCACCAGTGATTTATCTTAATTTTATATTAATCATTAATATATTCAGCTTGACCAGAGAAGTATTATTTTCATTACTCACTGTAGAGGAGAATTTTTTCCAAAGGAAAGCTAATTTTACACATAATCCATCATTTGAAATTAGCCCAGCATTCCTGCCTTTTACAGATACAATTAGTGGTAAACTCCTGGGAAAACCTCTTCTTGCACGCTGTGGCATTAGCTACAAATGCTCAGCCCACAGGGGAGATTTAAACTGGATATTAGGGAAAATTTCTGCACTGGGATATCATCAAGCACTGAACAGGCTGCCCTGGGCAGTGTGGGAGTCACCATCCCTGGAGATATTTAAAAGCTGTGTGGATGTGGCACTTGGGGACAGTGGTGGCCTTGGCAGTGCTGGGGGAATGGCTGGACTGGATGATCTTGGAGGGCTGCTCCAAACGAAATGATTCCATGATTCTATGAAAACTTCCCTGAGAAGCCAGTACTTAATATTAGCAGTGTGTAAAATCCTCCCTTTTCCCCCGCTGTGCTCAGTTACTGATCTGGCTCAATGGTTCAGAAGCAGCTGAGCTGTGCTAACATTTCCCTCTCTGTAATTAAAAGACAAGGAAGTCGTGTGGCTGAGCAGGGCCACCACAGCTGCTCTGGGGACAGCAGGGATGCTCCTGATGTCTGATTGTGAACAGAGGAAGCAAGAGATGGATTCCTGCCTTCAGCAGGGCTGGCAGCTCAGGGGATTTTTCCCATTAGAGAACGTATATACTCCAAGCTCTCTCATTGCCTGGGAATTTTGGTATTTCAAACACCACTTCTGGAGCCACTCAGAGCTAAGGAAATTCAGAGCACAGTAAAAACACACCTATTCCTGCCAGCTGAAGGGCTCAACCCATAAACAGCACCAAGCCAGAGTGCTGCCTGCAGTGAGTCAGAGGATCTAGTAAAAAATTAAGAATAAAGTGGTGATTTTTCCACCCCCAGTAACTAAAATGATGCACAGGATATTTTTGTGCCATTTCTTGCATTTGTTCGTGGAATAAGCAAACAGACAGTCTTTGATCCTCCATTAAGGAGCAAAACAAGAGAGTAGAAATATTTTCATGCTGCAGCACTAAGAGATTCAAGCAGGTTTTTAGTATTAAAAATTATTCACTTTAACATGCAGGGTGTCCCCCCAGCAATTAAGCCCAGAGAGACCAGCTTCTAAAACATATAAGTACTAGCAAGTGCACAAAACTGAATGATAGACGGTGATTTTGTCCTTTCTGAGGAGCACTGGGGTTTATTAATAATGCCAAAAATGGGCAAGTTTGGGCAATGTCACTCTCTGCTCACAGTCAAACATTGTGGCTTTATGGAGCTGGAAATCTTTCTTTAAAATAATGTGCTCCTGGAGTATTGATCATGTTTTTACTGTAAAAAGGCAACAGTTGACACTTGATTTTTCATTTTCTTCCACGCTACCCTGAGTGACTTTAGACATGAGCAAATCCAAGCCTTTCCTAAAGGAGATGTTAATGGATGGCAATATTCAGAAGTGAGCCATCTTTTACTTCTGATTCAAAATAGTTATTTCCAGACAGGACAAAGGCTATTAGATATGTCTATGTACAAATTCTAAAAAGGTTCTCAGGGAAGAATGATGTTCAGGTTAAAAATAGGTAAAAAACGTGAAGGTTTTTATTTTCTGAAAGATATTTATTATTTTTTAATCATTAATCACCAGACCATAGCCTGTAAAACTGGCCTTAAATCAGAAAGAAATCAACTTCCATATTTATAAATTCCTGCTGTAACAGAAGTCTTGTCTCTCCTGGTTCTCACTGGGTAAAGAATCCCACAACTCCTGTTGGTGATCATTATCGAGCAATGATAGGAATTACAGGTAACTTTTCAACCTGAGAATATTTTAACTTTAAAAATATTCTGCATATCCTAAGCATTACACAGGTCTGTACAACACAGTGACAGGAAAAAGAATGAAACAAAAAGGAGGTGAAAAATGGCTGGAAAAGGGCTTTTCGGGGCTTGAATTTTCTTTTTTTACCTCTGAGCCAACCTAGCAGCAATTCATGCTCAATAAAAGTGTCCCAAAGGACTTCACTGTCCCTGCACACATGGCAAAATACATTTAACATACCTCAGGATCCAACCTAGTTGGGTTCTAGTTCCTTTCACATCACAATTACAATGAAGGAAACAGAAATGTGGAACTATTTTATGTGTGACATCCACACCATCACTGGCAATTCCACTGGCAACAGTGAAATTCCAGATGGCAGAGACCGCAGAATTCCTAGATCTGCTTCAAATAGAGATGGTTAAATGAAACATTCAGCTTCCTGAGAGTGCCTCCCTCTCAAACAACAGCCACGGTGTTCCCAAGGAAAAGATGAATCCTACAGGCAGCTTGCCACGCTCTCACTGCACAACAGGACTTAGGAATAGCTTTGGGAATTCAGCTTCCAGGCAGCCCTTTGGTGGTCACACAAAGGAACATTCTAGTAGGAGCTTCTCCAGCTCCAGAAGGAGCCTCCATAGAAAGATCAAGGTGTCTCTATCCAATCCCTGATAGCAAACTCCAACCTTGCTTAAACTGATTGTTAGAGATTTTCTACCTTGGCAAAGCCTTGATCACTAGATTTTAGTTTGCAATTTTCTGCTTACTTTTTAAATGAAAATTCCTTCCCTACATTGCATTTATAGCAAATTGCTGCAGAGTTTGTTGGCATCACAAAATCAACAGCAATGAAAAGAATATCAAAAATAGATTTGTTCTGACTTGTGAAAGCTCTCTGGAATAAAAGCACCAAACATTCTGGTCTCATCTGTGGCAGGTGGGGAGTGTCACTCTGGAAACTGAACAGATGTTTGATTACGTAGAAAGGGACATGAGAAATGGGAAGTTCATTATTATCACTTTCATGTTTGCATAAATGCATTGATTGTTACATGTTAAGAGATGCAAGGGGTTTCTGAATAAAGGTTTCCCTTTTTCTGTCCTCTGAAATAGACCTTGGTTACAGTTCACTCAAAAAGAACGGTCTCCCCAAGGAAATTTATCACACATTCGATTCCAATGTTTGTCTCTACCCACTGCACACAAACCGCCTCTACAAGGATTTTTTTGATCAAAGGGTTTTGGAGGAGTATTAATAAATCTGTAAGTGACACTAAACTGGAAGCTGGGTGGGTCCCTTTTTATCATTTCAGGATCATCTAAGACCAGTTTTATGGGAAACATGGCAGGTGTGTCATGCACAGGGCAGAGGGACACAGGATTGGAGCACTGGGATGTCGCAGCAGGTGACATTCCATGGAACCTTCACTGAAGATGCAATTCTGTCTTAGGTTTTGGAAACCTGAGGCAATGAAGAGTGGAAGAACTGCACTTGGAAAAAATGAGTGAAGAACAAACCTCTCTCCAAACCCAGCCGTGTGTAAACATCAGCAGTTTAGGCTAAACATTTCAAAACCTGATTTCATCTACTTTTCAAGTAGGTCCTTTCCTTGCTGGGTTTGATTAGGTCCTAAATGCCCTGCAAAAGCTGTACATGGCATTTTTGGGGTACTTGTGTCACTTTCACCAGAAGAAGTATTACCTGGGAATAGCTTCCTGTAGCCAGTCAAACACTGTGCACAAGTAGGTTGATCAGAAAAGCTGATCAGTATTTCTTAATGACAAATTCTGTTCTGGTATGGTCTCTTTTTAAATTATTATTATTTTAGTTTTTGAACAGCAGCAGCATTTCTGGCAGCAGCACAGCTATTTTGAGCCCTACAAGAGGATTTTCAGTATGCACAGAACTTTTGTACATTGTCCAGCATAACATAGTACTCTGCTCTGATATTCCTGGATTTGCAGGAAGAGAGGAGGGTTTGGCATCTTTAAGATTGACAAAGGGAAGAATTATTCAGTCAGAAAAAGGATGAAGCTGCTCAGAAAATCTCAATAAATTAATATCTGTCTTCCTCTCCACTTTACCTGCATTTAGAGCTCATAATAAGAGTAAAAAATTCCCTGACCTGCTCAGAAAAATGGATAAAGAAGAAACTCTCACAGAGACTGGGAGTGTAAGCTTAACAAAACAGGAGAAATGCTTTGGGGGATTGAACTTCTGAGTGAAGCCTGTAAAATACTAATTAATCTTTGCTGTCAATATAAAACGCAAATATAATTCAAGACACCGTGGAAGGAAAATCAACTTTTTGTACCTAGCAGCTGTAATATTCAAAATGTTTCTCACTGCCCAGGTGGGGTGCAAGCCCTGCCTGGGGAAGTGCCTGTCACAGGGAGTTGCCCTCAGCAGCACAAAATTCCAGTCCTCTCCATACATTTTTTCCATTCCAGCCTCAGTCAGGAATGCCTGGGTGATTTGGAGATGCGATTAGGTTGCATTCCTGTTATTACAAGGAAGAGAATCAATACTAATTCACTTAGCTTTATAAGTGGCTAAAGAGATGTAACATCAGCCTCCAACGAGAGAGAACACTTCCTGCGTGTGTTGGAATACTAATAAGAACTGGCTCAAGGTAACCACCCAGAAAGAACTGTTTGCTAAAGCCAATTAGTTATTAATCAGGAGCTTGCTCATTTTTAAATGTCTGACAGTTTTAAAATAAAGAAAAAATACAGCCAACCCAGACACTGAAGTCAGGTGAGAAAATAAAAGTATGTAGCATAGATTTTGTAATTTGAAACAGATAGTGAAAAGAATTTAATTAAAAATAGAATCTTTGAAAACTCTGAAAAAGTTTAAATTCACCTCTGCAAATGACTCTTCTCTATTCAACACTTGAACTTAAACTGAGGACTTGGATATGCTGCTATGGAATAGGCAGGTTACAGCTTACACATTTCAGATCAAACGGCCAGGGCTGGGTGGAAAAATACTCTGCAAAAATATGCACTTCACTTCCTTGGCTTCTTCCCTGGAGGTCTCCAAGGGTTGAACACTTAATGCTGAATAACCTTTCCTGGAAACTCTTTGTAGTGGATATAAGCCACTGAGAGAGAACCTGAACCACAGGAGAAAGGAAAATCTCTCAGCCCCAGCCTTTGAGTTAGGAACAACCTTATTTCTAAACCATCCAAAATGCACCCCAGTTTAACTGTAGAGCAAAGTCCTTTAATGAGAATATCCTCTACCAGCAAACTCTGCTGCTGCAGCCACTGAGGCCTGTGCTGGTCCCAAAGCAACACGAGACCAAGGCAATCCAGGATTTTCAGGCTATTGTGCCAGCCTGGCATTCAGTAACACCTGGGTTGCAGTAATGGCCATTATCCCCTCCAGCTGTTCTACCATACTCTCCCTTCAAACCCATCGCTTCCAGTTTTGCTAAGAACCTACAGAGCTTTCAGTTGGCTTAAACAATCAAGCTTCCCAGGATAAGAAATCAATAACCATTTAATATTTAAGCAGCTTACAAGCCACAGCTGAACTCTGGATGTGGCAGCAGTGTTCCAACTACAGGGAATTTCTCTAAACCTCAGTGTCTGGAGCAGTGAGGCATTAACATGGCTCCTGATTATCTCTATTTGAGAGCCCAGCAGCCCACTTACAGAACAAATTCTGCTCATGATGCCTGCCAGTGCTGGTTGTGTCCCCCACTGAGTGCATCCTGTTCCAGTCTGGGGGCAGCACTGACAGTGAGGCCTTAATGGAGAGACAAATCTGAGCCAGGCAAAGCCCTGGAGGAAAGGCTTCAATTCCCTCTGCCCGTAAAGCAGGTACTGGGATCAATGATGGCCCAGCAGTGATCCATGGCTGCTCTGCTCTCCCAGGATATGTTTTGCTGTGGGGTCAGCTCCTGAGAAAACCTTCCATGACTATGCAGTAACGGAGCACTTAAAAGAGAGTTTCTGTGCCAAGTGGATAAATGCAGCCAGATGTTATGGACTGGCTGGGAGATCAGCACTAGGAAACCACAAAATAATACAGAGGCTGTACACAATGAACCTTCACTTGGGTATTTCCTTTGGACTCAGAGGTATCACTGCCAGGAAAGTGCTCAAAGGGCAGGTGTGGCAGGAAAAAGAGCTCCAGGGAACAGCTCCACAGATCCCAACTTAAGGGTCTTCCCCTGCATCTACATATATGCATTGATACAAAGACGTAGGAGTTGGAAAGTTTCAAATTATGTTTTCACCTCCAGTTAGGAGGTGAGAAAGAATAGTTCAAGTAAATATAAAAATATTTATTATATTTGTCTAAAATTTTATAATTTGTAGACAAATTTGGCAGAATAGATCTATTTTCACATTGAAGGAAGACTAAAAAGCAAAATAATCCCTTCTATTTTCTAAGCTGTGTGATACTTTAACAGTGGACACATTAAGTTTTAAAGGAAATAAATTTTATTTATTCCAAGTCTTTAAGAAGAGGTAAGAAACCTGAAACAAGGATTTTCTGCAGATAAAGACTGTTGGGTCCTTGTAATCCTCAGCTTGCTTTTTATCCTGAGAAAATATACTCCTTTGTTGCAAATAGTTGGCTGCTCCTGAACATGACTAATCCGTGAGGGGCTGATCAGCAATGGCTGAGTTTCAAGCAATGAAAACCCTCATTAGGAATGGTTTTTGCTACCTCCCAGTGCAATGAAGAGATTGCTGCTACACAATGCACTCATCAATCGGCATTGTCCTTTCCCAGGTGATAATTCTGTTTATTTTCCTACATCTCCTCGTGACAGGAAACAATTGAATTGAGAAGAGAGAAAACAGGCAGCTATGATTCCCTGAGGATTTCTGTGTGTCTCTCCAGTTTGTTTTTTTCTGTAATTTCTCACTCCTGGGCTACACAGGGCATGTTCTCTGAGATGCACTCTGCCTATGAAAAACCTTTAATGTTTATGAATTCTCGGTTTTTAAGATTGCTTGACGACTTTCAGCTTTGAGGAGCTCCAGAGCCATCTGTGAGCTGCAGGGGATTGGGCATTCCCTACTAACTGTGCCACAGGATGGATTTCCTGCCACGGGCTGTTAAAAACCACTCCAGTGACTCCTGCGCGGCTCTGAGGACACACTGTGGTTTCCCAAGGCAGGGGAAATGGCAGTTTTATTTAGCATTTACAGAAGGCAGCTACCAGCAGCTGTTTACAGGAGCAAATACCCAGTGACAAACAGTTCCTGGAAGTATCCAGCCTCTGACACACATTTTTCAAGGAAGCCAAGCCTGACAGGTTGTCTTTACCCTGGTATCAATCAATACATCATCAGCAGCAGCTAATCACACCCATTACTGCAAACCACTGGGGAACAGCATTTGGAGAGGCACGGGGACCCAGGAGCTGGGAACTGGCAGAGCTCTGCTCACAGACACTGTGAATCCAACACCCCCATGATGGGAATAACAAACTGGCAGCAGTGTCCCAGAAGGAAAGCCCCTGGAGTAACACACTCCAAATTCCACCTATCCCACAGGTAGAAAACAGAGATCCAGGCCTATTTTCTGCTTCCGGCAGAGCAGCCTAAATCACAATAAATAGATTAGCTGAGAAATAGCAATAAAACCTCGTTACCTTGCTAGCGTTGCCTGTTCTCACTGGGATTTGAGGGGGGTTACTGCAGGGAGTGTGCAGTAACAGGGACCTGCATCTTCCTATTACTAAGGGGTGCATTATGCTAAGGATAGCTGAGTCTCTGGAATGACACACTGGACACCCACCTGGCATGGGAATTTTGGTCAGAGCTCTTAACTACAGGGACTTGCTAGTCAAGTTTTCCAGGAGAAAATATGTCACTATCACATTTACTCAATACTGCTAATAGAAACAACTTACTTACTTACTTACTTACTTACTTACAGTAATTACAAACCTCGTGCTAAGAAACAAAAATTAAGTTAAACAAGCACAAGTCATTTCTACACCATTTCCTCACTGGCAAAATAATTAAATTACATTTTGCAATTTTTAGGAATTCTTAGTATAAATCATTGATTTATTCTAGTAACATGATTGAGTAGTCTACAATTTTTTTTTGAGAGTTGCAAATGCTTTCACAACTCCAGATTCTCACCACATGAAAAAAGCAAATGAACATATTGAAATGGTTTAATTTGAAACTGCCTTTGTATCCACACCAGCTACAGGAACATTTTGCAGATGTTTTCTCTTACACATTTTCTCTTTGTCAGAAGCCAAATGACAGAGGAATGCAAACCTGCCTCAGCATGGTGGACAATTTTCTTTTCCTCTGACCATAACAGCCTTTCCAGGGGAACATAAAAGAGATTTTTAACAGAGGGCTTATTTTTTTGTAAGTTATTATTTTCCTATTCCCATTAAAGAAACTTGATGACCAGCCCTGTGTCTTCTGAAATTCTATCCTTGTGTCTTTTCATTTGATTTCTTTCAGATTTCTTCCTAAATTTTTCTCTTTGATCCCCACCTGGAACTTAAAATGCTTTTTTATGCTCCAATGATCCTCTTCAGAAGTTCCTGGCTCCTTAGGGAAGGACAAAGCTGTGCACACACAGCTATAGAGACTCCTCTCACTTGAGCTGCCCATTCTCCAACAGGTTTGAACTGATTCAGTGCTCAAAGAATGACAGAGCTGCATACATTTCACCTCTTTCTCTTAATCTTCCTCCTCCTCCAATAATTTAAATCCTGGGACATTTAATGACCAACTCCAGCTATGTTCTTAAACTTTAAATCAGCTTGTGACCACTTGGGCTGGATTTACTGCAGTTAGGATCTGCATTGTTGTGTTTAGCTTTTCCAAGATAACTGTGTTGTTTTATGTTTTTGACATAACACAGACACCAAGATGTCTTTTTTCATCATCTCACAAGTAATCTCAGCTAATCAGCATTTCTGTTTCATGGTTACAGTCTCCTGGCAACAAAACTTTATCTCAAACTGCCCCTTGTTGTTTTGGAGACCCTGTGCCTGAGCATGGTACATCTTTTCTTTTTCCAAACACACTTAGTGTTCTTCCTTGTTCTCCTTGTGATTATCCATTTCTGGCCTGAAATAAAGCACCAGGAATATGCTAACATTTACACAAAGATTACTTCTGTTTCTGGTTGCTCCCTTCCACGTGAACCACAACTCTGTCACTGAACAAACCCTTATTTCACAGAAAAAATGGAAAAAGAAAACCCCCAAACCACCAAAAAAGGCTTTGCAGGCTCAGCTGTACTTTTCCAAGAGAGCATTCACACATCCCAGCTGTTCCAGCCTTACAGGCCTATGGAAGAGGATTACAGACTTCAAAAAAGAGATGGGGAGGATCTTTAAGAATATGTTACCTATAAATCCAAACTTTCTCATGCTGACAGCTTCAGGGAGGACACCAACTCCCAGTAAGCCAGAGCAGCCTGCCTCCCCTGGTCATTTGGAGCCCTGCTTGCCAGCCCTCCAATCTTGTCAGTTCAGACAAAAGCAGAGATACCTTGGACCTGGCTCTCTCCCTGTCCAAGGCATTTAACACAATTTAACACAGATATTTGTGATTTGACTGGAGGGATGAGCCTCAGCCTCTCCTGCATGTCACCCCCCATACACATATTGATGCTTACAGATGTTTCTTGAGCCCTGTTTCTCCTGACTCTCATGCAAAAATAAATGTGGGATGTTTTTGTATAAAAGCTAGACAGATAAAGTGAAAGATTCGTATGGCAACAGCAAAGTGGCCTAGGTAGTCATGACAACACATCAGTGCTTATAAGACTTCCCTTCTTCTTAATTTTTTTTCAGTTTAGATAGCACACATGCGAGCTGTAAAAACCAGTATCTGATATGCAGCAATAAAATGAAAAGTGAAATATTCACAGCAGCTACCACAGCAAGGCTGAGACGCTGACAGTTGCTGGTTGTCATTGACAGCAGTTTTGTCCAGTTTCCAGAGGGACTCCTCAGTGTGTCCAGGTCTAAGAGAGACCAAGAGCCTTATCCCAGATTTGGGGGTGAGCAGGAAAGGCCAGGAGGGAGAGGGCTAGTGCTGCTTTTAAGGGAAGAAGATCAGACATTAAACACACACAAGCACATTATAAATGTATTCAGATCCCCACATACTTACAATTTCCTTCATCATCTGATCCCAGGAGGGCTCTGCTGCTCAGCCCCAACTCAAGGGACTGTGGTTCCCACCAACCATCCTTCCTTGAGCAAGAATCAGCATCCATTTTTGCTTTCAATCTTCTGTGCTCATTAGTTGTTGCCTAATTTTTAATGTGGAAATTTAAAATCCCTCCCAGCCTTATCATTCACAGGTGGAAATTAAAGCACACCAGAAATAAATACCCCTTTCCATCCCAGAGAGAAGTAAATAGATTTGTTTCCTGTAAAAAGGGAGTGACTGCTGCCAGTAAAACAAATCACTCCCTCTCTAATCAAGTGATAAACTCAAGAAAATTGCAATCCCTAATATACCTAAATCTGCCAAGAATCATGTGTACCTTCAAAGGGAAAAAAAATGGTTGGCATCTGGACTCTAATAACTGAAATAACTTTCATGTACTATTATAAAAAACCCCTTTCTTTTATAATAAAATAACTATGGTCAGCATGCTCATTTCTTTCTTCTTTCTCTCAGCTGTGAAAAACAATTCTCTGACATCTGTAAGAATTCCCCAATTGCATGCGATACTGAACTTACAAGGTCTCCATCAGCTGTATCAGGGAAATAGCTCCATCTTCTGGGAGGCAGCCCTTCAGTGGCCGGGGAGGGAGTGCTTCCAACGGCCCATCCTGCCTCTTCCCGGGGTTTATCCGTGGTGCTGTCAGTGCAGCATCGTTGGCCTCAGGAATCAGTCTCTCTGGGCTGCTTTGCAGTGGCAGAACTGTTAAAACAAAGCAGAGGGGCTGAGTAAACAGAGACTTAGTAGCCAATCCATGGCAATAAAAGCATCCCACAAAACCAGCGGGCACAGCAAAGACACTCCCGAGTATCCCAAATCCACGAGGACAAGGGTGTAAAGCACAAACATCCTTAGGGTGACCCCTGCCACGAACAAGTTCCATAGTTCCCAACACAGAAAAGTATGTGCCAAGATAGCACAGCAAATGCCTGATAGGATTATTCTCCAGCAGGTAAAGGTTGGATGTTAGCTACTTGTTCTACAAAATGGGGAAAACTGCTCTCAGGATGTGGGATACTGCATTTAGCAGCATACAAATGGCAGTTTGGGATGGAAGCTTTGCATTTCTTTCCAACTCAAAAGCCTCAAGTGGTGAGTTCTCTCATCCCCGTTAATCACAAGTACTGTGATCCACAAAAGCTGGGAATGAGTTCCCTGAGAGATGCCAAGGATCAGTGACTTAAGATTGTGCTGTTTCATCAGCTGTGATTCTGCTTTAAGCACTTAAAGTCTGACTGAAGTCAAATAACCAACCTGCATTGCCTTCCTAGGAACATTAATGCTAATTATTGAGAAGTTCCTGTTAATTATACACAAAATCATTATTTTAGTCTTAGACTTTCAGTCACTTTTATGCAGCTTTTGACAGCACTGGCATAACCACCTTCATCTTTACGTTCCTGTCTACTTTGCTCATTAACTACAGAGAGAAGAACTTGAATTACCTCCAAGGGTAACTGACCTTATTTCATGTCTCCACCTTTTTTCCCCCATGGAAAATAATGAGCCTGAAACTAATACAATCAAAGTTCCCTAGCTGATCCCAGGGAGCTGTGCATGGTGTTCCTGGACTGACCAGGAGAG